>NC_057845.1:3949833-4253666 GCF_910594005.1 Cervus elaphus | reverse complement strand
ATAACAGAGTAAATGTTTAACCAAAATAGCTTACTTAATTCAGTTCAGTCGCTCAGTCGAGCCCGACTCTTTGCAACCCCATGGACCACAGCATGCCAGGCTTCCCTGTCCATCACCAGCTCCTAGAGTTTACAAAAACTCACGTCCATTGCATCGGGGAGGCCATCCAACCACCTCACCTTCTGTTGTCCCCTTTACCTCCTGCCCTCAATCTTTCCCAGCATCAGGGTCTTTTCCAATGAGTCAGTTATTCCCATCAGGTGGCCAAAGTACTGGAGTTTCAGCTTCAGCATCAGTCCTTCCAATGAATATTCAGGACTGAATTCCTTTAGGATGGACTGGTTGGATCTCCTTGCAATCCAAGGGACTCTCGAGAGTCTTCTCTAACACCACAGTTCAAAAGCATCAATTCTTCTGTGCTCAGCTTTCTTTATAGTCCAACTCTCACATCCATACATGACAACTAGAAAAATCATAGCCTTGACTAGATGGACGTTTGTTGGCAAAGTAATGTCTCTGCTTTTTAATATGCTGTCTAGGTTGGCCAAGGCAGAGGAACCAGAGATAAAATTGCCAACATCCGTTGGATCATCGAAAAAGCAAGAGAGTTCCAGAAAAACATTTATTTCTGCTTTATTGACTATGCCAAAGCCTTTGACTGTGTGGATCACAATAAACTGTGGAAAATTTCAAGAGATGGGAATATCAGACCACCTGACCTGCTTCTTGAGAAATCTGTATGCACGTCAGGAAGTAACAGTTAGAACTGGACATGGTACAACAGAATGGTTCCCAATAGGAAAAGGAGTACGTCAAGGCTGTATATTGTCACCCTGCTTATTTAACTTATATGCAGAGTGCATCATGAGAAACGCTGGGCTGGAAGAAGCACAAGCTGGAATCAAAATTGCTGGGAGAAATATCAATAACCTCAGATATGCAGATGACACCACCCTTATGGCAGAAAGTGAAGAACTAAAGAGCCTCTTGATGAAAGTGAAAGAGGAGAGTGGAAAAGTTGGCTTAAAGCTCAACATTCAGAAAACTAAGATCATGGCATCTGGTCCCATCACTTCATGGCAAATAGATGGGGAAATAGTGGAAACAGTGGCTGACTTTTATTTTCTGGGCTCCAAAATCACTGCAGATGGTGGCTGTAGCCATGAAATTAAAAGATGCTTACTCCTTGGAAGGAAAGTTATGACCAACCTAGATAGCATATTAAAAAGCAGAGACATTACTTTGCCAACAAAGGTCAGTCTAGTCAAGGCTATGGTTTTTCCAGTAGTCATGTATGATGTGAGAGTTGGAAGCTAAGCACCAAAAATTGATGCTTTTGAGCTGTGGTGTTGGAGAAGACTCTTGAGAGTCCCTTGGACTGCAAGGAGATCCAACCAGTACATCCTAAAGGAAATCAGTCCTGAATGCTCATTGGAAGGACTGATGCTGAAGCTGAAACTCCAATACTTTGGCCACCTGATGCAAAGAACTGACTCATTGGAAAAGACCCTGATGCTGGGAAAGATTGAGGGCAGGAGGTGAAGGGGATGACAGAGGATGAGATGGTTGGATGGCATCACTGACTCAGTGAACATCACCAACTCAATAGACATGAGTTTGGGTAAACTCTGAGAGTTGGTGATGGACAGGGAGGCCTGGCCTGCTGCGATTCACGGGGTTGCAAAGAGTCGGACACAACTGAGCGACTAAACTGAACTGAACCAGGGTGGTCACGGCTTTCCTTCCAAGGAGCCAGCGTCTTTTAATTTCATGGCTGCAGTCACCATCTGCAGCGATTTTGGAGCCCAAAAAAATAAAGTCTGTCACTGTTTCCACTGTTTCCCCATCTATTCGCCATGAAGTGATGGGACCGGATGCCATGACCTTAGTTTTCTGGTTGTTGAGCTTTAAGCCAACTTTTTCACTCTCCTCTTTCACTTTCATCAAGTGGCTCTGTAGTTCTTCTTAGGTTTCTGCCCTAACAGAGGTATCATCTGCATATCTGAGGTTATTGATATTTTTCTTGGCAATCTTGATTCCAGCTTCTGCTTCATCCAGCCTGGCATTTTGCATGATGTACTCTGAATATAAGTTAAATAAGCAAGGTGACAATATACAGCCCTGATGTACTCCTTTCCCAATTTGGAACCAGTCTGTTGTTCCATGTCCAGTTCTAACCTGTTGCTTCCTGACCTGCATACATATTTCTCGGGAGGCAGGTCAGGTGGTCTGGTATTCCCATCTCTTTAAGAATTTTCCAGTTTGTTGTGGTCCACACAGTCAAAGGCTTTGTCGTTAAGGCAGACATTTAAAAACCTATTTTTGAAGGACTTCCCTGGTGGTCCAGTGGTTAAGACTCCATGCTTCCAATGCAGGGGGTGCAGGTTTAATCTCTATTTGGGGAACTAATATCCCACAAGCCATGGGGTAAAAAGGTTTTTTTATATTTATTTCTAAAAACATTTAATTGCATGAGTAAATGGTAATGACTAATACTAAGTGAAAAAAGCAGGTTATTAAAACTATCTATTGCATTATTTCCTTTTTAGAAAAAAGAATCAACAGTATATATAAACACATACAAGGATAAAAATGCTAGAAAGACAAACACCAGTACTTCCATAATATCATTATACATACGGATGATAAGATGCTGTGTGTTTTTTAGTCTATTTTCAAAGTTTGCTGCACTGAGCATGAATTACATTTTCTTAATGCAAAGTGATTTTTTTTCAATAGAATAATTTATTATTATTATTATTTTAATTTATCCTTTTTTTCCACTTATTTTTATTAGTTGGAGGCTAATTATTTTACAATACTGTAGTGGTTTTTGCCATACATTGACATGAATCAGGCATGGATTTTGCAAAATGATTTTTAACATTACTGTAATTTAAACTATGAATTGTTGTTTCTTCTTGCCTGTTGAGAAAACTCTTATATCTACAACTATGTTTAATAAACAAACTTTTTTGAGGTCAAGGAAATTACTGGTATGTTCTCCCATAAAACTGACCCTGGTAGCAATTTTTTAAAAATAAGATTATTAAACTGAACTAATGTAAGTTTTCTAATACACTAGACAGTCATTATTCCCACTCCTAAAAGAGATAATTCTTTACAAAAGGAAATGAGTCTTCTTTGTTTTTTTTGCCTGTGCCTTGTAGCATACTGGATCTTAGTTCTCTGACCAGGGATCAAACTCATGCCCCTTTAAGTGGAAGCTCAGAATACTAACCACTGGACCACCAGGGAATTCCCAGAAATGAACCCTTTTTAGAGGGCATTTTAAATGATTCTATTGTGAAAATTTCATTTGCAAATAGTTAGTTTAGGAAACCAAAGGACAGCTGTAAAAAGCAAGAGGTGAAAACAACACACAACTTAATAATATATAAACATGGTCTGAGCAATTTCCATATACACCCAAGTCCCAAAATTCAAAATTCTTTCCTTTGACCAAACTTTCATACTACCATCTGTTTGTTCATCCATCTTTTCACTAGTTGCCAAATGCTGTTGATGTTAGGTGCTGTGTAAACAAAAACGATTACCACAATCAACGTAAAGAATAGTCTAGTTAGGGGACACTGTCAGAAGAATATATGTGCTATAATATACATAAACTATGGGCTAAAACATAAAAGCGGTACAAGAGAAACATAAAAAGAGTGTTACAGAAGAGTTGCCAAGAAGAGTTGAGGGAAGTCTGATAAAGGAAAAATAAACTTGGCTGAGTTTTGAAGCAACAATAGGAGTATGATAGATGAAAAAGAAGGAATAAAAGATGTGAAATCATGTAGGCACACAAGAAAACAGGGTAGAGTTTATGGTATTTCAAAGAGTGGTGGTGATTAACCTGTTTGGAACAAGATCATGAAGAATTTTTCGGACTATGCAAATCTGACCGCTATCCTCTAAGCCACGGATTAGCCAACTTCTGTAAAGAACCAGACAGTGTACATTTTTAGCTTTGCAGACCAAACGGTCTCCGTCAGGACTACTCATCTCTGCCGTTTTACCAGCACAGACACTATGTGGACAAAAGAGCGTGCCTGTATTCCAATAATACTTAATTTACAAAGCAGGCAGCAGACCAGGCTCGGCCCACAGCTCAGAGTCTGCGGGCCCCTGCTTTGAGAACTAGGCAACTGCCAGAGGCTTGTAAGCAGGGAAGTGACAAGATCAGTGCTGTGATTTAGAAAGATAATTCTGGGGGCAGCAGTATGGAGAAGGGACTGAAGGAAAATGTTAAAGACACCCAGACAGAGAGAGGATAAGGATGTGAGCTGAGGCCAGACTGGTACAGGCTAAAGAAAAGGGTTTTGTTTGAGAAATATTAGCATGGTATTATCCACAAGCAAGGAAGAGCTAAGAATGTCTACGTTTGGGTGCCCAATGCCTGGTAAGACACCACTAACCAAAACAGGGAAGGGAGAATGGGGGAGTTTGAGCATAATGGGCTTGAAATGTTGAAGGACATTCAGGTGGAGAGGTACCAAAGACAGATACACAGATGAAACAGTGGTTTATGACAGAAAAAGAGGTTGGAGGTTCATAGTGACTAAGTGGTAGCTAAAGTAATGGGCGCAGCTAGGGTATCTCAAAGAGAAAATATGGAAGAAGGCTGAGGACTGACTCAGTGCTCATCTCCAACTCACTTCCTTTCTTCCTTGCATTACTGTGTGCCAGGCTTTACAGCTGACTCACACACACAGTGGAACTTAACCAGCACAAAACTCCTCTAGAACATGTATGGAACACTTACAGAACATGTCCTACAAGCAAAGTACTGTGGGAAAAATAAAGATGAATAAAGCTTGGTACCCATCATCAGGAGATGTACAAACTGGCAGAGAAATCAATTGAGATGTTTTTTAAATCAAGCTACAATTTGCACAAAAAAAAAAAAAAACAAAAAACTGTACCCGCCCCCCAAATCAGGAAATTAACACAATTTATTTATTTATTTTTTGTGGCTTTGTTGCTTTATTTATTTTTTTTTAGATTTTTACATTTTTATTTATTTATTTTTAGTTTTTTTTTTCCTTTACTTAAATATTGTTCAAGATAGTAGGTCTACATAATCAGACAGCTGACTCAAATGAAACAAAAATAAAATCTATGGGAATTCCCTGGTGGTCCAGTGGTTAGGACTTTGTGCTCTCAAATGCCAAGGGCCCAGGTTCAACCCCTGGTTGGGGAACTAAAGTCCCACAAGCTTCATGAGGCAGTCAAAATAAACATATAAGACTCATATAAAATAAAATATACATCTTCTCTACCTCTACTACTACTGCTGGCTATAGTTACAAGGTGCTTACAGGTTACAGACAACTCCACTCCATCCTCAGAGCAACTCTGCACAGACTATTCCACTGACTCCTCACAAATACTCTAAGGCAATTACTAAGATTCTCTGGTATTACTGAAAAAAAGATCTAGAGAAGAACTGGCCCAAAGTCACACAGCTAGCAAGAAGGAAAGTCAGGATGCTGCTGAAGCTCACATCTGATTCCAAAACCTGTTTCGTGACCATTACACTGTACCTATCCCAGAGAGATTCACAGCATTTCTCTCATTTCTGGTTTCTTGGGGAGAAAGTTACTATCCTACTGCTTGTGGTGAAGAGAGCAAGAAAAACAAGATGGAAGAGAAAGGGCCCCAATTTACAGGAACCCTGTGACCACCCAGAAATAGAAGAAAGTCGTCTGATGAGATCCACAATGACAGTGGTGATTACTGTTGATGCAAATCTTGCCAAGCAAGTCTGGAGAATACAAGTTCTCTTCTTGGGTTGCTATAAACCTGGTTTCTGGGCATTCACAGTGTGAATATTTTATAGGCCTTAAGATCCAACAGTATGAATTATTCAGAGAGCTAAAGCACTTTTGGAAAAGACATTTTACATACTTAATCTCAGGATGCGTCTTTGCCTTCTCACCTATAAATCATCTATTAACAAGAATAAAATTTAGGAAGTAGAACCAATTTTGTTAAAAGATTTAAAACTAAAAGCCAAAGTAAAGGACAGGGAGCTTAGGTTTTTAAGGAGACTCTAATCCTGTAGCTATACAATTTGCCCCAGTAATATCCTTAACAACTTTTAATTATTCAAAACATGATTTATTCAAAATGGTGAACCCTTCTCTATACTGCTTCCCTATGCAGTTGATTCACAGATTTAAGTTTCCATACATTCAACTACTTGCCTGACACCCTCTGGCTGTCTCAAAGTCACTTCAAAATCAGCATGCCCAAACACAAATTCAAATGCACGGTCCCCTCCTCCAAATCTGATCCTATTCCAGGATTCTCTACAACTAATGAATCACCAGTCATTCGATTACATAAGCCAGAAATGCAGGTGTCTTCCTCGTTACTTCTTTCTTACCTGTCACATCCCTCACCTGACTGTGCCTCCTTTAACTCTCTCAGGGCTTCCCTGGTGTCTCAGCTGGTAAAGAATCCACCTGCAATGCGGAAGACCTGGGTTCGATCCCTGGGTTGGAAAGATCCCCTGGAGAAGGGGAAGGCTACCCACTCCAGTATTCCGGCCTGGAGAATCCCATAAACTGTACAGTCCATGGCGTCGCAACGTGTTGGACATGACTGAGCAACTGTCACTTAACTCTCTCAAGCCTAACCTCCACCTCTCCCTTCCAGCACCGTCACCGTCCCTGTCACCTGTCCCACGACAACAGGTTCCCAACTGATCCAGCCTCATCCACTCCTGCCCTCATCAGTCTGTTCCCCAAACCACAGCTACAACGCTGTTTTTAAAAGGCACAAAGCTGGCATCTCCTTCCTGCTTAAAACCTTTCACCGTCTTTCCATTTCTAAAGACAGAGACCTACAGAATGGCCCAGCACTTATTTTCCTCAAGCTGCTCTTGAAATACTTTCTCCTCTCTCGTCCAGTGATCCTCTTTTAGTGCCTTATGCTTGCTGAATCACCCCATACAAACCACACCCCCTCCGCGTGATGCCTACCTTTCCATCCCCAACTCACCTGGTTAAACTCCTACTCACAATGCCAGATGTCCCCTTAGTTGTGACTTCTTCACTCAAACATCAGCCTTCCTTTCATTCATTCAAGCTTTTACAGAGTGCCGGCTACATGCCAGGCCCTGCTGTGGACACTTAAGATACAACAACGAGCAGATAAAAAGCACTGGCCGTGTGGAGCTTTGGCAGTGGGAAAGAAGGGAGATGGGAGCGACACAACAAACGTAATTTAAATAGTAAATTACAGACCATGTTAGAAAACGGTAAGTGCCAGGAGGGAGACAACAAAGCAGACTGGGGCACTGGGAGTATGGATGAGGTGGGGCCAGCGGAAAGGTCAAACTGGGGTCAAGGCAGGCCCCATAGAGAAGATGACACCTGAGGGCACGAGTCAACCGGACAGGGAGAACAGAGAGGCAGAGGCCCCAGGGCAGGACTGGTTATTCAAGCTGCGGTGGAGTGAGCTGGGAAAGTAGACCAGAGACCTAACAGGGTAGCCTCAGAGGCTACTGTGAGAACTTTAGTCTTTACTGACCAAAACTGGGAGGCCTAAGGGAGTCTGAGAAGTCTGACTTACATTTAAAAGGATCCCTTAGGCTGCTGTGGGGAGAACAGACTGCCAGGGGAAGAGTGGAAGGAGCGAAACCAGTTAAAAGTTTGTTGAAATAAACCAAGTGGACGATGGTAACGGATTCCATGATCTCCTGACTCCATGGCGAGATCTAATTCCCCTAGTATTTCAGTATTAATCTTCTATGTGATCAATACCTACCTCCCTCTGAAGAAAGTAAGCTCCACAGAGGACACCCACGTCCGCTTTTGCTCACTGTGGTTCTCCCAGAGCTTAGCACAGTACATGGCATAAAGAAGGCACTCCAATACTTGCTAAATGACCGAATTTAACTATTCTGTCTTTCAAACTTGGAAATGCAATATGTGTCTCATTATCCTGTCACCAAAAAAAGAAGAGTCTACTTTATGCTGCTGCTGCTAAGTCGCTTCAGTCATGTCCGACTCTGTGAGATCCCATAGACCACAGCCCACCAGGCTCCCCCCGTCCCTGGGATTCTCCAGGCAAGAACACTGGGGTGGGTTGCCATTTCCTTCTCCAATGCATGAAAGTGAAAAGTGAAAGTGAAGTCACTCAGTTGTGTCTGACTCTTTGCATCTCCATAGACCGCAGCCCACCAGGCTCCTCCATCCATGGGATTTTCCAGGCAAGAGTACCGGAGTGAGTTGCCATTGCCTTCTCCAGTCTACTTTATACCTAGGTTTATTTAAATTGATACTTTGTAAACACTGGTAATAAAAAGCGTTATTTCAGTGAAGGAAATAAAATCTTGCCATGACAATATATTTAAGCATATTATTCTTAAAACCATCCTCCGTGCTTTCTCAAGTCCATATTTTGCCAGAACTTTCTAAAACTCAGATTGGGGGACTTCCCCTGGAGGCCTAGTGGTTAAGACTCCCTGCTTCCACTTGGGCATGGGTTTGCTCCCTTGCTGGGGAATTAAGATCCAATTAGCACAGTCAAGAAAAAAAAGAGTAGTTTAAAAACAAACTCAGGTGGGATCATGCCTTTTATTCTAAAACTTTCAATGGCCCGAGATAAAAGTCAAATGACACAGGATACTTACAGTCTCCCCCTAATATAGCTTCCTTATCTCCTACTATCCTGAGGTACTCCTCACTCCAGTCACAAAGAAATAAAAGGGAGAAGACAGCCAATACTTACCAAACACCTACTGTTAGGCAAACTGTTATATAATTTCAATATATTCACTTATATATTTCTGTATCTATTCCTATATATCTATGTCCTCAGAATGGCTCTTCATTTCTTTGTCTACAGACAAACTCCCAATTCAACCTTCAGGACACACATCAGCCAAGTTTGGAAATAACTGAATCAGATGACATCAAGGGTCCCTTCCATTGGGAAGATTCTGAGAACCATCATCTTTCCAGTCATGAAGTAGTCTCCAAAAGCAATATGAGGTAGAAGGTTCAAAAGATTTCACCATTAAACTTATCTCTGACAAAAAATACAATTAACCAACCAAGTGAAATGTGTAAGCCATTACTGGTCCTCATTAAAAAAAAAAAAAAAAAAACTCTTAAGGCAGTCTGGGCCAACTGGGGAAATCAGAATACAGGTCAGAGAACATTACAGAATTATGGTTATGTAAAGAGAATGACCTTGTTAGGAGATGCTTGCTTACTATTTGGGGGTGAGGTGTCAGTGTCAGCAACATATGAGCAAATGGTTCAGCAAAGAAAAAGAAAAAAATAAGGCAAATTTGGCAAAATGTTAAATCTACTGTTCAATTTTCTGTATGTTTAAACATTTTTTATAATAAAAAGCTGGAAAAAAATAGAGCGGCAGACTATCATGAGTTGCCACCTAAATAAGATGACTGCTACACACCCCAGAGCTGATCTAGCCACAGGAAAACATCACTCACTCTTGGAGGCCACCTTTACCCAGGTTTGCCCACAGGAGCCCTGCCTGGGAATCTTTGCATCCTCTGGGATTGCTCAGAAAACGCTCAGATTGCTCAGGGAAACTCGCCCTGGGTCACAGCTCTGAAGCCAAGTAGGTGAAAGGGAACCCACCACCTGCCAAACAGTAATGGGCAGGTAAAGACCTGAGTAAGAACGTTTCCAAAGGGCACAAAGGAAGTAGACGCCTAGATGCCAATTACCCTCCTTCAGCGTCAGCCACCACCCAGGCAGCTTAAAGTACAGTCTGTGGAGTTAGCACCGGCCTGGGCCCTCGCCTACATCAGCCTCTTCCCAGCTGTGCCTTCCTGGCGAGGCTCATTTAATTCCATTTTTAATGGAATAGTTGCTATGTGACTGGCACTGTTCAGGCTTTTTTTTTTTTTAATTGGAGGATAACCGTTTTACAATGCTGTGCTGATTTCTGTTGTACGGCAATGGCAATCAGCTATAAGCATACATACACCCCTCCCTCTGGAACCTCCCCCTCCCCAGCCCACCCTCTAGGTCATCACAGAGCACCAAGCTGAGCTCCCTGCGCTATACAGCGGATTCCTGCTAGCTGTCTATTTTAAACATGGTGCTGTATATATGTCAATGCTCCTCTCCATTTGTCTCACCCTCTCCTTCCCCTGCAGAGTCCACAACTGTTCAAGCTTTAAATATCCCTAGGCTGTGGTCTTCTGATGTGTAAACTGGGGCTATTTGACAGCACATCCTTCGATAAGTGAGAATTAAGAAGACAGGCACTGTTCAGCACATGGGCTCACCTGATGCTGTCAACCACGACCCACCAAGAAGAGGGTTCGCAAACATCACAAACATAGGACTGCTTTGAAGTTAGCCTTCTGTTTATGGCAGTATTGCCATCAGTTCAGTTGCTCAGCTGTGTCCGACTCTTTGTAACCCCATGGACTGCAGCACGCCAGGCCTCCCTGTCCATCACCAACTCCCGGAGCCTATCCAAACGCACGTCCATCGAGTTGGTGATGCCATCCAACCATCTCACCCTCTGTCGTCCCCTTCTCCTCCCGCCTTCAATCTTTCCCAGCATCAGGGTCTTTTCCAATGAGTCAGCTCTTCGCATCAGGTGGCCAAAGTATTGGAGTTTCAGCTATCACTTAGTCAAAAACAACTATTACTATCTTTGGGTGAAGATGTGTCTAAGCATCTCATTTTGCTCCCTCCTGAAACGTCACTAAAAACTGCAATCAGTAAAAGGAGTCATGAATACAATGACGAGAACAGAAGAGGAGACAAGAGCAGTAAAATTTTGAAAGTTGCAAAGCAGATAGACCATGGTCACTGACTGAGCATGCCCAAGAAAGCTGGACATCCAAGCCAGCAGCAGGGAAAGCTGAAAACCAGCACAGTAAAGGCTTGAGGGAGGCAGGAAAACAAGTTACGGACCAGAACCTGTCCCCTTTCTCTCCGCTCAGTCTTTCAGTCATGTCCGTCTCCTTGCGATCCCATGGACTATAGCCCACCAGGCTCCTCCGTCCGTGGGGATTCTCCAGGCAAGAATGTTGGAGTGGGTTGCCAGGCCCTCCATGCCTCATCCATATCCAGACAGAAGTCTGAAGTTTTCCCCTATGTCTGGCCTTCTGGACTGAGGGATACCAGGTACAATGGCAGACTCAGGCATCAGACTGAAAACTGGACAGAAGCAACTGCCATTCCACTGTTCTGGTGCAGGAGACTGAAGCCAGATCCCTTCCAGACAGGAGTCTGGAAAGCTACGCAGAGAAGGGAAACTTAAAATCATTACAATCTCAGAAACAAGAGAACATATTGCATCTTAAAGCAAGAACAGCATGTTATCATAAGAAACATTCAGAGACTAAAAAACAGCCTTTGAATATTGAAAGTATAACCGTGGGGTTTTCTTAAATCCAAATATAAAGTTTGGGAAGTAAAAGTTAAGAAAATCTAGCAGTAAGTAGATGGAAAACAGAAGAAAACAGGTAAGAAAATGAGAAGACCTTTACAAGGCTCACATCCAAGTAACAGGTGTTTCAGGAGGAACTACAGAGAAAATATGAGGGAGAAAAATAACAAAATATTCAGGAAAATTTTTCCAGAATAGGAAGAACTGTATTTTCAGATTTAAAGGGCTCATCAAATACTCAAAATAATGGATGAAAATAGACCCACACTAAGACACACCATTTTAAATTTCAAATCACTGAAGTCAAAGCAGAAAATATGTGTGTGTGTATGTGTGCATGCATGCTCAGTTGTTTTCGATTTTTTGCAACTTCATGGACTGTAGCCCACCAAGCTCCTCTGTCCATGGAATTTTCCAAGCAAGAACACCAGAGGGGGTTGCCACTTCCTTCTCTAGGGGTTCTTCCTGACACAGGGATCGAACCTGCATTTCCTGCATTGCAGGCAGATTTTTTACCCATTGAGCCATTGGGAAAGCCCCCAAATCACTGAAGTCAAAGCAGAAAACAGTCTGCAGAAATTAAAAAACAAACAAACAAATGGTTTACATACAAAGGATCAAGAATCATAATCAAAACTCCCCTTGTCAGGAAACTACTGGTGTCTGAGTGCCGTCAGAGCGAGCAAAAAGCAACAAAAGATCCCCACACAGGAGAGCTAACGGGAGCCCCGCTGGGCCCAGACAGGGAAAACCGGCCGGAATGAAGCAGGGTCCCACTGCTCCGCCAGCTTTTTCACGTGAGGACTGAATGCCCCATGAAGCTGGCCCAGACTCCCACTAATCCATCCTCAGCTGGGCCCCGGCTGGATCCTGATCATATACTGATTCCTGCAGCCAACATCAGCAAAGGACACTCGCTTCTCTTACAGAAGGTTCTGCTCTGACCTACCCTGGTACTGCAGGGAGGCCACGGCGAGCAGGCCACTCCCTCTGACCGTATTTCTGCCGTCCTTCCAGTGTTTGCTTCACACTAGAGCCTCCCAGATCCCCTGAGACAGTAGTAAACGTCTCCCAAGACTCACCCAGAGCACTGCCCACTGACCTCTTCAGAAAGGGCCCCTGTCAGGAAAAGTCAAAGAAGCCATTCTGTCTCCCTCCTCTTTCCTGGAAGCTTTCATCTTGAAGTGACAATAAAAACTGTCCTTGCCTCACATCAGGATTGTGCTCGCAATTATGAAACAAAATTTTAGTCTCAAAGGCAGAAAGCACTAGCATTTTTTTTAATAAGCCTGTTTGGACCTCATCTGTGCTCTGGGGGAAATAATTTCCTTATCTCAGTTTACTTAATGAACAATCCACTGTTAATAAAGACACAGTTTATCGTCCTATAAGGTTTGTGCTTAACTGCAGAAATTAATAAGGTGTGATCATTATAGCCTTGTAGAAATGATTCATCACAAAGGTATTATAATTCTGTTGCCCTCTGGAACATTAACCAATTATATCTAACTCAGCACTTTTATTGAGACAGTCCTTTCTCTAGGGACTGCATACATATCTGTTTCTTAAGTGCTCTTAAATAAACCTGTTCTTGGCAGCACTTTCACAGTAACAGTAAAATAAAACTTTGAAACATGCTGTTTGTATGTAATATGTTTTTAACACTATTCACTCAAAACTAAATATACTGTTTAAGACGTGTAAATATTTACATGTGTGTACATATATGTATATGTGTATATTTATGCATTCATGTGTAACGCTTATTTGATAAAGTAAGAGAAAGATTAACTTCTATCAGGATAGAGGCTCTCTCTGGAAGAAAGATGTAAATGTTTCCTTTCTTAATGTGGTTGTAGATACAGTGCTGATCACTGCAACAGTATTTATTCCCCACAGCCTTCTCCATACCTGAGACACCTTCCACAACAAAAGGAAGTTATTTCAAAAGAGAACAAGAATTCCAGTTACTGTTGTATATTCCGGGGGGATTACCACAGGAGGGTGTTACACAACACGCCTGTTCACATTTTCTCTTCCTGAGGGCCCTCTATTCATTCCTGCTAAGCCAATCAAGTGAGTCAATATAACCTTAAAGTCAACACCACTAAGTGGCAACAAGGTTAAAAATTTCACCATAATTTAACCTGGTACTCAAAAATGTTTTTGATCCAGCCTCTAAATATTAAAAGACACATAGATACTAAGAAATGCATTTAAATCAAACAAATTAGCTATTGTCTTTAAATTGTAAAGTCCTTCAAGTTACAGAAAGATTCCACGTGAAAAGAGCAGGAAAATTATACTCTAAAATACAATAATCTGTTTAAACTATCTACCTGAGACTTATCCTATAATTTCCAAAGATATTCACATAGTAAATCTTTTAATGGCTAAAACTCAGAAACAACCAAAACATCCACCAATGAGGGTCCAATAAAATATATTAAAGTACTTCTAAACAGTGGCATGCTTGACAGCATTTTAAAAATGAGGTAGGTCCACACTGATATGATTCTGTCCTTATATTAAGTAGGTTGCCCAACAGTATCATGGTACTATCCCCCTCCAGGGGTTTCCCAGGTGGCACCACTGTTATAGAACTTGTCTGCCAATGCACGAGATGTAAGAGTTGCAGGTTTGATCCCTGGGTTGGGAAGATCCCCTGGAGGAGGGCACAGCAACCCACTACAGTATTCTTGCCTGGAGAATCCCACGGACAGAGGAGCCTGGTGGGCTATGGTCCTTTGGCTCACAAAGAGTTGGACAAGACGGAGGTGATTTAACACAGCACATCCCCTCCTCAGTTCAGCTCAGTTTTTTGCTCAGTTGTGTCCGACTCTTTGCGACCCCATGAATTGCAGCACGCCAGGCCTCCCTGTCCATCACCAACTCCAGGAGTTTACTCAAACTCATGCCCATCGAGTCAGTGATGCCATCCAGCCATCTCATCCTCTGTTGTCCCCTTCTCCTCCTGCCCCCAATCCCTTCCAGCATCAGGGTCTTTTCCAATGAGTCAACTCTTCACATGAGGTGGCCAAAGTACTGGAGTTTCAGTTTCAACATCAGTCCTTCCAATGAACACCCAGGACTGATCTCCTTTAGGATGGACTGGTTGGATCTCCTTGTAGTCCAAGGGACTCTCAAGAGTCTTCTCCAACACCACAGTTCAAAAGCATCAATTCTTCAGCACTCAGCTTTCTTCACAGTCCAACTCTCACATCCATACATGAATACTGGAAAAACCATAGCCTTGACTAGATGGACCTTTGTTGGCAAAGTAATAATGTCTCTGCTTTTTAATATGCTATCTAGGTTGGTCATAACTTTCCTTCCAAGGAGTAAGTGTCTTTTAATTTCATGGCTGCAATCACCATCTGCAGTGATTTTGGAGCCCAAAAAAATAAAGTTAGCCATTGTTGCCACTGTTTCCCCATCTATTTCCCATGAAGTGATGTGACCAGATGCTATGATCTTAGTTTTCTGAATGTTGAGCTTTAAGCCAACTTTTTCACTCTCCTCTTTCACTTTCATCAAGAGGCCCTTTAGTTCCTCTTCACTTTCTGCAATAAAGATAGTGTCATCTGCATATCTGAGGTTATCTATATTTCTCCCAGCAATCTTGATTCCAGCTTGTGCTTCTTCCAACCCAGCGTTTCTCATGATCCCCTCCTAGGGACTGGAATTGAGGGTGCAAAGTAAAGAAACAAGGAGTTCTAACTTATTCTAACCTTTTACTTGATACACTTCTGTGCTGTTTCTTTCTTTCTTTCTTTTTTTTTTTTTGGCACTTGGGATCTTAGCTCTTAGACCAGGAAGAGAACCCCTTCTTCCTGCAAGAGAAGTGCACAGCTCTAACCCTGGACGGACAGGGAATTCCCTGGTTTCAATTTTTCAATTGATATTCCTCTGTAACAATTAAAAAAAATATATATTCACAACCAGAATGCCTTACGGTAATCATTTAAAGGAGTCGATAAGGATAAAATAAGATAAATTCTTTACCCTGGAGTTCAGAAGTGAATTCAGAAATGACCAGACAGTTAAGGCTGCCCTAATCCTAGTGGGCGGAGGAGGATGGAGGTGGGGAAGGCGTGTCTCCGGAAGAGGAACACTGCGCCCTCCTCTGCTCTCATTAAACCAGCCTTTCCTGCCGCATCGATTCTCAAGATAACTTCGGGTTTTCTTCTTAAGGACAAAGAGGCTTGCAACAGTATTATCGGCCTAAAACTAAAAAAAAAAAAAAAAAAGTCTACTGTTTGTTCTACGTCTGAAAACTGTTTGCAAAAAGAGAAGACAAGTGTCTGAAGATGATGGCAAAGAAGTGTGACAAGCCTGAGAGTCAGAGGCTTGGGAACTGTGAAGCTAAGGGGTGTTAGGGTGCGGGTGGGTGAGGAGTTTGAGAGAAGAGGTGGCACACGGCGAAGAGAAACCAAGGTCTTTGAGAGGCACAAGGCTGACGACACGTTCACGCCAATCGGAGGCTTGCATCCTTGCCCAACACACACACACACACACACACACGAGGCTCGAATCCTTCCCCAACACACACACACACAGCGTCAGCAGCGGGGGGGGAGCGAGCACAGCGGCTCTCATCATCACCGCTTTGGCTTTAGAAGGTCACGTACTTACCTTTACAAGTTAAGCACCTTCCCATGATTAACTCGAGAGTCAATTTATTGCTTAAAAACGAGAACAGCCGTCCCCAGTGCAACTACACGGGTTGCGACACGGGCTGCTCTGTATCTCAAAGGACACCCACCCTGTACGATCAATCCTCCAAAGAATGTCCATTCTCCTCCATCTCCACGCCACACCTCTGTACAGAGAGCCGGAAAAGTCCACCCAACACGGACCACACTCCCAGCAAGGAATGGTTCAGAGGCAATGCGAAGTGGGACGACGAAGCCCCTGAGGGCCCCGGGGCCCCGCGCCGGCGCACCTCTCCCTTCCCTTCCCCGCCCGCAGCGCCGGGAAGCCTACGGCTCCGAGATGGAAACCTTTCAGAGGAAGCACCCCGACGGCGAGAGCCCGCGGCGCTCCCCGACCCCGACCCCCGAGCGCCGGCCCCGGTCGCCGGAGCGGGCTGTTGAGGAAGGAGGGCGGCGCCGCCCTGACGCCCCGTGGACCCCGCTTCGCCCGGCGGCGGCGCCGCGCACCAGGGAGGCCCCGGGCGGGCCGAGGGTGCCTCCCTTCGCTTCGGCGGCGGGCGCTGGTCCCCTCGCACGCACCGAAACCGGCCGCCCGCACTCACCCGGCTTCCCCGACGCCCACGCTGACCTCTCGGGTGCACACGCAGAGGCGGAGGCGGCCACGCCGCGGCCGAGCCGGCGTCCTCCGCGCCACTTCAGCCCCGGGAGGGGAGCGCTCGGGAGCGGGCGACCGGCGCTAGGCTGAGGGCGCCGGCGGGGCGGGGCGTGGCGCCGTGCGCACCGCGACAGCCAATCCACGCGCAGCAAGTGGCCGGCCGGGGCGGGGCGGGGCTCGGGGGCGGGGCTCTGGGGCCGGTCCGAACGCCAAGGGGCGGGGTTAGGGCGCCGCCCGCCGGGCTCCGCGTCCTCTGATTCGCGGATGCGTAGACCTGGCCCGTCCTGCGGTCTGCTTCTGGGTGGCAGCCCCGCTGCGTCTCTGATCAGGAACTTCAAAGTGTAGCATCCGTGAGATCGCGTGCAGAGGGGATCCCGGGACCCGGGGGCAGGGGCTCTCTTTGCCTATAGGCCCTTCGCCGTTGGCCACAGGTGTCCAGTGTAGGGCACGTGGTCCCGAAGGATTCTCTGGAAACTGAGGGCCTGTAGAGATGTCCTCTTCTAATCCCCATCACTCAGAAATGATGCTTTTGAACCGTGGTGTTGGAGAAGACTCTTGAGAGTCCCTTGGACTGCAAGGAGATCCAACCAGTCCATCCTAAAGGAAATCAACCCTGAATTTTCTTTGGAAGGATTGATGCTGAAGCTGAAGCTCCAATACTTTGGCCGCCTGACGCGAAGAGCCGACTCATTGGAAAAGACCCTGATGCTGGGAAAGAATGAAGGCAAGAGGAGAAGGGGACAACAGAGGATGAGAAGGTTGGATGGCATCACCAACTCAATGGATATGAGTTTGAGCAAACTCTGGGAGATAGTGAAGGACAGGGGACATGTGCTGCAGTCCATGGGGTCGCAAAGAGTAGGACATACCTAGCCACTGAACAACAACAACCACTCAGAAATTGAAGCCTAGAAAGATGAAATTATTTGTCCGAGGCTACCAAGCTACCAACTAGTACCATGGTTACCAAATGGTTACCCATGGTTACCAAAACAACTGACTAGTCTTCTGATTCTATCCTGATGTTTTAACCAGCCATCCAGATTTTTCTTTTTCTTAAAATCAGGTCTCTTCCTACTGTCTCCTTTAAGGAGTATACACCAAAGAGTACTGCAGGAGCTAGGTTGTGTAAAACACAGTGGACTTCTAAAACTATTGTCTTTCTGGGACTTCCCTGGTGGTCCCATGTCTAAGACTCCAAGCTCCCAATGCAGGGGGCCCAGGTTTGATCCCTGGTTGGGGAACTAGGCTCTCATATGCCTCAGAGCAACTAAGCCTGCATGCTGCAATTAGAGTCTGTGTGCCATAACAGAACATCCCACGTGCCGTAACTAAGACTTGACGCAGGCAAATCAGTAAATATTTTACACACACACACACACACACACACACACACACACACACATTGGGGCTTACCCAGTGGCTTAGAGGTAAAGAATCCAGTTGCAATGCAAGAGACTTACAGGAGACATGGGTTCGATCCCTGGGTTAGGAAGATCCCCCGGAGAAGGAAATGGCAACCCACTCCAGTATTCTTGCCTGGCAATCCCCATGGACAGAGGAGCCTGGCAGGTTACAGCCCATAGGCTCACACAGTCAGACATGACTGAGCAACTCAACAACAAGAACTCCATATATATATATAGTCTTTCACCGTAAGCTTATTGGGTTGTGAAACAGAAAGACTTCATTCTGTTAGTAAGTCCGTTAGAACAGTTGTATTTGGACTTAGAATTCGGATCAAATTCCTATGGACCTTTTGAAAGGATGGATATGCAGTGTCAGTCATCTGAGTAAAAGACAGCCTTTTTGGTTTTTGTTTGTTTTCTACAAAACTGAAACATTTACTGCCTACAACAATTAGAGGATCAGCACCAACATGAAGCATGATGGTAACCGGTGTTTTTGTTGCAGGTGAAAAGATGGTCTTTTAGAGTGGAAACAGGACAGCAAAACTTGGCAATCATTTGATTCAGGCAGAAGAGGAAACATTTCTTTCTAAAGTCTAGACTCTGATGACACTGGATACATTTATCAGCTGGTTTTCTTTCAGTTACAAATAACAGAAAAAACAATCTCAAATTGGCTGTTTAGAATAGTATAAAGAAAAAAAACTAGTTTTAGAACAGAAAAAAGAGGATATGATCTCAGTTTAAATAGAGATTTGGCAGGGAGATGGGAAGGAGGCTCATAAGGGAAGGGATATACGTACACATACAGCTGATTCATGTTGTGCAGCAGAAACTAACAGAACATTATAAAACAATTATACTCTGATTTTTAAAAAATAGAGATAATGAGAAGTCTGATACTCTCACAAATGAGTCATGCTTTTTTACGTGCCATGTTAAAATAATCACCTATACAGCAAAAGGTGGTGATGAAATAGTACAAGTATGCTATGTCAGGGGTATATTCAGACACCAGTGTTTAAAATACTGATATGGAGACAAATTCTTCAATGTGTAACAGGGAACAAAGAATGAGTCAGAAAAACGTACAGTAGTATAAAAGTATAAGAAGCCATAAAGAAGTTAGGTGGGGACTTCATATGTGGTCCAGTGTCTAGGACTCCATGCTCCCAATGCAGGGAGCCCAGAGTTCAATCCCTGGTCAGGGAACTAGATTTAGCAGGCCTCAACTAAGACCCAGTGCAGCCAAATAAATAAATATTTAAAAAAAAAAAAAGAAAGCCTCTGGGGAAAGTATAAAACAATACAAGAGTGACATCAAAATGAATAAATCACTTCAACATGTAATTTTTATAATATTTGTTTAGTCATTCAGTCGTGTCCGACTCTTTGTGACCCCATAGACTATATGTAGCCCACCAGGCTCCTCTGTCTATGGGATTCTCCAGGCAAGAATACAGGAGTGGGTTGCCATTTCCTTCTCCAATTTTTATAACATAGATTGACTTTAATTATACTGGAAGGATAGCACATACGAAATGCTTTTAAAACAATGCTTATTGATGAAATGAATCAGATTACTGAGTTTCATGTATGTCTTCTCTATTAGTTATCTACTGCTATATAGCAGATTATCTTAAAACTTAACAACTTAAAACATTTATTTATTTATTATCTTGTACAATTTTAAGACTCAGAAATCTAAGACCAGCTTAGCTGACTTGTTTCTGGCTCAGGATTCCTCATGAGATTATAATCAAACTGTCAGCTGGGTCTGCAAATACTGAACACCCACCTAAGGCTCTGCTTCCCATAAAGTTCACTCATGTGGCTGGTGGCTGGTGGCCTTGATTCCTGGATACGGGCGCCCTCTCCAAAAGGCAGCCTCAAGACATGGCAACTGGCTTCACGCAGAGTGACTGATCTGAGAGAAGCCGCAGGAAGCCTCCGGCCTCAGAAGAGAGGTACCGCAGTCCGCTCTATTCTGTTGGTCCTGCAGAGTACACCGTGATACCTGCTCTGTCGTGGGAGTGTGTGTGGGCTAAGTTGCTTCAGTTGTGTCTGACTCTTTGAGATCCCATGGACTGTAGCCCGCCAGGCTCCTCTATCCACGGAATTCTCTAGACAAGAATACTGGAGTGCATTGCCATGCCTTCCTCCAGTTGATCTTCCCAACTCAGGGGAGGAACCCGCATCTCTTACATTTCCTGTGATGGCAGGCAGGTTCTTTACCACTAACACCACTTGGGAAGCCGATTGTGGGAGAATGCTACGCACACAAAAAAATGTGAATATAAGAAAGTGGGGATCTTTAGGGGTCGTCTTGGATGCTGGCTGTGATCTCCATTAATTTAATTTTGGATTAATTATTACTAAAATAACATTTACTTCTAAGTTAAAAGGGATATCAAAAAATAAATGATAAAAAAAATTTTTTTTAACCAAAAAACAGGGAGGGGTCTGATCTCCTCTGGTACACATTTGTCTTGAGCACTACAAATGCACACTCCAATAGACACATAGTATTGGCAAGTCAAATGTCACAGGCCATGGTGCCATCGGTAACATTTTTCTAAAATGAGGTACAATTCTTGGTAAGTTCCCAAGAAAATGAAGTACAATTTTCACAGTAGTTGCTTTTATGGAGGTAAAAAATAGTGTATTTAAAACCATGCAAAACTGGCATATTTATATGTAAAATATAATCCCATTTTAGGCTTCGATGACTATAACCAGAGTATTCACCCACATGAATGTCTGGTGGGATGTTTGAATGCTGAGCAGGACAAGGAACAATTCCTCATTTTGGTCAAGTACGCTGTACACTGTGAAACACCCAGTGTCCCTGGCCCCATCTCTTAAGTGCCTGTGGTCAGGGATGATGTTTAAAATACTTACCAACTAGGGTTGCATGGACTTACCAACCAGCCAAAAGATGACAGCCAGCATGACAAACTGGGCTTCCTAGGTGAAAGTGAAAGTCGCTCAGTCATGTCCTGCATACTCCATGGAATTCTCCAGACCAGAATACTGGAATGGGTAGCCATTACCTTCTCCAGGGGATCTTCCCAACCCAGGGATCAAACCCAGGTCTCCCGCATTGCACGTGGATTCTTTACCAGCTGAGTCACGTAAAGAATCCACCTGCCAATGCAGGAGATTCAGGTTTGATCCCTGAGTGAGGAAGATCCCCTGGAGAAGAAAATGGCAACCCATTCCAGTATTCTTGCCTGAAAAATCCCATGGACACAGGAGCCTGGCAGGCCACAGTGCATGGCATCGCAGAGTTGGACATGACTTAGCAACTGAGCACACACACACATAAATACACATAGCGTGACATACTGGTCCAAATGGGCTGCCTGTTCAGTACAGTTCAGTTCAGTCATTCAGTCGTGTCCGACTCTTTGCGACCCCATGGACTGCAGCACACCAGGCCTCCCTGTCCATCACCAACTCCCGGAGATTACCCAAACTCATGCCCATTGAGTCAGTGATGCTATCCAACCATCTCATCCTCTGTCATCCCCTTCTCCTGCCGTCAATCTTTCCCAGCATCAGGGTCTTTTCAAATGAGTCAGTTCTTCAAATCAGGTGGACAAAGTATTGGAGCTTCAGCTTCAGCATCAGTCCTTCCAATGAATATATAGGACTGATTTCCTCTGGGATGGACTGGTTGGATCTCCTTGCTGTCCAAGTAGTGCCTTGCATCTTGTCCACTGAAGATTCTCCCTCAACTTTCCAAAATGTCCTGTGGGGGGGGGGGGGGCAGTAATGCCTCTGCCCAGAACCACTGATTTACAGCTGAGGACCACACTCTACCTGCAAGAAACAGGGTCAAATACCTGTGGAGAAGATTCCCTGGCAAAGGAAATGGCAACCCACTCCAGTATTCTTGCCTGGGAAACCCCATGGACAAAGGAGCCTGGTGGGCTACAGTCCATGGGACCTCAAAGAGTCAGACACAACTGAGCACATACGCACCCTCACACGCCTGTCCCCCTCCAACATCCAGTGTTTCATGTTCATCATCTCAAAGGTTTACAACTATCCTGCAAGTTGAGTCTAATGATATTCATTAGATAAGAGAAGACAGATGCCTAGGAAGGTCTCATAGCTAGCAAGTGGAAAATCCTGGATCTGAATTCAAGTCTCGAACTCTGAAGCTCATTCATTTCCTCTCCCTACAGCACACTTCCTCTTGCTCACTGGTATTATAGGCAGTCAGGGAAGCAGGGACCTCAAGAGAAATAAATGACAAGAATAATAATCCAGCTATAAAGCATACTGAATCCTACCTACTGTATAGCACAGGGAACTCTACGCAATACATATAGTATTGACCTATATGGAGAAAGAAATGGCAACCCACCCCAGTACCCTTGCCTGGAGAATCCCATGGACAGAGGAGCCTAGTGGGCTACAGTCCATGGGGTCGCAAAGAGTCAGACACGACTGAGCGACTAACACACACACACACACACACACACACACACACACACATGAAGAAAGAAGCTAAAAAAAGAGTTGATATATGGGACTTCTCTGGTGGTCCAATGGCTAAGACTCTGAGCTCCCAATGCAGGGGGTCTGGGTTCCATCCCTGGTCAGGGAACTAGATCCCACATGCTGCAATTAAAGATCACGCATGCTGCAAGAACACCCAGTGCAGTCAAATACTTATATATTTGGCTAGATAAAACATAAAAGAGTTGATTTATGTTCATGTATGGCTGATTCACTTTGCTGTACAGCAGAAACTAACACATTGTAAGTCAACTACACTCCAACAAAAAGTTTAAAAAACAAACAAAAACCCCACTGAACCCAAGGTAGCTCCTGGGAACCTCAGTGTATGGAGTTCTAGAATCTTCTCTCAGGGACTTACCTGGTGGTCCAGTGGCTAAGACTCCATGCTCCCAATGCAGAGGGCCTGAGTTCAATCCCTGGTCAGTGAACTAGCTTCCCACATGTTGCCACTAAGACCCGGTATAACCTAAATAACTAAATGTTAGAATCTTCACTCAGTAATGTGATCTGGTCCGTCTCCTCCCTGCCAACCCCAGAGCTCGGTGTGTGGGTAAGAACAGGGGTTTGGAATCAGACCAACTCTAGTCAGTCTGGATTCAAATCCCCAGCTCCGCCACTTTCCGGCTGTGTGCCAGGTTATCTAATCTGTGCCTTAGTTTCTCCATCTCTCAAAAAAGTTAATAATAGTACCTATGTCATAGGACTGTTGTGAAGATTAAGTGAGTTAACGCAAGGAGGTGTTCACCAAGTGTGAGCTTCTGTCGCCTTCGCTGTCGCTCATAGCTTATGACTCGTTGTTACACCCTATCTCGCGCCTGCTCTATGATAACCTCAGCTTGTGTTCGCCCTCTCGATGCCGTGTGGTCCGCCTCTGTGTCACCTTGCACTGCTATGTACTTCCTTTGCTCAGTATTGATTAGTTCTACTTTCCATGAGCGCATGCAGCAATCTCATGATGGTTTAACAGATGAGATAGAGCTATATGTGTTGATTTGGAAATATATTGAAGATACATTAAAAGGCAGGTGAAGACAAAGATAAGAACGTGTATAATGTGCTCACATCCGTGTATTTTTGAGAAAGCAATGGAGGGACAGTGTGTGTCTATAAATCATATACAGTTGACCCTTCAACCACTCAGGGGTTGGGGTGCTGACCCATTGTGCAGTAAAAAATCCAAGCATACCTTTATAGTTGGCCCTCCATATCCTGGTTCCACATCCCAGTCTCAACCAACTTGGCTAGTGCAGTACTGTAGTACACATTTATTGGAAAAAAACAAAACAAAACAGATAGAAGTGAACTTACACAGGGCTTCCTGGTGGCTCAGGGGTAAAGAATCCACCTGCCAATGCAAGAGACAGGGTTTCAAACCCTGATCCAGGAAGGTCCCACATGCCACAGGGCAACTAAGCCCATGAGCCACAACTACTGAGCCTTGGTGCTGCAGCTACTGAAGCCCGTGAAACCCAAGCCTGCGCTCCATGAGAGAAGCCACTGCAGTGAGAAGCCCTCATACTGCAATCAGAGAATAGCCCCTGCCTGGTCACAGCTAGACAAAGTCCACACACAGCAACAAAGACCCAGCACAACCAAAGTAGATAAATAAACAAAATTTAGAAAAAATACATGAACCTGCACAGTTCAAACCTGTGTCATTTAAGGGTCAACTATGCACAGAGTTTTTTTCCAAAGTGAACTTCCCTGCTGGGCCAGTGGTTAAGAATTTGCCTTCCAATGCAGAGGACACAGGTTGGGGAACTAAGGTGTCACATGCCATGTGGCAACAAGGCCCGCACAGCACAACAAAGACCCAGCACAGACAAAAATTTAAAAATAAATTTTTGAAAGGATATTGTGGTTAGATAGCATCAGTGACTCAATAGACATGAGTTTGAGCAAACTCTGGGAGATAGTGAAGGACAGGGAAGCCTGGTGTGCTGCAGTCCATGGTGCCACAAAGAGTCAGACACAACTTAGCGACTGAACAATGGTGGCAGGATAACAACCGCCCCCCACCAAATATGCCCTAATCCCCAGAATCTCTGAATACGTCATGTTACACAGCAAAGGAAAACTAAATTTGCAAGTGGAATTAAGGTTGCTACTGACTGACTTTTTTTCTTCTTAATTTTAATTTTTATAGGAGTATAGTTGTTTCACAATGCTGTTACTTTCAGGTGTATAACAACATGATTCAGTTATGTATATACGAATATCCATTATTTTCAGATTCTTTTCCCGTATAGGTTATTACCTAACATTGAGTAGAATTTCCTGTGCTATACAGAAGGGCCTTGTTGATTATTGTATATGTAGTAGTGTGGATGGGTTTCCCTGGTGGCTCAGACAGGAAAGAATCTGCCTGCTATGCGGGAGGCCTTGGTTCGATACCTAGGTTGGGAAGATCCCCTGGAGAAGGGAATGGCTACCCACTCCAGTATTCTTGCCTGGAGAATTCCATGGACAGAGAAGACTGGTAGATGACCATCCATGGGATTTCAAAGAGTTGGACACGGCTGAGTGACTGACACTTTCACTTTCACTAGTGTGTATATATTAACCTGACTTTAAAATGGGGGAGATTATGCTGAGTGAACTGGATGGACCCAGGGTCGCCACGTGTGTGCGTGCCAAGTCCCTTTAGTAGTGTCCGACTTGGTGTGACCCCATGGACTGTAGCCCGCCAGGCTCCTCTGTCCATGGGATTCTACAGGCAACAGTACTGGAGGGGGTTGCCATGCCCTCCTCCAGGGGATCTTCCCCACCCAGGGATTGAACCTGTGTCTCTTACATCCTCCTGTATTGGCAGGCAGGTTCTTTACCGCTGGCGCCACCTAGGAAGCCCAGGGTCACCACAAAGGTCCCGAAAAGCAGAAGAGGAAGAGTCAGCATGATGAGACATGAGAAGGATCCCCTGCTGTTGCCGGCTTTGAGGAAGAAGAGAGGGCTATAAGCCAGGCAGCCTCTAGAAGCTGGAAAAGGCAAGGAGTTGGATTCTTCCCTAGAACTGCAGGAGGAATGAAGCCCTGCTTGCACTTTGATGCTAGCCCAGTGGGATCCACTTTTGGGGGTGAGGGGTCCTTTTGCAGCACCTCACCCCAGTCACTGATATCTGAGAATCCAGATGGTGGGATGGTGGATTGCCTTCTATGACTTCAGTAACTGTATGTTGAATGAGTAGAACTTTGTTGAAAATAGGAAAGGCAGTACTTCTGGGAACAGACAAATAAGCAGGAGTTGTGCCTGAGAGGTATTGAAAATGTCCCGGAAGGTGGCTGAGGCCCAGGGATGGGTATCCAGGCATTAATATAACAGGGAAGTATGGCCCCACTCATACAGACAAGGCTACAGGGGACTCCCATCTCTGGGAGGGGTACCCTCAAGAGTAGGGCTACAGCCTGGGAGCACAGTGGAGAAAATGACAGTGAAGTTGTATGGACAACAAGGTCCTACTATATAGCACAGAGAACTACATACAATATCCTGGGAGAAATCACAATGGAAAAGCGTATTAAAAAGCATGTGTATATGTGTATACCTGAATCACTTTGCTGTGCAGCAGAAATTAACACAACCTGTAAATCAACTATACTTCAATCAAATAAACAAACAAACCCAACAAAGACTTTACTACCCTACATGGGAGTGTTAGATTTTGTGCATTTGTTGCTCAGTTTACATGACACTGAGGAACTTGAATAACCTCACTTCTTCAAAGAACCAACTGTAACTGGCCTATCACTAGGTTAACAAATGAAAGGGCCAGAGTTACTCAAAGTTAAAAAAAAAATAATAATGCAATCATTCTGTCAAGGAACTTAAAACTACAGTCCTGAGGGACCAGACTACTGACTGAGGCCAAACCTCGGGCACACAGAACAAGGACACAAAGACAAAAGTCACTTGTGATCCAGAGGTTCTATCCTCGTGGTGCTGGGCCAGGGTCTTCATTCTACAGTTTGGAGAAAGGAGCCATGAAAAGGCTGGGAATCAGACAAGAGTCTGATATGTGCCTATTAAGGGGTTTAGAGATCTCAGTAAATTATTACTACATCTGAAAAGCTGACAGTTACATGATGAGAAACCAACAGAAAAAGGTCAATGCTGCATCAAAACAGAGCCTAAGTGTCAGATTCTGATTCCACAAATGCCAATGAACTGGCCAAATTTTTTTTTTTCTGGCCTGGAAGTTACTTCAGTAAGTGACCCTGTTTGTACATAGTGAACTTGCTTTTTTAGCAAGAAGAGTCCGTGTCTGTCAGTTTTGACATCAAGCGAGAAGATAAAAAAACATTTAGATGGTCAGACAAAACATGTTTATTATTACTGTTTGTTGTTTAGAGAACCAGTGGACCATTGAATAATCATAAAGTTTATTGATTAAATTTATTAATATAGACATTTACAAACATAAAGTGCTGTACTGAAATCAGGAATTACTAGAGTTTTCTGATAACCTTACCTTCTCATTAGCTAATATGAAAAATGATTTCCTTGGATTTCCCTGGTGGTTCAGTGGGTAAGAATCTACCTGCCAGTGCAGGGGACACAGGTTCGATTCCTGGTCCAGGAAGATTCCACATGCCATGGAGCAACAAAGCCCGTGCACCGCAACTACTGAGCATACGCTCTAGAGTCCATGACCTGCAACTACGGAACCCACACACCAGAACTACTAAAGTCCACACATCCTAGAGCCTGTGCTCTGCAACAAGAGAAGTCACCACAACGAGAAGCCTGAGCCCCACAATTAAGAAAAGCCCTTGCTCACCGCAAGTAGAGAAAGCCTATGAGCAGCAATGAGGACCCAGCACAACCAAAAATAAAAATGGTTTCCTTTATATATGTTGTTGTAATGCGATTAGGTAAGTGAAAGTCACTCACTCGTGTCCAATTCTTGGTGACCCCATGGTTTATACAGTCCATAGAATTCAACAGGCCATAATACCAGAGTGGGTAGCCTGTCCCTTCTCCAGGGGATCTTCCCAACCCAGGAATCAAACCAGGATCTCCTGCATTGCAGGTGGATTCTTTACCAACTGAGCTATCAGGGAAGCCCCATAATTAGGTTTCATGTACCATAATTAGGTGTCATGCATCTAATATTTAACAAGATTCACAGATGCATCATCAACTTCTAAGATGTTTTGGAACAATAGCTTTTATTATAAAGTTCTTATTTCACACTGGTCACAATTGAATATAGAGTAACAGATCATTGCAGAAGCTAGTGATAACTCATTCAACAAAATAATCACATATTAAAAAATAATAATAATAATCACATATTATACCCATTAATGCCCCATCATCTAAGCAGAAAGGTCTGAAATTTCCTTCTGAAGATGTAGCTTTACTTATCTATCACACACTTTACAAAATAACTTGTTCTTCCAAAATCAGAGGGGCAAGTGACAAGCTTCTGAGACACGTCCATTGTACAGCACTCTGAATTAAATAAGGAAACAGACAGCTCCTTTTGACAAGTCTCCATATCCTTCTAGTTGCCCGATTCTAATTACACAGACCTTAAAAAGTCAGATCATTCTGAGAGTGGATGGGACACATTCTCATGGATGTCAATCTCTTCTCATTTGCCAAAGGTGCAAGTGAGCACAAAATTCTGACATCTTGTACTTGCTTATTAAAGGGTTCCTAAGACAGGAAATTGGATCCCTAAGACTGTAAACTGATATATTCCTCTCATTGTAAAAGCCTCTGAGAAGTGTGATACATAAGAGAGGCTTCAGGTAGGTTTATGTAAAACCAACATTTTGACTCTGATTAGAGATGAAGCCATAAGTGAAACTTTGTTTCCATTGAACCCACCTCTGAGAGGTCAGAAAATTAACTCTTTAAAGTGGACATTGGAGTCTATTTCTAGAAGAGCTAAATCAGTTAGCTTGGCTGATGGATCTTTGCTGCCAATGGCTCATGAAGTTAGACAGGACAAAGTACAACCTAGATGTTTGGTGGTTTCTTTATTCAGTACCCACAGAGAAGGACTTTATTAAAAAAAAAAAAAAGAAAAGAAGAGTGCTGGAACTCCATTACACTAATTTCCTATCTTAATGTTTCCAACCATATAATGTCCCAAAGGTCTTAGGTTAGTTTTGTGCTTTAATAAACTTGTGTCAATATTAAATTGTTTCCTCTTGTCTTGCTATGTCCTCAGAACAAAGCTGGTTGAATATTTCTCTGACTTAGTTTCTAACAGTTCTCTCACTCAATTACACATCACTGTAGATGTGGGTTGTTTTGTGAAAAGTACAGAGATGCACAGTTCTCAGACTCTTCTGTGATAGAAAGAAACCACAGCCTCTATGTGTGGTGTTAATACTACTGAAAATTATTTGGGGCAGTACTGTGAACATTGAGATGGTCATATTTTAATAAATTTCCACACATTCATCCAGTTAAAGAAACTGGTCTTAACTCCAGGTGTTTTCTCTCCTTCTCCCGGATCAATGTTATATGGGTTTTTATCCGTGACTTCTTTTGTTTTTATAAGGGTCATGTATATTTCCTGGGTTCTGGCAATTTCTTTCTGTGCATCAAAATGGACCTTCTGCCTAGTCAGAAGGGGAACAATTAAATTAAAATCATTAATTCGCTTATTTAGCTTTTTGATGTTTTCTTGAAACTGCTCACAAACTTGGTTCCACTGTTTCTGTTCAGCTGATGTCATTGGAGTCCCAAGTTTTTTCCTCGACACTAAAATTGCCTCCCTGAGTTGATCAATGGTATCCTTTATTTCCTTTTGCATTAGGATCCATTCTGGTTGGTATCCATTATCTATCAATATTCTGTTCAGGTTGTGAGTCATAGGATCAATATATGAACAGCCAGAAAATTTTTTCAGAGGTTTTCCTTTCCCGCTGAGATTGTCAAAGTCTCCTTTTGCCATTGATTCCTGAATGAGATCTTCCACCAAACGCTCTATTGCCTGAGTTATCTTTCGTTCCTTACTGTGTCTTACATCTTTAACAGTGACACTATCAGTGAAATACTGGCTTTGCAGTTTCTGCTTTTGGTATTCCATCACTTGTTCAGTTGCACGGTCTGCTCTAAACTGCCTGTACTGCTTCTCTCGTTGACTCGGAGTCCCAAAACCAATACCCTCAAAACTTAAGTAATGCCGGTGTTGGGGTGTTTTATATTTGAATTTTTCTTCTTCTTCTTCTGTGTCTTCAACTTTACTCTGTCTAGCATTTGTCTGTTCTATCACGTGGGAAAGTACCTTCCTGTAAGCTTCTTCAATCCTTATAAACGTTGCAGAATCAGCAGTACTAGAGCCACCATCTGGATGGTATTGCTTGGCAAGCTTACGAAAAGATTCCCTGACATCATCTGCAGAACAGCCTTCATCCAGGTTCAGCAGCCCATAATATTCTCTCATATTCCTTTTGGATTTATGGGTTGACATCATTCTAGTTCTTATGACACCAAGATATGGACCCATTTTCATTCGATTAGGAATCACTGAAGCACTTCTCAGATGAGATCTTAAGATCTGAGCCATCATCACATACGTTGTGTTCCTTATGGTACCCAGAGTTCTTCCCTATCAATGATCTATAAAACAACAAATATAGAGTGAAGAAAGTTGTATTATCAGCTAAATTCATATTTTCAGCAATATGAATGAAATTACGCATACAATAAGGGCAGTTCTTTCTAAATGCTGCTGCTAAAATTCTCAGAGCTACGATTCATTCATGTTAGCAGAGAAATGGAAGTTGATGATGTCTTACATTAACATATTGCAATATGATCTAGATTCTACTACTAACTAACCCCGGAATGTTAGAGCTGGCAAGTTCGCAGAGATCATCTAATCCAATCTTCTCGTTTTATGAGAAAATGTAGACCCAGAAGGTTAAGCAACATAACCAAATCCAATAACAAGGTGGAAGGGCACAATAAGCCTCTTGTTTAACTGTCTGTATCCCCAGCAGATCATGAACTTCATCGGCACCATTACTTCTTTAGTTAGCGAATGTATCAGTCTTTACCGTCCCAAGGAGTCTTCTCACGAGGAGACATGTGAAATAATCAGGGCACACGCCAAAGTATGTACCTAGTCTGACACTAAACTGAATAGAATCAAATGTCCAAAAAAGATTTTAAGCTCTGCAGCCTGTTAGGAAGGAGCTATTCCGCTGCAAGTCGAAAAACCAAGATGAAAGGGTGAGCCCTCTCAAGACGTTAACTATTATTTTTAAAACGCACGGTACAGAAGAGGAATGTAGTCTTATACGAGGGTAATGGCAATGAAATGCTGGAAGTGGTTTCATTGAAAATAGGACTTTGATGTATACATGCTAAAACTGAGTTCCCGGGGACTCCAATTTCTGGACAGTTGGGATCGAGGACTTTCAGGTTTAACTGGGACTTCGGTGATGGTGCCCACGGTGGCCGTCGCGAGGGAGGGGTCAGTCCCGACGCTGGACACGCCCCGCCCCGCCCCCTACTCACCTCAGAAGCGGCTCAGCGGCTCCCGCGTCCAAGCTGCGCCTTGGCGCATGCGTGCGCCATCTGCCCTTCGCTTCACAGGCGTCTCGGCGGGAGGCCCGCGGCAAGCGCCGCCGCTGGGCTAGATCATCTGCGTCTTACACAGAGGGAACCCTCGGGGTGTGGCGGGCAGTATTATACCTAATAAGGACAGACGTCCTACCTTACCAGGGAACCTCAGAATGTCCTTTAAGCCCTAGTCTTCTCTAGAGGACAGGAGTAGGAGCTTTCGGGAGGCCCCGCCCCGTCCCGGGCACCAGCTCCGCCTCCGCCCCTAACTGGAGCGGAAGATGGATAGATCGAGCGGGATTGTGGGAGATGTAGTTCTTCCGGAAGTGCGGCGCGCGCAGGACTGCTTCCGGGAGAAGGGTGGGTGGGAAGAGGTGAGGCGGCGAAAAGGACGCTGTGGCGGCTTCGTAGATGTGTGGGGCTTCTCATGGCCTGTGGCCGGTGTAGGTGGGGACCTGTGACGTCCGAGTGGTTTGGAGGGCGACGCCCCTCGGAATATTGTTTTGAGAAGGGGGAGACGAGTCTGTTTCCCCGAACAGGACCTGGACAGCCTCTTCGGGTCTGCAGCCAGAGATACCCTCTCCGAAATTTCTCAGGAAATTCTACCTTAGAAAGATCTAGTTAACGCAGGTTAGAAAGCTGGTCTTTTATTAGTTCAAGAACCTAGCGAGCAGCTCATTTAGCCAGGTGTCGGTAGTGGGTGAGAACAGTCGAGGACAAAATTAAATTGGGTGTTGTTTCCTGGCTTTAAGTTCAGCTACTGTCGTGGGGATTTACTATTTCTCTCTCCTGTACAGGGAGATAATTTTTTTTTTTTTTTAAAAAGGAAGAGGCATAACCTTGGGGAGTCAGACCTGAGTTGAAAATCCTTTTTGCTTACACTTGGGTTTCTGTTTTTATCTGGCAAATGATTGTACCAGCACATGGTAAATATGTATTTAGCCCTTCCTTTTGCCAGGCACTGTACTAAATGCGCTATGTACAGTCTTAAAATCCTTATAACAGCCCTCTGAGGTAAGCGCTGTTGTTTTCCCCATTTTACTTATGATGAAATAGTAATTGCATCAAACGTAGTGCCATTTTGTGAAAATTACACAATGTATGTGAACCTCTTTGCATTGTGTCTGCCTGGCACGTTAAGTTTTTTTGTTGTTATGACGATGTCTCCTGAAACAAGCCAGAAATAGGTACTAACCTAGAAAGGCTTCTGAGTAATTGTTGTTCAGTCGTTGCTCAGTCGTGTCCAACTTTTTGTGACGCTATGGACTGCAGTAGGCCAGGCTTCCCCGTCCTTCACCATCTCCCGGAGTTTGCTCAAACTTAGGTCCATTGAGTTTGTGAGCCATCCAACCATCTCATCCTCTGCCGCCCCCTTCTCCTGCCTTCAGTCTCTCCCAGGGTTAGGGTCTTTTCCTGTGAGTTGGCTCTTTGTGTCTGGTGGCCAAAGTGTCAGAGCTTCAGCTTCAGCATCAGTCCTTGTGATGAAGGTTGATTTCCTTTAGGATTGACTGGTTTGATCTCCTTGCAGTCCAAGGGACTCTCAAGAGTCATCTCTGGCACCACAGTTTGAAAGCACTGATAAAGCATCAGTTCTTCGGTGTTCAGACTTCTTGATGGTCCAACTCTCACGTTGGTACGTGGCTACTGGAAAAACCATAGCTTTGACTATAATTTGCTACCTTCTACTAGGAATGCAGAAAATGGTTTACATTCTGATTCAGGATTTCCTTATAAGCAAACAATGAACATAAAAGAACTCCAGTGTGAAAGAAAATGTTTCTACAAGTTTGAATTCTAGCCAGTATTTTAAACACAGCTATGAAAGTGGGGGAAGCACACAGTTTTAGAAACTACCCATACTTATGTAGCACTTTGTATTTTATTCAATACAATGCACTAGTCACAATGTCATTTTCATGTTTGCATCTTATAAGTAACTATATCTTAGTCCAAGTAGTTAAGTGATTTGATTAAGTGACTAGACTTTGTAAGTTACTGGGACTCTTAAGTCCATTGCTCTTTTCAGAATGTCAGTTTTGTGGTATGATCCTTTACATATAGAAAGTGAATTGAAGTCAGCCGAGTAATCAGTAAAGCACACTTTGAACTGCAAAGTATAAATTACCTAACTGACCTAGGGGATTATTTTCCTTATGTATATGAAACCTGGAGGTAGGCAGTTTCTGGCATTGGTTCAGCTACCAAGAGGTGCTCTACCATCCTCTCTCTCTATGTGTAGGTGTGTGTGTGTGTGTGTATTCTGAATCATTTAAAAGTAATTGCATGTATTATGTTCCTTTACTCCAAAGCACTTCAGTATTTGCTTCATCAAAGCAATGGCATTCTCTTACATTATCATAGCTTTGTTAACAAATTCAACAGATTTAACATAGACAAAATATTATTGAATGTACAATTTTGTATTCCAGTTTCAACAGTTGTCCTGATGATGTCTGTGAGGGCAACCCATAGACTTTTAAATTAGCAGGTCAAATGAGTGATAAACCAAAGCATTATTGCTCAGTTTAGTTACGGGCAGAAAGAGTTCACCATCGAAAATATAGTTCCCATTTAAGAGAAAAATACAGGGACATCACTGGTAGTCCAGTGGCTAAAACTCCACACTCCCAATGCAGAGAGCCTGGGTTTGATCCATAATCAGGGAGCTAGACCTCACATGCTGCAACCAAGGGCTTACATGCCTCAAGTAAGACCCAGTGCAGCCAAATAAATATTAGAAAAGAAAATTGTAGTTCTTTTCCTTTTATTTTTTATTTTTTTATTTTTTTGTTTTTTTGGTTTTTTTTTTGTTCTTTTTTTTTTTTTGTTCTTTTCCTTTTAAAAGGTGGCTGCATACTCTGCAGTCAACAGTCCTAGTGATTATAAAATGTGGTCAGAGGGTAAAATTTAAAGTCAGAACCAAACATAGGTTGACTAGCTTTTTTTTTTTTAATTTTGATCATGCCGCTTGTGGGCAGTTCTCGAGACCAGGGACTGATCCTGGCCCATAGCGGTGAAAGCACTAAATCCTAACCACTGGGCCACCACGGACACCTGGTTAACTCGAAATTTTTATGTGATCTGCTACCTTGCTTATTTAAACTCCATAGACTTTTAAACCTGTTCATTTTCAGTTTAAATTGTTAACCACTTTAAGGTTATGTTATAATTCAAATCAACATGCTTGAACCTCAGTCTGTTCTTTTCCACAAAGTCTTAATTAATCACTTCAAGCTTGTCAGCTGGAATGCAGTATAATCTTGTATAAAAGGGCTGGTTTTAAATTAAAGTCTATTGGCTTTCATGTGTGTAACATGTCCTAGTTTGAAACATCTTTTTTGTAGTTCTGTACTCTTACAATAGAGTTGAGCATTTTGAAACAAATTTCCCCTTAAACCAGGGAGGGTAGAGAGTTGGCACAAATTCCATTAGCTTTAAACTTAGTCAGTAGCTGTGTTTCTGAGTGGGTGGAACATAGATGTGATACTTTAAAAAAGTTATTAACATTTTTTTGTTACTTTATAGTTACATTAAATACTTAATGAGCTACTGCAAGAAGCTTGGCACTGCAAAAGTAACTTTTTTTTTTTTTTGTTCTTGGATATAGTTTCAGACTTTGACTGAAGCATGTGAGGGCTGTGTTTTAATTCCATCTGTTTCTTCTTTTTTAAAAAAAGATTCATTTGTTTATTTTGGGCCATGCTGGGTTTTTGTTGCTATGCATGGGATTTATTTAGTTCTCTAGTTGCAGGGGAGCAGGGGCCACTTACCGTTATGGTAACATAGGCTCTCATCTGTGCAGTCCACTGCATTTCAGAGCCGAGTCAGAGCACTCAAGCTTCAGTAGTTTGGGCTTGTGAGCGCAGTAGTTGTGGTGCAGTGGCTTAGTTGCCCCTTGGCATGGGGATCTTCCTGGACCAGGGATCGAACCTGCGTTCCTTGCATTGGCACGTAGGTTCTTAACCACTAGACCACCAGAGAAGCCCCTCTTTTCTTCCTTCCTTCGTTTCATTTGCTGGTTCTGTGGTAACTGCAAATAAGTTGATTTATTTCCAGTAAGTTGTGGTACTATAGTAACCAAAATCACACCGCCCTGCAGATTGATGGATGGTTCCCTCTGAATTCTAAAGTCACATTTTGTTCAATGATGTTTGCAAATTGTATCTTCTGAAACTACAATTTCCAGAAACACCATGAATCTGCTTTCCTCTGGGTGCCATCTCAATTCATTGTTTTTGGTTTATTTTATTCAAATAGAATTGAGGAACACTATTGTTAGTTTGGTTATATCAGTTCCTTTTTTTACTCTGATCAAGGAAGTGTTTATTGTAGACAGTGTCAGTTTTAAAAGAAAGGAAGAGGTAAATGAACTTAATTAATTAGCATAATAAGACTGAAAATCTAGAAGGGTTGGGAAAAGGTAACCTGGAAAAGAGGAGATTCACACTCATTTGAATATTTTTCCATTCTTCATCTTCCCTAGTGGGTTAACCAGTTATCTAACATCCTAAGGTGGTCAGTAAGGGCCACACACAGGATTTGTGGAAGTTTGCTAATGAAAAACTACCCTCCCCAACCTAGGATGCCAGTTTTCATTTTTGGCCTTGAATCAACATAAGGATTTATTGTCACTTGAGCCTGCATTTGAAGACGCTTGCTCCTTGGAAGCAAAGTTATGACCAACCTAGACAGCATATTAAAAAGCAGAGACGTTACTTTGTCCACAAAGGTCCATCTAGTCAAGGCTATGGTTTTTCCAGTAGTCATTATGGATGTGAGAGTTGGACTATAAAGAAAGCTGAGCGCTGAAGAATTGATTCTTTTGAACTGTGGTATTGGAGAAGACTCTTGAGAATCCGTTGGACTGCAAGGAGATCCAACCAGTCCATCCTAAAGGAAATCAGTCCTGAATGCTCATTGGAAGGACTGATGCTGAAGCTGAAACTCCAGTACTTTGGCCACCTGATGTGAAGAACTGACTCATTTGAAAAGACCCTGATGCTGGGAATGACTGAAGGTAGGAGGAAAAAGGGACAACAGAGGATGAGATGGTTGGATAGCATCACTGACTTGATGGACATGAGTTTGAGCAAGCTCTGGGAGTTGGTGATGGACAGGGAAGCCTGGCATGCTGCAGTCCATGAGGTCACAAAGAGTCGGACACGACTGAGTGACTGAGCTGAACTGAATGCTTTCTGTTCCTTGAAACAATGAATAATGTATATATCTCCAAATGCAGGCTGATAGTGGGGAAAACAGCTGCACATCAGTAGCCTGGGAATCAAGATTTGAATTGTTTTCAGCCCATATAACATTTACCCAACATGTTTATCAAAATCACTGCCTCATAGCCCAACTACTCTATGTTTGCTTTTGTTTTTTTTTTTTTTTTTAAATTATCTCTGTCTTTGGCTGCGCTGGGTCTTAGTTGCTGCATGAGGGATCTTTTAGTTACAGCATGTGGGATCTGGTTCCCTGACTGAGTATCAAACCTGGGACCCCTGCACTGAGAACACAGTCTTAGCCCCTGGACCACCGTGGAAGTCCCCATTCTTGTTTTTTCTTACCCTTCAAAATTTGTTTCCAGTTTTATGGAGCTGTAATTGACAAAAATTGTATACCTTTACAATCACCCTTCAAAATTTGTTTCTGGTTTTATTGAGCTGTAATTGACAAAAATTGTATAACTTTACAGTGTGTAACTTGGTAATTTGGTATATGTACAAGTATGAAATAATCATCACAATCACACTGATTAACAAATTAACATATCATCACCTCACATAGTTACTGTTATCTTTTCTTTTTTTGATTCCAGCTGCAGGATGGAGAGCCTTCAGCAATCCTTGGGAAACTTAGGACTTCATTTATGGGTAAAGAATTTTAATAAGGGAATTCCCTGGTTATTCAGTGGTTAGGAATCTGCACTTCCACTGCAGGGGGGCCAGAAAAAAAAGACTTTTTATCTGGAGTTAAGATCCATTATCTTATTTTTCTCCTATGCATTGAGTTTGTTCAGCAGCAGTTAAAGTCCTGTGTGGGGCTTCCCTGGTAGGTCAGTGGTAAAGAATCTGCCAGCCCATGCAGGAGACACAGGTTCGATCCCTGGTCCAGGAAAATCCCACATGCTGTGCAGCAGTTGAGTCTGTGTGCTACAGTTACTGAGCCCATGCTCCGAAACTGCTCAAGCCCATGTCTAGAATCCATACTCTGCAACAAGAGAAGCCACAGCAAAGAGAAGCAAGAGGGGAGCCCTCAATCACCACCAGAAGAGAAAGTCTGCTCATAGCAACAAAGACCCAGGGCAGTCAGTTCAGTTCAGCCCAGTCGCTCAGTCGTGTCTGACTCTTTGCGACCCCATGGACTGCAGCATCCTAGGCTTTCCTGTCCATCACCAACTCCTGGAGCTTGTTCAGACCTCATGTCCATGGAGTCGGTGATGCCATCCAGCTATCTCATCCTCTGTCATCCCCTTCTCCTCCTGCCCTCAGTCTCTCCCAGCATCAGGGTCTTTTCCATTCAGTCAGTTCTTCACAAAGAATTGGAGTTTCAGCTTCAGCATCAGTCCTTCCAATGAATATTCAGGACTGATTTCCTTTAGGATGGACTGGTTGGATCTCCTTGGGGTCCAGGGGACTCTCAAGAGTCTTCTCCAACACTATAGTTCAAAAGCATCAATTCTTAGGTGCTCAGCTTTCTTTATAGTCCAACTCTCACATCCATAATGACTACTGGAAAAACCATAGCCTTGACTAGACGGACCTTTGTTGGCAAAGTAATGTCTCTGCTTTTTAATGTGCTGTCTAGGTTGGTCATAACTTTCTTTCCAAGGAGCAGGTGTCTTAATTTCATGGCTGCAGTCACTATCTGTAGTGATTTTGGAGCGCAAGAAAATAAAGTCTGTCACTGCTTCCATTGTTTTCCCATCTATTTGCCATGAAGTGATAGGACTGGATGCCATCGTCTTAGTTTTTTGAATGTTGAGTTTTAGGCCAGCTTTTTCGTCCTTCTCTTTCACTTTTATCAAGAGGCTCTTTAGTTCTTCTTCACTTTCTGCCATAAGGATGGTATCATCTGTGTATCTGAGGTTACTGAAAATTCTCCTGGCAATCTTGATTCCAGCTTGTGCTTCATCTAGCCTGGCCTTTCACATGATGTACTCTGCATATAGTTAGCAGGGTGACAAAAAAGCAATCAATCAGCTTTTAAAAAATTAAGTAGAATAGCATTAAAATAAAAAACCCAATTAAGAATACATGTTACCAAGGAGGTAGAGACACTAAAAATTATAAAATATTGCTGGAAGAAATGAAAGAAGACCCAAGTCAAAGGAAAGACATCCTGTATTCATTGATTGGCAGACAATATTACTCAGATGGCAATACTCTCCAAATTAATCTACAAGTTAAATTCCTTTCAAAATCTCAGTCAGCCTTTTTGAAAAAAGTTGACGAGCTGATCCTGAATTTACATGGCAAGTCAAAGTACACAGAGTAGGGACTTCCCAGGTGGTCTGGTAGTTTAGACCCCACACTCCCAGCTCCCAGTGCGGGAGACCTGGGTTTGATCCCTGCTCAGGGATTGCATGTGCCACAACCAAGACCTGATGCAGCCATACATATGTATGTTAAATGGAACACAGAATATAAAAAACAGTCTTGAAAAAGAAGAACAAAAGTGAAGAGTCACACTTCCTTATTTCAAAAGTCACTACAAAGCTACTGTAATCAAGGCTTTGTGGTACTGGCATAGGATAGACAATGAATGTAGAATATCAATGAAATGTAATTGAAAGTTGAGAAATGAACTCATGCATTTTTGGTCAGTTGATTTTTGACAAGGGTGCGAAGACAAATGGGAAAAAATGGGCTTTTTAGTATGTGGTGCTGGGACAACTGTATATCCACTTGCAAATGAATGAAGTTGAACCCTTGCTTCACATTATATTAAAAAATGAACTCTGGAGAAGGCAATGGCACCCCACTCCGGTACTCTTGCCTGGAAAATCCCATGGACGGAGGAGCCTGGTAGGCTGCAGCCCATGGGGTCGCTGAGAGTCAGACATGACTGGGCAACTTCACTTTCACTTTTCACTTTCATGCATTGGAGAAGGAAATGGCAACCCACTCCAGTGTTCTTGCCTGGAGAATCCCAGGGACAGGGGAGCCTGGTGGGCTGCCGTCTATGGGATCTCACAGAGTCGGACATGACTGAAGCCACTTAGCAGCAGCAGCAGCATGTGAGAGTAAAAGCTACTAGTTTTTGCAGTTGCCATGTACGGATGTGAGAGTAGGACCGCAAAGAAGGCAGAGCACTGAAGAACTAATGCTTTTGAACTGTGGTGCTAGTGAAGACTCTTGAGAGTCCCTGGGTCTGCAAGAAGATCAAACCAGACAGTCCTAAAGGAAATCAGTCCTTGAACATTCATAGGAAGGACTGATGCTGAAACCAAAGTTCCAATCCTTTGGCCACCTGATGTGAAGAGCCGATCCATTCATTAATAAAAAGAAATTTAACACACACACAAAAAGAAATTTAACTCAATTTTAAAATGAGCAAAGATTTGAATACCACATTTCAACCAAGTGAAAGTGTTAGTCACTCAGTCATGTCCAACTCTCTTTGTGACCGCATGGACTGTAGCCCTCCAGGCTCCTGTCTGTGGAATTCTCCAGGCAAGAATACTGGAGAGGGTAGCCATTCCCTTCTCCAGGGGATTTCCCTATCCAGGGCTTGAACCCAAGTCTCCTGTGTTGCAGGCAGATTCTTTACCATCTGAGCCACCATGGAAGCCCATTTCACCAAAGAAGACATACAAATAACCACTAAAACATTAAAGGATGCAGGTGGGGCTCAGGAGTTAGCACTTTTAAGAAGCTTAGCCAGGGACCTACCAGGTTAACAGACAATTTTAGGATTAGGATTGCTATTCAGGTGGATTGGTACAGTTTTGAAACCAGGGGCATCCTGTGGGCTCCTGGGCATGGAGACTTCTGTCTCTCATTTCTTGTAGGCAAGACTCCAGCCTCCATGACCTTCCCTGAGTTCCAAACAGTGGATTTGAACAGTTGCTAATCAAAGTGAGGAGCAGCCAAGAAGCCAGCTGAGGCAAGATTAAAGGGACCAGAGAACTCATCAAGGTCAGGAGACCCACTACCTGTGACCCTGCACATACCCCCCCCCCCCCCCCCGAAGTGTTTTTATAAAACTCAACAAATCCTTCCGGGTTATGACACATAGTTTTTCAAGCCAGGGCCTTCTGTGCCCACCTTTACCTGGCAGAGCAGTAAGACTCTCCTTTTCTAGTTCACCCAAACTCTCTTGAGATTTGATTTGGCACAGGTGCAAAGAGGCAGAATTTTTGGCATTATAAAGCAGGTGGCATGCTTTCTGACACAAAGTGTGGGAAATTCTGTATTGTGACTTCTTGCTCTATGTGAAAGTGTTTTGTATGTAAGTTTGATGCATTTTATAAGATTAAAAGTAATCCTGATCTATTTAAAAAATTACACAAATTCATCTTTTTATGGTAACAGGAGTTGTATCTTTCGGGGGAATAGTTTTATCGACTGTAATTCATATGGCACACAATTCACCATTTTTGAGTACAGTCCAGTGGTTTCGGTGTGTTCATGGGTGGTGCAACCATGTTCACAATCGATTTTACTATGTTCTTGTTACCCCGAGACCCTGCGCAGGTCATCATCTCCAAAGACTTCTATTCCCATAGCCCTGGGAGACTATTAATCTCCTCTAAGGATTTGCTTGTTCCAGACATTGCACATAAATGGAATCTTAAATGTGCAGTCATGTGACTGGCTTCTTTCACTTAGTATAATGTTTCAAGTTTGATCCATGTTGCAACCAGTACTTGAATTTCCTTTTTATGGCAGAGTAATATTTCATTGCAGGGATAGTCTACATTTACTTGATTCGTTATCTAATGGACATTTAGATTATTTTTGGTTACAGCCTTGTGGTTAATATACATGGCTTGAGAAAGAATGACTAGAAGACTAACAGTGTAGGGATGGAGGAGGAAAAAATTGTGTATTAGATAATTGGTAAAAAGCAGTTTAGGCAGATAAAAAAGGTAAGAGGAACTGTCAGCATAATGTGAACTTCAAGAAACAACTGGAATGTTATTAGTCTTCCCAAACCTCTTGCAGCTGCATCAGTCACCTGACCTTTGGAGCTGGGCCTTTGTCAAATCAGGGCCTCTGAGCATGGGAATCCTTGTCATGTGGGGCATCCACCATCATATGAGGCAACACAAAGCTGTGTCCTAGTCTCTTTACCCCAGGCCGTTAGAGCAGGGTGTGATCTAGACTGGACCAGTCAGATGATCCTGCCTGGGCAAGTGACCCAGAGACTGAGGAAGTCAGGGTGCACTTCAGTCGTGGAAACGGTGGCAGACTGAATGCTCACTGAAGCGAGGCCGAGGGAACCTGACTTGGCCATGGCACCCACGTCCTTGCAGGTCTTCCCCTGGGCAAGACTTTGGCTATGGTTCTGAATGCTCAGCACGGGAGCGAGTAGCCAAGAAAACTGGTGAAAAAAAGTAATGAGGGACTAGCTACACCAGTTACTAAATGGCATATTGTACTGGAGTTACTTAACTCAACTTGGCACATTACTTTACTTAGCATAACTCTGGCGATCTCAGTTCCCCAACCGAGACTGAACCTAGGACCTTGGCAGTGAAAAGTGATGAGTCCTAACCACTGGACTGCCAGGGGATTCCTTGTACTTGAGTTATTTTTAAAAGTTTGTATAGTAGTTAATGGTAAAACATTTTAGCCTCTAAATGTACCCTCTTAAATCTCTTAAAAATTATTGTAACATTCCTCTTTAGAGTATCTGGCTTACCCATCACTTTGAAACTTTGATACTTGAATGCTTTGACTGTTGTGTGTAACCAGCACAACTGATTAAAGTCGTGCTGATAAACTGATAAAAGTTAAAACTGTTTTATCAGCTGATAAAACTGATAAAACAACTGATAAAACTGATTATCTCATATCTTTATACCTGAACACAATGTAGGGGCTCATTTGTTTTAATCCTGCTTACACAAATAGAAACAGAGACATTAAGGACAAACATCTGTATTTATTTCATTAACAAAAGAATTTAACATCTTGTTTTCACCCTTCCATGTGCTGCCTCTATGCATTGCCTCTTTCATAAGTTAAATGACCTTTTCTCGAGTATCATTTTAAACCAATGGCTGTGCATACACTCAACATGTCCAAATACTATTTATCACAAACTAGACAGCAGCACACCCTAAGTGACTCCTTTGTCCTTTCAGTATCATCCCTGCTACTTTTTTTTTTTTTGGTTCTGTCAACCAGGTATTTCTGACACATTTTGATTCTTCCTATCTGAAGATATTGGATCAGCTGCCTTCCATGGAGTCTAGGTTCCTTTTTGTGGGGATTAGTGTCTAAATAAGGGTTGGAAAATTATATTTCTTAAGTCACAAACGGATTGATTTTTCTAATTTACATCTTGGTACCAGCTTCTATTTTTGTTATAGGATGTGATTTTATCAACTAATAACATTTTGCTTTGTATCTTCCAACTTTCTAAAAACTTCATAGGACAGTGTTTGGCATGTACATAATAGGCACTTAATTATGTTGAGTGATCTCCCTAGAAAAAATGAATCGACTGTTTGTGCAGCAAAGGTACCTGTGTGAACTGATGTACCTGGAACAGCGTGACGGCAGCTGCTGCCTCCAGTCAAGGAGAGGGGGGGCAGTGCTGGCCAGCGGCCTGGGGACCCTGCAGGTACCAGCGCCTCTGCCTTTCCATCTGACACTGTTTCTCCTCACCCTCTACTCTTTCCCATCCTGAGGCCAGAGTTTACTATCTTCTCCATGTAACTACTCTAAGGGTCGTGTACTGCTGAGGTTTTGGGTTTAAACTCCAAGGGAGGACTTGTACAGGGCTTCCAGGTACTTTCGTAAGGTGCCCATTGCTGGGCAGGCAGAACTTTTAAGCCCCTCTGAAAGTGACTCAAATTTAAGGCTGACTGGCTAGCTGCCTGTGGGCCTGGTGGCCATTCCCTGTTTGCTCAGCTGTGCCAGAAATGTGCTCCTGTTTGTAGGGTCATGTGCATATGCCCAGTATGTGAACCTAGACCTCCCAGTTCCAGAACTGCATATCCAGACTGGAAATGACTGGCCAGGGAGGGAAAACATGTGGTTCCTTTAAACGCTTTACTAGTCTGAGTAGATTGCCTTCCATCCTGCCAAACTGTGAAGCTGAAATCTGGGTATTATAGAAACTGTCAATTATTAGAGGAATGAGTAATGATACTTCAAAGCACAGAGAACACTATCCCTCAATGGGAACTACCCAGAAATTTTATGATACCAACTTATGATCAGAATAATTCGAGAAGTCTCAATTCAAATTAGTACAGATATACAATATGGGGACGACATACTAACTTATTAGAGTTGTTAGCTCTTTGAAAAAGAAAAGACTAAGTTTTGGTATCATACTTGGCTGAGAGTAAAAGGAATTCTGAAGGCCTAGTTTGATTATGAACAAGAAGGCCCCAAACAGGTAAAACCTAAAAGACCACTGGAGGCAATACATAGATGTCTCACACATCTTTTAGGCTGAGTCCATGATAGAAAGTCACCCTGCAACACCTCCAATGCTCTCAAAGCTGTCTCCATTTCTGGGTGATGATGCTTCATTCCTCTTTGACCCAACAGATTTTGCCATTTTCTCCAAGCCGTACAGCTCCACTAGCCACCAGCTGGAGGGCCGAGGGAAATATTTTATGTTCCGCTAATTTTACTCTCTCAGATAGACTTTCAACAGTGTCACCCCTCTTCACTGGAACGGCTTCCTGTAAGATAATTTGACCAGCATCTACATCTTCCTGGAAAAGAAAGCAGAAGTTTTGAACGTTACCTCTGGCAATTGCAACTGACATTTAAATACTAATCATGAGCCATACTCACAGCTACAAAGTGCACAGTGCACCCAGTGATTGTGACCCCAGCGTCCAGAACTTGTTCATGGGCATTTGAACCCTTAAATGAAGGGAGCAAGGATGGGTGGATATTGAGCATTTTCCCTGGAAATTAATTAAAATGTGGTCAGAATCTGGAATGTATACTTTCCTGTCTAGAATCAGGAGTCACACAGGAGCAAGCTTTCTTTAGGTTGGGTGTTTTCATTGTCAAGGAGAGAAATGAGGAAAAGTGAAATACACGTTCTCATCCAAGGAGGCCCTGGGAGCAGCAGGTTTCTGCCTTGCACAGATGAAGACACAAAGATGGACTCTGAACAGGTGCCGGCAGTGACTCAAAGCTGGATGGGAAGGGGTCTACTCTGGCTCATAGGGCTCTTGACATTAACAGCAGATCCTGTGTAATCTGACATAGTGCCTTCTTTGCCATTTTCTGGCAATGGTTCACACTTCTAAACAAGGAAAAAAGTCTCCTCCCAGTATTTATCCAGAAGATGAAATATTACATTTGTATTAATGTGAAAGCAACCTAAGCTATCTTAGAAAACATAATTATAGCACACCAAAGAAAACTGATGAAGGATAATAAGTCTATCACTGGGTCATTCTCTGGGCTAAAGGCAAAGGAAATTCAATTATTATGTATGTCAAAATAAAATGTCATAGTAGATCTCTCATGACTGGGATGGTTTGGTAAGTTAACCACCCTAGAGTCATTTTCAGTTGATTTCTCAATGTGGTATCAAACAGTTTTTTGCTTACCATTCCATTTTCTGACGAAGGAGCCAGACAAAATTCTCATGAATCCTGCAAGACAGACTATGTCTGTGGAGAACTCTTCAAGGACTTCGTCAACTGCAGTGTCAAATGCTTCACGATTTTTATATAATTTATGATTAATTACCTAGATGAGAAACAGGTAAGTACCATCTATCTCCAACAAATTAACCAAAAATAATTTAAAATCCAACCTATAAATAGGCCACATTGACCATCTGAAGACACATGTGATGTCAAGAATGAAGGAATGAACCGGAATGGAAAAGCAAGCCTAGAAGCCACCCCAAATCCAGATGTCATAAGAACACTTAGGGGCAGATTATGAGCTTGAATAATCTATAAAGATACTTTTCAAAGTAACTTACTCTGGTGGGAATTCCGGCTTTTTCTGCTTTATCTAAGCCAGCCACTGCAGCTTTGTTGGAGATCACAACAACAATGTGTGCCAAGCTACTTGGTTCCCTAGTGCTGTCTATGAGAGCTTGGAGGTTTGATCCTGAAAAAAGGCAGAAAAACACAGGTGAAGGCATGTTTCTTTAAAAGGTTTATATACTTCAAATAGAGAATGGTCAAGATTTTTTAATAAAAATGTCTTGGAAAAGACTGGCAAAATATGTGAGGCTTTTACATTTCCTTCCTCTTGGAATAATGGATTAGTATCTCATGAAGACATAAGCACAAAATATAATTTAGCATAGCAGTAGAAACAGTTTAACACGTTAGAACTGAAGGATGAGGAACAAGGTGCTTAACCAAACAAGAAAAAAACCCGAACACTTTCATGAAGAATAAACCACTATGACTGACCCCTTACAATCATTTCTTTGCTTTACCATCAACTTGGGTCTAAAGTATACTGAAACCTTAAAATGGACTTGTAAAGCATTTATATTTCTGAGCAAGTAATTTAAAGAAAGAATCCGATACGTACTTATGAACCTATTGTATATTTACAAGAATGTTCATAGCAAAGTCACTTAAAACAGTGGTGGGAACTGATGGGTGGTCCAGCGGTCAGGACTCTGTCCACTTACTGCCAAATGCCTGGGTTCAACCCCACAAGCCAAAAAATCATGCTGTATCCATCCATATGAGAGAAAACAATGCTCTTATTACTTTACTCCTCTGCCCACAAGAGGCAAATGAAAATTTTGTACTAAATTACTGTTGACAATTAAAAAAAGCCTCAACCAGCTTCAACTATAGAGCTATAATCGAAAAGTTGCAATTTGCATTCTCTCTAGAAGAGCTTCTCTCTCTTCAACCATCTTGCCAACACCCTCTAATTTTCTTTAGAAGGTGTCTAAAATGCCTGAGAAAAGTGGAAGGACTGAGGATGCAGAAAAGCTAACACTCCTTAAAAATATCCAGCCCCACTCTACTAACAGTGTTCTCACAGTTGGAGGTTTTTTTAGGGGGAAGAATGGGAGAAAAGGAAGAGCATTTCTACAGCTCTGTAGTAAAGAGGGAGCCACGTCTCACCTGTCCCAGAAATTAAGACAGCTACTCTTGCCTTTTTTGGTTGAACAGAGAAATGATTTTTCAGGGTTCCATTCTCCAATACTGATCCATTTATTTGCATGGTTTCAATCAGATGCTCGACTTTCACACGAGGAGAACCTTTGGTGCACACATACCCAATAAGTAAATCAAGAACAACTGTGAATTAACAGTAATATGGAAAGAGAAGTGTTTTAAAAACACTTTAGAACACTGTTATTTTATTCTGAAAATAAGATACGCAGGATTAAAACAAACAGTAAGTTTGTTTTACTTATCATTACTCACTCACAGAAACTTCCTGAAGGCGGACACTGCCCACTTCAACTAAAAGCTACAGCACTGTATCTAAAGTGGATATATTAGTGCCTGCCAGTGTTCTCTCCCTTTTCCTGTAAATCTTCCATCCACACTAGTGCTATGACCTCTCAGCTTCAAGGGTAGGCATGTGACCAAGCAAGACCATTCAAAGGTTTGATAAAGGATGTTGAGAAAGAGAGGGCCTCTCTTAGTGCAATGTGAGTTGAAGGATGTGGGCTCAAGACATCTTACGGCTATTTGGAGAGCCTGCCTGAAAATGAAACCTACACAATAAAGGAATGAAAGGCAAAATTAACATCTTGACATCTCTGTTAGAGAATCTGAGTGGGTTTTCTGCCATTCTGCCAATTTCTAGTACTTCTTGAGTTGTGCCACAAAGCAGAGCCTAAACCAAGGCCTCGAGTGAGAGATTACTTTGGGAAGCGATCCCAGGGAATGATGATGGGGAAGACTCTTATACTATAAGAGTGTGTTATTCAGCTGGTCACCGCTGTGGGCAACTTGGGCTTGATCCCACTGGGACCCTCAAAGGAGCCATGTAGACAGACTGTGCGTAGAACCGCTCCCTCCTTCTGTTTCTCAAGTGGGTGCTGACTCATTCTCTCTCACCCCACTGATCAAGGGTTGCTTCCTGCAGGGTGTGGTTATGCGTGTTGACTGCTACACACAGGGGTCAGACCCTGAGGCAGAAATGAAGAGACGCGTGGCACTACTGGCTGGTATGTTTCCATGTGACAGCTGTGTAAAGATAGTTGCCATAGTAATGGCTTGGAATAAAAGCCGGGCAGAGCTCCTAAGGCAGGGCACAGATATATTGAAGGTTGCAGATCTAAGAGCCACTGAGTCAGGAACAGGTTACCTTCAGGACACGCAACCACTCTGCCGATCACCCAGGCTTCTTCCTGGTGCTGCTCAATATCCTGCAGAGTCTGCTTCACCAGGTCCTCCGATACCACGAGGGCAGCCCCAATCCCACAGTTAAATGTTTTGGCCATCTCCTCTTCAGAGAGGTGGCCTTCCTGCTGTAACCATGAGAAGATCCTGGGGACCCTCCAGGTCTGGGCATCTGAAAACACGCAAGAGTTGTTCCTTAACCTACTGTTGACCCAAAGTATAAAAGCACGCACATTTAAAAAGCTGTGGAAATTAAAACCAGAATGGCTATTTTATATAAGGTGAAACTACTAACTGGCCTTTCAGAAGCTTTCTGGGGATCCATCTGTACTAAGGCATTAAGAATACTTTTGTGTCACATTTGGCCAGTAATTGAGCAAATTTTTTGAGCAATTTTTTGCTCAATTAGTTTTGTGCTGCATTAACTAAATAGATCCTCAGAAATCCCCTGATGAAACAGATGCTCTAATGGGGCTGAATTCCAGTAAAGGCTGGCATACTACCCTTCTGAGAATGTCTGGTTGGGTCTTAGTGATGACCAAAACACACCCTAAGTTTGATGCAAAACTAGTGGCTTATACACAGACTAGAGGAAATACAGATACTACTGTATAAAACTTATGCTATATAGAAAGTTTAAGAGCAATACTCTGCCCCTCTGCATTTATTTTAAAATTTAGGGAACCCCCTGTCAGTCCAGCGGTTAGGACGTGCCAGGTTCAATTCCTGTTAAGGAACTAAGATCATGCAAACTGCGCAGTGGAGCCAAAAAATAAAACAAAAACAACAAACAAACTAGACTTAGGTCTGTTTAAAAAACCTTTTTTTTTTTGCCCCACTGCATGGCTTGCAGGATCTTAGTTCCTGGACCAGGGACTGAAACGAAGCCACCACAGTGAAGTGCTGACTCATAACCACTGGATCACCAGGGAATTCCCAACCAATAAGTTTCTTGAAATAGCAATCTTCACTTATTGTCTCTGTATCTCTGCTATCAGCCCTTGTGCCAATAATCTGGGGGGTGGAATCTACCCTCTCAAGTTGCTTTTTGACATTACTAACCAGTGTCATGTTGAAAACTCTGGAGTTGATACTTTCACATGGTTTACTCCCTGATTCAGACTGTTTTTTTTTTTTTTTTTTAACAGAAATTCTACCTCTGCCAAACTTTAAGACAGATAGAACACTCTTGTGGCTGTAACTGTTACTATCATATAGTGCATATGAGCACCAATTTTAACTTCCCACAGAAATATTGCAATGAACATGTCAAAGACTTAAAACACTGTATTCTCATTCCCTATTCAAATCTATTCTTCTCCTGTGCTATGCACGTTCCCACCTATGCACCCACTAAGAAACCTGGGACTTCTTTTTTCATGCTAAGCACACAATGATTCTTCTGTCTCTCTTCCCGATGCCTTGGTTTGGGTCCTCTTTATCCCGCACATGGACTATTTAATAACTACCACTTCCCTTTCCCTCCCAGCAAGTTCCTGATTCCATCTTGACAGAGCTTAAGCTTACCAACCCCCTGAAGAATGTGCTTAGAAAACTTCATCTGATATAAGTCAATTACAGGGCTGTATGCCTTATAAACATGGCCAATAAAGTGAAAAGATGTGGTAAAGGGTCAGTCCTATTTTTTCCACAAGAAGTCCCAATAATGAATAATTTCTGGGTATAATCCTATGTGTATTTAAACTACCCAAAGAGTTTCCTTCCATAATGTATTTTTTCTCCTAATAGTTTTCTGAGCAAAATTTCTTTTTAGTGATCTTACCTAAATTCACCCCCAATTTCTGAGGGAGGACTCTGGGGATGTTTTCCAGTAATCCTCCACCAGTAATATGCGCAACAGCCTTAACACGTCCTGAACGCAGGACAGGTAACAGTGAGTGGCTGTAGATTCTGGTTGGGGTTAGAAGTAAGTCACCTGTATATTGGGAAGATAAGATAAAAACTTAAGTCTATGAAATGAAACCAAAGCATACATAAAAAATAATTCTGAAACAAAGGACTGTGACCCTGCCAGATACACCTGTTCTATAACAATGTCTAAGCAGCCAAACCACAGGGTAAGTATTAATAATTTGTTCCATTCTAACTTTAAGTAATGAAAGCGGCCTAACCCTAGTGACTGGTTGCTCAGACATTTCCAAGTAGGAGAGTTTAAATGTGAGTATGTGTACCTAAGGTCTGGTTACCACAGCCATCAGGTGCTGGAGAAGAGTACTGGAGGGAAGATTTTGCTACAATTTTCCTCACGAGGCTGAATCCATTGCTGTGAAGACCAGATGAAGCAATTCCAATAACAACATCCCCTTCCGTGATTCTTTCCAGGTGAGGAAGTTTTTGATCCCGCTCCATGGCACCAATGGCAAAACCAGCTAGATCATACTCTCCAGGAGCATACATGTCAGGCATCTCTGCCGTTTCACCTCCTGGCAGAAAGAGAAAACAAGAACAAAGGAATCACTGAATGTTTATACACCTGTCTAGGAAGTAGTGACACCAGCTACTCTTCATATGGACAATTAAACAGAAGCTGTATTCTGCAAACATTCAGAAAATGTTCTCTAAGGGCCATCTAACAGAACTCTCAACCAAGCATGATTTCAGGGGAAACGGCACTAATTTCTGCAAAGGGTGAATATAGCCTCCAAACATTGGTATTTTTATAGAATGAATGCTCAGTTGGATGTAACGCCATTTCTCTAGCAGTTTAGTTTCAGAAATGCTTTCACCTACATTTGATCTTTACAATCACTCCATGTTCTAATAATGGTACAGGCTTAGAAGAGTGATTTAATCAGGCCTGTCTAACTCTAAATGCCCTGGCCTAATAAACACATCAAGTTCACATTACCACCGTTATATAAAGACAGGGTCTAGGCAGGCAGATTTAAATCAGGAACGGTTCTAAAAGATGGTTGAAAGGCAATTTTGGCTTTTGGGATAGGCCTGTCCACAGAAATGGGGATGTAAAAAGGTAGTTTTGTTCGCTGGTCAACCTACAAATTTATCTTGTTAAAACCCTCACATATGTACTCCAGCAATAGTTCTATAAACCGTGGGTACATTTTATCCTCAGTGTCATTTCTGTGGGAAATTAAGGCTTAAGTTAAAGAGTCAGAACGCCAGGAACTGACCTGCCTCTGCTGCAGGGCTGTCAGGAGGAAACAAGCCCCTACCCTGTGTGTCCGGGAGGCCACTAAGAGACACGGGAGTCAAACAGGGGCCACGGATCAGGGGGAAGACAAGCCCCGGCTGATGGTGTCGAGTGTGAGTCTGACCCTCGAGGGGAGGGTTTGGGGGCACCAAGGTCTAAGTTTTCCTTAGCTGGTACTGTCTATTATTTTGTTTGCCTCATCATGTGGCACACAGTTTGTCTTGCTAGCTATACTGGTCACCAATCAGGCTTTTATACGCAGGGCTGAAACGCAGTAAGGGTGAGTGATTAAAATGGAAGCACATACCGAGGAGAGCACATCCAGCCTTTCTACAAGCTTGGGCGATCCCAGCGATAACAGCTTCAGTCATACGGAGGTCAAGTTTTCCACAGGAAAAGTAATCAAGGAAAAAGAGGGGCTCTGCTCCTTGTGCAAGAATGTCATTTACACACATTGCAACCAAATCCTGACCAATGGTGTCATGTTTATTGCACTGCTGGGCAATCTAGCAAAGGGTATAAACATACACATTAGAGAGTAAATGCCAAACTGTATCTTGTCAATTATCAGAGAAGGCTAACAAATAATGACTTTTGGCTAGTGCTATGAACACCTAAAGACAAAAGAACACTAAATTTTGATAAGCTACTTGGTCCAAAATTACTCTCTTTTGTCCCATATATACTCTCAAAGACACTGCATTATTAGAAACCTGTAGCCATTGTAGCAACACAATATTTGGTATGGTTCTCCTTAGTGCATATATGTCAAGAGGAGAAAGATGTTTGATACATAGTACATTTGTATCTTTCACAAAAGGCCTTTATTCACATAAGTGTCTGATTACCTTCAGTTTCGTCCCAACGCCATCTGTTCCACAGGCCAGAAGAGGATCAGTGAAACCAGCTGCTTTCAAATCAAAAAGACCAGCAAAACCTCCAAGATCAACATCACAGCCTGTTGGAGAGAAAATTTATTTCTTGCTGCATTTCAACAGCAAAGGATTGATCAAGAAAGCAGATATTGAAGGGGCAGACACATCCTTTTGAGTTTAAGATCATGGATAAGAAATGCTTTCCCTACTATTAGAGACAAGAAAGCAGAAGACTTATGAATTTGGCTTAAAGAGGACAAGACTTAGAGCAACTTGGCATTAGTCTGGGACATTTTCTTCAGTTAATTACAAAGCCCCAATCAATACACAATGTTTGTCATGGTTGGTGAACTAGGCAAGGACAGGATCTGACTTACCTGGTCTAGAGGTGGCCTTTGCTAAAGGTTTAATTTTCTGGACCAGCATATTACCAGCTGCAATGTCTACCCCAGATTCCTTGTAAGTCAGGCCCCTAAAAAGTTCAAAAAATAAACTAAGACATCACCAGGGAAAAATTATTTTAACTTAAAAATATTATTTAAAGCAGAAGATATTCACTAGGCACTTTTCAGATTCCCCTAATATGCTTGGCCCCATCCACAGATTTTGATTTGGCTGGTCTAGGGCAGGTCCTAGGAATTGAAATGTGTTTAAACAACCTCCCCAGTTGGTAATCACTATTTGGAACTACTTCTCTAATTTAACTATTTCTTCCAGAAGTACCTGTCAGAGGCAGGTAAATATATCAACATTTGGCCACAACCCTTCTCTATTCAATTTTGGTATGGGAAGGGAAAGATACCAAAACTGAGTCGAAAAAGTGAAAATTAGGAGGATAAAAACTCTAGAAAGAAATCCCTTAATAATGAAACTGAGCTCTTACTGCAATAACAGAGAATTGTATCAGTTTTCTTATAAAGACTATAAGAAATAATTTAAACTCAAAAAAGAAAAAAAAACCCCAAAAAACACAACACACCCCTACACCAAAACCCCACCGAAACTAGGTAATGATATTCAATGCATTATTTCCATCTTTATAATACTGCCAACAAGCTGGAGCATTCCATTTAGTGCTCATTTGCTCAGTCCTGTCTGACTCTTTGTGACCCCATGGACTGTAGCCCACCAGGCTTCTCTGTCCATGGAATTCTCCAGGCAAAAACAGTAGAGTGGGTAGCCATTTCCTTCTCCAGAGGATCTTCCCGACCCAGGGATTGAAAGTGTCTTCTATGTCTCCTGCATAGTAGGCATATTCTTTACCCACTGAGCCATCGGGGAAGCCCAGTCATGTTAAATGGCACTGTGACTTTGGTAGTCTAGCCTTACGAAAACAACTCTGGCCTAGTGGGATTCAGGGATATAGGAAGAAATACCTCCAGTTTTATTAGAAACAAGATGCCAGGGAACAAACAGATTTGAGACTTCTGGCAGCTAACTACAAAAAAGTTGGCAGTTCAGGGTCACAGAAGGATAGGAAATGAAGTTCTACTGATTAGAAACAGGTCATTTCAATAGGATCTAATTTCTTTTTTTAAAATGTGGACCATTTTTAAAGTCATTATTGAATTTGTTACAATACTGCTTCAGTTTTATGTTTTTGTTTTTTGGTCACAAGGCATGTGGGATCTTAGCTTCCTGATCAGGGATCAACCCTGTGTACCCTCCTGCACTGGAAGGTGAAGTCTCAACCACTGGACCACCAGGGAAGGCCCAGAATCTAGTCATTTTAAAAGTTAAAAAAATCAAATTTTAGCATGTTATTTTTATGTTCAATTAAAACAATTCAATTATATAAAGTTATCTGCCTATTGGAATAGCTGTATATGACAGTAAGTGAAGTTATGAAATATACTTCAGTAATATAAATGCAGTGACCAAATGAAATGGTAAAAGTTATAGTATAATCAAAGCTGTAAAGATAACCAATATTTTCATCTCAAATTGTTTTGACAAAATCAGGATGACTAAGATATATATAACAGTAATACGTAAATATGATAACTCAAGGAATAAAAATCCCTTCCCATATTTTTCTTGATGAATAACTGACAGCTGATTGCATACATCTAAAATGTATGTGAAAAAAACCTTTTAATAGCACATTTCAAATATGAGCTACCATGAAGTTTTTTCCATTTCATTTGAATATAACTAATACTTTTGAGTCAAACTAAATGCAAATCAAAATTGGATCAGTTTCAGAGTTCAAAATACAGAATGCCTTAGTTCAGGTTCAGTGGAGTTTTCTACATCACCATCTCTGCCAGTTCTAAAGCTGTGCTGTGATCACCTGGGTCACAAGTTTACCTGGGTTGTTGGAGGAAAGCTATGGCTCGAAAGCCGATGTCTTTCCTATAAACAGCTCCCTCAAACTTTATAGCGGCAAGTCCTTTCCTGGCTTCTTCAAGGGCTGAGGTGAGATTTCCCCTGATGGCCGTGACAGTAAGGACCCTACCCCCATTCGTCACCACCTTGCCATCTTTTAGGGCAGTGCCTGCTTGGAACACCTCCAGTCCTAAAGCCTGAGCCTCAGGAAACCCTGTAAGAGAGAGCATATTTGATACATCAATTACAATAATATTATACACTCTGGCTTATTTAATTCGAGAGGGTTTTTTAAAAATAAAATCTTTATTTCACTTAAGTGAATTTTCACAAGAATCCTAACAGAAAGGAATTATGTGATGTAACAGTAAATTGACCCTTCCTCATATGAACAGCCTGTTCTGCTCTAGGGTGATAACTGTATTACACTAAAGCTTTGGGTTATCATAGATCTCATGTAAGAATGATTATTTCAATGAAGGGAAAAAAAAAAAGGCAAGCTCTGAAAAGTTCGGTACTAGAAATGCAATTATATTCTCCTGAAAAGTAAAAAACTTAAACATCAATGAATAAATCCTGATCACTTTTTACTGAAGAGTAAAAGAACTTTTTTGCTTTACCACAGCCAACTAGATAAGGTTGCTTTTCCTTTTTTTTTTTTTTTTTTGCTTTTTTTTTTTTTTTTTGCTTTTCCTTTTTAAACATTATTAAACTATATTTTCTAAATTATGCAATGGACAATTCATACAAAGATAACCTCTTAATTAAAAAAAATTTTTATATCCTCGGTTTGTCTTTTTCCTTTTCTCTTTTAGCACCGTATTTGGTAATGTATTAAATTTTTTCTGTATCAGTTAAAAAAAAAAGTTTTTTAATTGAAGTACAGTGGTTTATAATATTGTGTCTTCTCTTGGTGTTTGTATAAGATAGGGGCATTTACATATGACCCAGCAATACCACTTCTGGGCATACACACCGAGGAAACCAGATCTGAAAGAGACACGTGCACCCCAATGTTCATCGCAGCACTGTTTATAATAGCCAGGACATGGAAGCAACCTAGATGCCCATCAGCAAACGAATAGATAAGGAAGCTGTGGTACATATACACCATGGAATATTACTCAGCCGTTAAAAAGAATTCATTTGAATCAGTTCTAATGAGATGGATGAAACTGGAGCCCATTATACAGAGTGAAGTAAGCCAGAAAGATAAAGAACATTACAGCATACTAACACATATATATGGAATTTAGAAAGATGGTAATGATAACCCTATATGCAAAACAGAAAAAGAGACACAGATGTACAGAACAGACTTTTGGACTGTGTGGGAGAAGGCGAGGGTGGGATGTTTCGAAAGAACAGCATCGAAACATGTATATTATCTATGGTGAAACAGATCACCAGCCCAGGCTGGATGCATGAGATAAGTGCCTGGGCCTGGTGCACTAGGAAGACCCAGAGGAATCGGGTGGAGAGGGAGGTGGGAGGGGGGATCGGGATGGGGAATACATGTAACTCCATGGCTGATTCATGTCAATGTATGACAAAACCTACTTCAATATTGTAAAGTAATTAGCCTCCAACTAATAAAAATAAATGAAAAAAAAAAAAAAGATAGGGGCATTTAGTCATAGATACCCAAATATCTGGTGGTGTCAGTAACATCCAATATTGGAGCATCAGAAACTATTACACTTGTCACTAAAACCTTAGGGAAATTTCACCAATACAAAGACCTTGTTTCTATCCCTTCCCTTTCTTTGTTTTAAAAGGCAATCAGTTCTTAACTGCCCAGTTACCATGTGTGGTATTTACAGGGCAAAGGACTTCCTGTCTGGGTAAGACAGTAAATAGGGTGTCTGGAACTTATTTACCATTTTAAAACACTGACTTATATATAAATTGGTTACAATCATTTAACTATTGATAGATGCCTCACCTCCTATAAAGAGAAACAGAAGAGAAGGCTATAGTTCTGAAACTGCTTTAATTCTGCCATCAAAATGACTATGGGGTATACTGCAAACTGGGGGAGGGGTTAATCTCTGATCAGAGATCACACCCTGAAATCTGAAATTTACAATTCAAATTTACATTACAAATTTAATATGCTTTATCAAAGCATATTAAAAAGCAGAGATATTACTTTGTCAACAAAGGTCTGTCTAGTCAAGGCTATGGTTTTTCCAGTAGTCATGTTTCCAAAAACATGTATGTATGTTTTTCCAGTAGTCACTGTGGTGTTGGAGAAGACTCTTGAGAGTCCCTTGGACTGCAAGGAGATCCAACCCGTCTATCCTAAAAGAAATCAGTCCTGGGTGTTCACTGGAAGGACTGATGTTGAAGCTGAAACTCCAATACTTTGGCCACCTGACGCGAAGAGCTGACTCATCTGAAAAGACCCTGATGCTGGGAAAGACTGAAGGCAGGAGAAGGGGATGACAGAGGATGAGATGGTTGGGTGGCATCACTGACTCAATGGACATGAGTTTGGGTAAACTCTGGGAGTTGGTGATGGACAGGGAGGCCTGGCGTGCTGCGGTGCATGGGGTCGCAAAGAGTCGGATGCGACTGAACTGATGTAGTTTATACTAATGTTCCTCTGACTGTCATATATTCTTATTAACTTACTGGCTCTCGGAGGATGGACGAGAAAGGCAGGACTGGGTGATTCTCGAGAAACTGGGCTAGGCCCACATAAGTCTTCATTGCGCAGAAAGGGAAATGGATAGCAGTTCCTAAATACAGCAATTTTAGATTCTGGATACTCATATCCAAGCAACAAGCAACAGAGTTATGTGAAGAATCCCTGAATAGTTACTGATGGCCTCATACCCTTAGAGGGAGCTTTGCATGGGACAAAGGCCTACTGCGGTACTGTTCACATTGTTCTCCAACCTTGCATTCTCTGATGTTCACCTGTTATCTCTACACCCTTGCTGTAGTCTCCTGGATAACCTTTACTTGCCATGACCACAGTTACGGCAGCACAGTTGTCCAGCCAAACAGGCAGAGATGTGCAGAGCAGGCCATCTAAGGTAGACTGGATCACTTCATAAAGATCACTTTTAAGAAGTGGGAGGATCACCTGGAAAAAACACAATCAATATGACAACTGAGAGAAATTTCAATTCTCCTGGGACATTTTATTCACTGAAATACCAGAATTTGCATTATAGTTATCAAAGGTAATTATTTTAAGGCTGAAAAATCCTAAGAGTAAAATACCACACATCTTTTTTACTCACTTGGCACTCTGGATCACCGAAACGGCAATTAAACTCCAGAACTTTGGGGCCGTTCTTGGTCAACATTATACCAGCATAGAGGACACCTTCATTAAAAAAGAAAAAAAAAAAATCTTTAATGCAGACACTGTATTATGACTATGCAATTTAGAATATAGACTCAAGGTTTCAGAATGACCATAACCAATGTTACAACAGTGGTCAATAAAAAGGTGGTTTAAAACAAAGGGAAAATTCTGTAAACTTCCTCCATGAATCATGTCCACAATGACATCCATGTGCTTACCTGTGTACGGCATACCCTCCTTCTGCATGCCATCCACTGTCCTCTGAAGAATGGTATTTTTAATTTTTAGCAACAAATCCTTAGAAACCTGGGGAATACAGAGAGGTATTTAAATGTAATTGGTATTAAACTAAAAAAGTCCTCACCCACATTAAGCCTCCTTTGTATACTTCAATATAGTCTGCATACCTTGTAAGCCTGTAAGTTGAAAATCTAGAGTTTATAAAATTATTCATAGAAATCAGAGCTAGAGTTCTTATATTAAAATCATTTTCACCAAATGGTAGTTTTAATACATAAAGTCTAAAGGAAACTATGTTTGTTTCTTAATCTTTTAGTTAAGAAAAATATAAAAAAGGCACCATGTTATTCACACAAACAATTATAACTATCAGTGAAATGAAATTTGAGTTTCTAAGTGCTATTTATAATGTACTCAATGCAGATTTTTCATAAAACTGTCCAGGAATTGTGTGGAAACATACTTTATCCATTATAATAGAAAGAGAAGAACAAATGATAGTCTGACTTGCTTTTTTTTTTTTTCCTGACTTGCTTCTTGATGAACCACACCCACTCTTACTGAGCACTTATTGTTGGGCCCTGGATATCCAAAGGTGCATAATTAATTTCAGATTATAATTGGCTCAAGGGGTAAAAACAGGGTGTAGAAAAGAAAGGAGGGGCTGTAAGGATCTGTTTAATCCCAACTTAAGTTAGTTCCACAAAGGCTTTTAGAAAAGGTTAGTTTTAGAGTGAGACCATAAAAGATATTTTTCACTTATCAGGAAAACCAATTTGCTGATTAGTAATGTCATTTACTGGAGAAGGAAATGGCAACCCATTCCAGTACTCTTGCCTGGAAAATCCCATAGACGGGGAAGCCTGGTAGGCTACAGCCCATAAGGTCACAAAGAGTTGGACACGACTGAGCGATTTCACTTCACTTCATGATGTCATTTACAGGGAAAAAAAAAACAAAAACAAACCAGAAAAAGGAAAAGAGTTCTTTGCAAAGACTAAATGATGACTACCTGAGGGGCTGGACAGTAGGCGCCCATTCCCCCAGTGTTGGGGCCCTGATCGCCCTCCAGCAGTCGCTTATGGTCCTGTGCTGGTGGCATGGGGGCCACAGTCCGTCCATCAGTGAAGCACAGACACTGCGGAAAAAACAAACAGTCCACTTAACCTTCAATGCCAAAGAGGTAAAAAAAAAAAAAAATTTAATAAGGAGAACTATACATACCTTAACTCCAGTTAGAGAGTTTTTAAGTAAAGTGATTTAAAACATAAATAACTTTCCTAGATCAAGTATCAAAAGATTTTGTATATTCAATTCTGAAGGATCTGTAATTTTTGGGCTAGGCTGGTCAAGGGGCAGGTCAAGCTACTCCCAAAAATAAAATAGTTCAACCTTCTCCCTCTTTAAATAATGTGTGATAGATATAAGTCCAGTTCCCCTACTGATACACTAGGGGTGATTAAAAGAAGATAAATTACTTTTTCATTTGTATCCAAAATACTAAACACATACAAATTCCTTTGTATTGCTCCCTTTATGCTCTTGGTTGAAGCAACCAGAACAAATCAAGCCTTTTTTGGGGATCATACATCAGATAACACAGCGCATACTCTATGTCAGTTCAAAAGATGGATATACGTACAGACACCTCTTCTCCTTCAAGAAGTTCTTCAATGACAACTGTTTCTCCTGCTTCTCCAAAAGCTTTACCCTTATTGGAGATAAAAAACAAAGAGAAATCATAAGCTTTCATTCCTTATTTAATCGGCTGCTGTCATTTTGCACCATTTGTATAATGGACCAATGCACTAGTTTATAATTTCTCTTTCCCTTTCTGAAAGCTGCACAGGAACATATCAATGTCTCCTACTTGTAAAGTGGCAACGATGTAGAGTTAGCACTGGTACAGAAGAAATGAATACATCATTAGAATCCTCCTGGGTAGCCACCTTTCCAGGTTCAATAAGGCAACAGAAAAACAGATGTTTTCATCGTCACTTCTTTTTTTTTTTTTTCCATCATCACTTCTTAACTCTTATTTCCGATTACAATTATGTTTGGTTATAGTAATTATACCGTGGCGTCTGTGAAAGCAGATTTCCAAAAGATGGAGAAACCCAAAACAACCAAGATGGATCATAAAAGCAAAACATTAGGGGCTTCCCTGGTGGTCCAGTGATTGGGAATCCGCTTGCCAGTGTGGGGGTCCCAGGTTCAATCCCTGGTCTCGGAGAGTCCTGCATGCTGCAGAGTAGCTAAGCCCCCGTGCCATAACTACTGAGCCTGTGTGCTGCAACTGCGGAAGCCCATGTGCCTGGAGTCTGTGCTCCGGAGCAAGAGGCCCGGGCCCCACAGTGAGGAGTGGCCACCCGCCAGCCGTCAAAGCCTGTGTGTGGCAGTGAAGACCCAGCGCAGCCAAATATACTACTTTTATTTCGTTTAAAAAAAAAAAAAAAAAGCGAAATATATTAAAATAAAAAGAAATATATATTATCATTGTTTCACTTTTCTTAGACTTGAGACACCAAGAACAGATACTTGTCTTTACAGAGATGGATTATAATACATAGTATTATGAACAGTAACTACTATGCATTTTCCTCATCTTGAGGATAAGAATTTGTAAGTATTTGCAAAATTGGGAGTAGTTATCCAGTGTGACTAGAAAATTATGAACGTTTTTCAGAAGGATCAACTTACCTGCATAATCTCCCTGACAGCTTCACAGGCCTCCTCTTTGTTCTTGGCAACAATTACCCCTTTCCCAGCTGCAAGACCACTGGCCTTCACAACCAAAGCGGGGAAGTCTGCACTGTGAAGACAGAGGAAGTTTCAATATTCAGTAAATCCTTATGATTCAAAAGTTTAAAACACTTTCAGATTTTGTGATGATATGCTACAGCAACAACTAAAAAGCAGAAAGAAAAAAAACAGCCAACACCATTTTGATGTACTTCATGTCAGGAATTCTTTTCTTCTGTATTCCTCTGTAGCTACCTGTGATCATATGGTACATACGATTTTCCTTTTCTCACCTACCCTGAGAGCTTATCAACAAATCTTTGGTGGAAAAAATAGCAGCAGTATAGCATGCATAAGGAATGATCTTTAAGATACAAAGTAGTGAACCATAGACCAATATAAGCACGGATACATAACTTCTCCAAGTACACATAAGAAACTGTTGTTGGTAGTTTTTTCTATTGAGTAGACCTGGAGATCCAGGAGACTTACCCAAAGTAACTAACTAAATTGTTATGTCCAAGGAATCTGGCTACTAGAAAACAATAAATTTCAATGTAGAATAAAGAATAAATAACTAAAACGAAAACTATGGATCGGAGGTTCGTGACATTGTACAGGAGGCAGGGATCAAGACCATTTCCAAGAAAAAGAAATGCAAAAAGGCAAAATGGTTGTCTGAGGAGGCCTGAAAAGAGGAGAAGCGAAAGGCAAAGGAGAAAACGAAAGATATACCCATTTGAATGCAGAGTTCCAAAGAATATCAAGGAGAGATAAGCCTTCCTCAGTGATCAATGCAAAGAAATAGAGGAAAACAATAGAATGGGAAAGACTAGAGATCTCTTCAAGAAAATTAGGAAACATTTCATGTAAAGATGGGCACAATAAAGGACAGAAATGGTATGGACCTAACAGAAGCAGAAGATATTAAGAAGAGGTGACAAGAATACACAAAAGAACTATATGAAAAAGATCTTCACGACCCAGATAATCACAATGGTGTGATCACTAACCTAGAGCCAGACATCCTGGAATGCAAAGTCAAGTGGGTCTTATCTTAGGAAGCATCATTACGAACAAAACTAGTAGAGGTGATGGGATTCCAGTTGAGCTATTCCAAATCTTAAAAGATGATGCTGTGAAAGTGCTGCACTCAATATGCCAGCAAATTTGGAAAACTCAGCAGTGGCCACAGGACTGGAAAAGGTCAGTTTCCATCCAAATCCCAAAGAAAGGCAATGCCAAAGAATGCTCAAACTACCACACAATTGCATTCATCTCACACACTAGCAAAGTAATGCTCAAAATTCTCCAAGCCAGGCTTCAACAGTACGTGAACTGTGAACTTCTAGATGTTCAAGCTGGATTTAGAAAAGGCAGAGGAACCAAAGATCAAATTGCCAACATTTGCTGGATCATCGAAAAAGAGAGTTTCAGAAACATCTACTTCTGTTTTATCGACTATGCCAAAGCCTTTGACTGTATGGATCACAACAAACTGTGGAAAATTCTGAAAGAGATGGGAATACCAGACCACCTGACCTGCCTCTTGAGAAATATGTATGCAGGTCAGGAAGCAACAGTTAGAACTGGACACAGAACAACAGACTGGTTCCAAATTGAGAAAGGAGTACGTCAAGGCTGTATATTGTCACCCTGCTTATTTAACTTATATGCAGAGTAAATCATGAGAAACTCTGGGCTGGATGAAGCACAAGCTGGAATCAAGATTGCCGGAAGAAATATCAATAACCTCAGACAAGGAGATGATACCACCCTTATGGCAGAAAGCGAAGAAGAACTAAAGAGCCTCTTGATGAAACTGAAAGAGAAGAGTGAAAAAGTTGGCTTAAAACTCAGCATTCAGAAAACTAAGATCATGGCATCCAATCCCATCACTTCATGGCAAATAGATGGGAAACACTGGAAACAGTGACAGACTTTATTTTCTTGGGCTCCAAAATCACTGCAGATGGTGACTGCAGCCATGAAATTAAAAGACATTGGCTCCTTGGAAGAAAAGTTATGGCCAATCAAGACAGCATATTAAAAAGCAGAGACATCACTTTGCCCACAAAGGTCCATCTAATCAAAGCTATGGTTTTTGCAGTGTATGGATGTGAGAGCTGGACTACAAAGAAAGCTGAGCGCTAAAGAATTGATGCTTTTGAACTGTGGTGTTGGAGAAGACTCTTGAGAGTCCCTTGGACTGCAAGGAGATCCAACCAGTCCATCCTAAAGGAAATCAGTACTGAATATTCATTGGAAGAACTGATGTTGAAGCTGAAACTCCAATACTTTGGCCACCTGATGCAAAGAATTGACTCATTTGAAAAGACCCTGATGCTGGGACAATGAAGGCGGGAGAAGGGGTCGACAGAGGATGAGATGGTTGGATGGCATCACCGACTCAACGAACATTTAAGTTTGAGTAAACTCTGGGAGTTGGTGATGGACAGGGAGGCCTGGTGTACTGCAGTTCACGGGTGGCAAAGAGTTGGACATAACTGAGCAACTGAACATGAAAACATACAATGTAGCTAGATGTATCAACACAAAAAAGGCAAAAGCATGTATCTTCCAACATTCATTTATTGCTCAATGTTTTCCCTAGAATAAAGAACAGGATGTTTAATTTCAAGATTTAGGATTGAACAGTGGTGGCAGGAGGCCAAGTGATGATTCTTCTCTCTAGTTATTTATGAAAAAAAAAAAAAAATCCATACCCTTTATGCTGTAAGATGCCACTGTGTCAATTTGGCTAACAGTGATGACTACAGAACCAAATGTATCCTTTCCCCCTATAAACTATTCAGCAGAATTGTTTAAAAGCTTATCCTTCTGCAAGGCCACAAGAGTGAATCTCATTTTATTTTGATGTTGGAAAAAGGCAATCTATATTCTATGAGTTTTCCCCTAGAATTACCTTACTATAAACTTGTAACAGTGACTCTTACATTCCAATATGATACCAAGATAACAAGACAACCGCCTTTCACAGGCTGTCTTCTATCTACCTCATAATGAAGTCACAGGCTTCTTCAGGTTTAATGAAAGCTCTCCATCTTGCAGTTGGGATTCCGTGTCGGTCCATAAACTCTTTGGCAAATCTCTTGCTGGACTCTAACTGAGCTGCTTCTGCTGTGGGGCCAAAGCACCGAACTCCCACAGAGTTCAGGTTCCCAACAATTCCTAATGATGGAAATAAGCAGCCTTAGTCAGGTCTCTGCAGGGCCTTTTCATTCTGAAGAATTAGGATTAGACTAAAGCTACACTGAGGTAAGTCAGATGGTAGTAGCAAACATGAACATTTTTCATGTTTTCTACAGGATATAACAAAATGCTACTTGCACGTGATTCAAGTACAACAAAAATTTATGTTATATTCAAATATATGAATAGAGCAGAATAAAAGTATTTCTCATGGCTGCAAATTTGATCTCTCGTTCAAATTTACTCATATTATTATTTATATCATCCACAATAGTAATGCTTGGGAGAAAAAAAATCCTAGACTCCATAAATTTCAAGAGGGTAAAAACTTTTTCCAAGGTAATACTATATTAGGAAACCTCATCTGTAAAATGTATTAGATTAGATGATCTGTAAGCTCCTGTTGGCACAGTATAAATCATAACAACAAATAGAAATGAACTTTACCAGCAGCTAGAGGTGCCTCTGGTCCAACAACTACAAATTCAATTTTCTCATCTTTGCAGAACTGTGCAAGGGCAGTGTGATCACTGATTGAGATGTCTGTGAAAACAGCAAAGAAACAAACCCATCTTGTTTATATAAACATACTTTGTTTAAGGTATAGTAAGTAAGTGTCTTGCTGAAGTCTAAGTACTATACTCTTGTATGCCTATCAATTGTTGATTTTCTTTTACTGGTGCAGGAGAGTTTCACCATGAAAAATTCAGAGCAGAGTACATTAGGCTAACCAACAAAGTTGAGTTCTCTTTTATCACTACACTGACAGAGAATTGAGTAAGTTTCCCAAGAGCTGTACTCTCTTGATTGTAGTGTTCACGTCACTAGTGCTGATTATAAACAAAACAGTGTATCAGAGAATATACTCAGAAACTGGCCTTTTAAATGTCTTTCATTCAAGATTTACTAAAAATTACTATGTGCTAGATAACTGTCCTAGTCACTGAGTTAAGACATATACACAAACAGGGTCCCTAAACTTAGGATGCTTATATTTCACTATGGGAATGCTGGGTTATGACTATCCAAGCAAACTAATAAAGTTAGGCAAATCTGATGTGAAGTCAATTGGGAGGCTATTTCTGACTAAGCCAAGCAGGGGCTCTTTGTGCAAAGATGTTTTAAGCTAAGAATAGAATGATGATTTTATGACCTTCCTCACTTTGCCAACCTACCAACGAGGTTAATCTTCTTTCTCAATGGAATTCTAAGTAGTAGTGGGTTCAACCATATACTGAGCATGAGTTGGTTTTATAGGCACTCTTCCACTTCACTGTATCTGGGCCACCATTCCTAATCTGGCTGAAGTCTCGAATTACTCTGCACATATGTGGTGTTTGTGATGTGCAAGGAGTAAGTGCAGGAAAGTAAAGTTCTCAGTGTACAGAAACTGCCTGAGTGGGATAAGGATGGATACCATGAACTCTGGGTTAGTAGGTGCAAACACAACTGGGCCGAGCAGAGCCAACTACCTCAGCACAACAAAGGAAGATGACACACCTAACCTGTGAATACAAGTGATGGAAGTTTCATGACAGTCTTGGGAGATTTTCATGGGCTGGTCCATGTAACAGCAATTGCAGCTAGATAAAATGTGCCAATACTCAAAAACAAAACAAAAAAACCTCACTCACAGAGCTGATATCCCAGGGAAGCAGATATTTCCTTATTTATCTCTTATCTGTGGTCCCATGTACACAATCATCTCCCAGTTTGTGGCTCACTGGATCTATGTTCTCCCTGTAAATACTATATGCCATGCAGAGTACTAGGTACAGTGCACACAGTGCAAAATCAGACAGGCGAGTTCCTTGTTCTCATGAAGTTTACATTTTAGAGCTTCTGTTCCAGGAGGGAAGTGAAGATAAGAGACAGATAAGAGAAAAGTAAAAGAAGACACAGGTAGCAGTTCACTTTAGGAAAGTCCTCTTTGAGGAGGTAACGTTAAGTTGAGACCTGAATGATGAGGAGCCAGTCGTGCTGGGTTTGAGAACAAAGTGCAAGGCAGCTCTGTTTGGGAAACTGCCACGACTACATGGATAGAGCACCGAGAAAAGAAAACAAAGAATACAAAAGATCAGGCTGGAAAGGCAGAGAGGCCAGATCAGAACAGGTTTTGTAAGCAACAGTAAGGAGTTTGAGTTTTATGCTAACTACTATGACAATTTACTGGAAAGTTTAATGCAGCATAAGAATTGATCACCGTCTTATATTCACCAGTGGAAGAGATAAAGGCTGAGATCTATTATGAAATAAAAATTAGCAGAACTTACATTTAATAGCACTGCTCAATTTTTCATTCCCCAAAACATATACTCAAACACCCTGAATCTGTATTAGGTACTGCTTTGTGACTTTCTTATTAGACATGTTTAAAGGTTTAAACTAATTTAAGGTAAGGAAGTGCTATACTGAACAACAGGATACCTTAAATTTATAACACATGGCAACTATTCAAATAACCATATACATTTTTGAGTTAAGCAAAGCATTCAAATCTGAACAGCGATTGACTCTTACAAAGAAGAGATGTGGTTGACAGTTTATCATTTACAATTGTTCACTTTTACTTAAAAAAAGTGATTACCAGTATTTGAAATCTTCTCAGAGCAGGCAGTGCCTGCATTTCCTGGGGTAACCAACACTTGTTTGACATGAGTAGACTGTGCAAGTTTCCAGGCCAGCGTGTGTTCCCGTCCTCCACTGCCAATGACAAGTACTCGGGCTGCCATTGCACTATCTGCAAAGCAGGAATTCAGCAGGAAGATGAAAGCTGCAGAAAGAAAACCACAGTTGACCGTTTGAAACTGGGATTCATAATTTAAGAAATATGACTGTACTCTTAAGGATTAGCATGGTACTTTAGAAATAAGGCAGACTGGCCTAAAGAGCTTGATTTAAAAAAAAAAACACAACTACAAACAATCACCCTTTTTAGGGCTTCACTTTTAGAAGATTTAATAATCATCAAACCTCAGTTAAAAATGAGTCTTAATGTTGTTCCAGTGGTTAAGAATCCATCTTCCAACGTGGGGGACATGGGTTTGATCCCTGGCCAGGGAACTAAGACACCACATGCCGGGTAGCTTGCGTGCACAATATACTACTGTGCAGCAGCTCGAGCGCCACAGCTAGAGAGAAGCCTATGCGCCACAAAGAAGACCCGATGCAGCCAAATAAATAAATAAATTCTGAGGGCCATACAGTCTCTGTTGCAATTACTGAACTCTGCCATCGTAGCACAAACAGCAGCCTTGGACAAGAGACAAATGTGGCCTAGCTATGCTCAGCAAAAACTTACATAAAACAGGCATGGGCTGTAGGTCATAGTTTGCCTATTTCTGCTCTAAGCAACAAGAAGCTGTAAGAGGTTTATGAAGAATTAAGTGTGGCTATGTTTCAATAAAACTTTATTTATGGAAATAAGCAATTTGAATTTTGCATAACTGTCACAGAAACATCACTTTTTCTTTTTTCCCCCTAACCATTTAACAACATAAAAATTATTCTTATTTAGTGAACTGTACAAAAACAGGTAAATGGCAACCCACTCCAGTATTCTTGTCTGGAGAATTCCATGGGCAGAGGAGCTTGACAGGCTGCCGTCCATGGGGTCGCAGAGAGTAGGACATGACTGAGTGAGACACACACACACACACACACACACGCGCAGTAGGAAGGACTGGCACGAAGAGCTATATGGGGTTGCAGAGAGTAGGACATGACTGAGTGAGACACATACACACACACACACACACACGCAGTAGGAAGGACTGGCACGAAGAGCTATAATCTGCTGATCCCCATTTAAGAAGTTGGTGTAGGGCTTCCCTGGTGGTGTAGTGGTTAAGAATCTACCTGCACACACACACACACACACACACACACACACACACACACACACACACACACACACACACACACACACACACACACACACACACACACAGTAGGAAGGACTGGCACGAAGAGCTATAATCTGCTGATCCCCATTTAAGAAGTTGGTGTAGGGCTTCCCTGGTGGTGTAGTGGTTAAGAATCTACCTGCACACACACACACACACACACACACACACACACACACACACACACACACACACACACACACACACACACACACACACACACACACACAGTAGGAAGGACTGGCACGAAGAGCTATAATCTGCTGATCCCCATTTAAGAAGTTGGTGTAGGGCTTCCCTGGTGGTGTAGTGGTTAAGAATCTACCTGCACACACACACACGCACACACACACACACACACACACACACACACACACACACACACACACACACACACACACACACACACACACACACACGCAGTAGGAAGGACTGGCACGAAGAGCTATAATCTGCTGATCCCCATTTAAGAAGTTGGTGTAGGGCTTCCCTGGTGGTGTAGTGGTTAAGAATCTACCTGCCAATGCAGGAGAAACAGGTTTGATCCCTGGTATGGGAAGATCCCACATGCCTTGGATCAACTAAGCGTGTGCGTGACGCTGAGGTAGTATTCTAGAGCCTGGGAGCCCTTCTGGGCCCCTTCACCCTAGAGGCCCTGCTCCAAAACAAGAGAAGCAACCACGATGAAAGGCCCATACACTATAACAAAGAGTAGACCCTGCTCTTTGCAACTAGAGAAAGCAAAAGCAAAACAAAAAAGATCCAGTGCAGGCAAAAATACAAATAAGTAAATAAATCTTTTTTTTTTTTTAAGTGCAATATGCTAGAAAACTGGCAAAGGGACTTCCCTGGTGGTCCAGTGGTTAAGAATCTGGCTTCCAATGCAGGGGATGCGCATTTCATTCCTGGTTGGGGAATGAAGATCCCACGTGCCAAAGGGCAGCTAAGCCCAGGGGATGCAGCAGCCCCCTCCTCCCAAAGGAAATTGGTGGAGAAGGCAGAAATCAAATTTAAACACATCTCATTTAGTTCTGGCATCTGATCCTGAGCAGGATGGGCAACTATCTCTCCCTCAAGTTAGCATGTGACCTTGGTTAAGCTCTTACTGTCTGCAATTCAATTTCTATGCATCTTACAAGATGGAATTAAGAATGTGCCTTATGAGGTATAGTAAGAATTGAAATGTCATTTATTTATAAGTAATTAGTACAACTGCATACACTCAGTAGTAAAAGAATGCTAACATGCTACATTTGATTACTTTTGTCTAAACTGATGCTTCAGGGATAGAAATTCTAGAAAGCCAAAAGAATGAATAACCTGTCATATTTGTCATATTCATTTACTAGTTTTCAGAAGACATCTAATTACGTAGAATGCAAACTGATAACAGGAAAAAGTGAAATCAGTTACTTATGAAATACTAGGACTACATATTTAAAGAAAAATCTAAGTTGATAATATAAAAACACTTCTTGAGCACTTCTTGCCAGATGCTACTCTAAATGCTTTGAATTTTAAAATTCTATAAGGTAGATAGGATTACTGTGCCCACTTAGCTGATAAACATACCTGAGGTTCAGTTAGGTTGAGTAATTTGCTGCAGGTCACACAGATCAGAGGGTGAGATTCCAACAGAAGCAATTTTGCTTCAGATACAATTGAAAATATGAAGAAGAAAAAAAGTTACTATGTTATCTCAGAAAGGAAAATGGTTAATGGAAAACACAGACTTGCCATGTGTATTCAAATATTTAAAATAAATATACCTTTAAATCTAGAGAAGACATTAGTGTGAATTACAGGGGCACTGACAGGATTATCGCAGTAGATCTCCGAAATAGCTTCAGTACTCAGACTGAGGGATGTACATTCAGGAGTGGCTAGGAGCCCTTCAGTCAGAGGACCTGGGATTGGGTTAAGACTTACTAGCTGGGAAACCTGGAGGAACTTAACCTTCTTGGACCTCAGTCATCTAAGTGAATAACATAAGAGAACTAGAGAGCCGAGAAAAGCCATTTCAAAAGACTTGGTAATAACACATAATAGAAACCAACTACAAAATGGGATTAAGTAACCTGCTAGAGACAAAGGACGGAATTAACAAGAAAATATGCAATTCTGGTGCATGACATAAAAAAAAAAAGCATAAAGGTACAAAAAGGACCCTGACACCTAGAGCAGAGAAAATGACAGACCCGTTGTACACCTCAGTTAAAGTGAAAAAGCACATGGCCAACCTTCACCCATGGCATGTGGAAATAAGATGAAAATTCCTACAGCCAAACCGGTTCAGACAGTTTCATCTCATGCCTGAGAGTAAATCCGCCAAACCAAACCGTAAAGCAACTTTATTGAGAGAGGCGGAGGAAACTCACCCGGCGACACAGTGGGACTTCGGGGCCCGCGCGTAGACCCTCGTAGAGCCCTCTGGATGTGAACGCCCGCCACGCGCGCCGGAAGTTGGGCGCGCGGAATCCGGTGCGCACGCCCCTCCCCCCCGCCCTCGACTGGCTTCGCCTCCCCATTGGCTGGCGCGGCCCGTGGTCCCCACCCGGAGGTAATCAGGAGTGATTCCCTCCCGCTCTCGGGCGCGGCCTGAACCTCCCCTCCGGAGCAAATCTCTTAAGCCCTACTCGTTCAGAGTGTTTAATTCTGTGGTACCAGGTGCCACGTAAAATCCCTATTCTTCCCCCCCAGAACCTCCTGCACTCTGAGGAGGGTGGGGAGCGCCAAAATGCTAAACCCATGTTCAGCTACTTGTGTGTTGCTTATGAATCAGAACTGACCGGCTACTGTGCAAAAGTCTTGTGACGCGCCTGGCTCCTGACGAGATTAGAATGCACCAGGGTTTGAGCTCAGCTGGCTCGTGACCTCTGGCCCAATGCTAAAATGGAAAAAAAAAAAAATTGATTATAGGATGCCGTGGGAGAGAAATGGGGGGATGAAAACGTTATTCTTCGTACGGTGGGCAGGCGCTGATAATGTGCTTTCCCGGATGGATCTCCCCTGCCGAAACGCGGAGACATCCAGGAATGTTGGAACACCCTGTTGCCCTCCCCGCTCCCTTTCCTCTCGGAATTTAATCTCGGGTAGTTAGTGACTAAATAAGGCTCTTAAACCGCCCCCCCCCCGCCGCCGAACTCTGTTGAAGACTGACAACTGAAACTGACACAGCCACCTCGAGAGAGACTTCTCCTGTAATGGCGCCTGCGTCAGTCACTAACATGGCGGACACAGTCGTGCGCGGCGCAAACGTCAGCAGCTCTACCCTAGACGCTCAGAAACAGAGGAGGAGAGCGGGGCCGTGCTCGCTGATAGGTTCGGAGGCGGAGCGTGCCGGTCTGGGCTCTCCCACAGGAGCCAATCAGGACGGCGAGAGACGGAATTGGCCGCTGCGCCTCCTCCCGAGGCATGCTGGGAGCCTGGAGGACTAGTGAGGAGGAGTTGAGAGAACGGAGCGGACGCCATGGCGACCAACATCGAGCAGATTTTTAGGTCTTTCGTGGTCAGTAAATTCCGGGAAATTCAACAGGAGCTTTCAAGGTAAGCGCTCCTCAGACTCTTCTGCTCCCAAAGGACCCCTGGGACCCCACGGGGCCCTCCATGGAACCTTTCTTCAGAGACGCTGTCGTTGCTCGTCTCAGGCCCGGCTACAGCCCCGCCTGGGCCTGGGATCCATTTTCCGGCCCCCCCACCCCCATCCGCTCCCTCCCTTCCCGGCGAGGAACTTCGCCCTTTCCGAGGTAATCCCAGGGGCTCTCTTCTAGAACCGATTTAAGATGCTCAGCCTTCTCTCCTGTTTGGGCATCCTCTACCGTCTAGCTACTGTAGGCCTGCTTGTCCACCAGGGATGGGCCTAGTTCCTTCCTCAGCTCTGCCGCCGCGCTTCCCCTCCCCCCCTCTCCGCCTCCGCGGATTTCGCCGGCCGGTGTCTTTGACCGGAAAGGGGTCCAACGGCCGTTTCTTGAGTAATCTTAAATACGCTTTATTATTGCAAGCTTCGGACTCCTTGGGGGTCGGGATCTTTTGATAAGATTATTTGGGTTCTAATGTCCTGTGGCTTCCACCAGGTAGCATTCTAAATAGTCTGGTAGATTAGAAATTTAAATTAAAACAGTTCAAGTTAACGTTAGCTATTGTGACAGAATATTCGAGGCGAGGATGGAAGGAAACTTTGAATTACTAGTAATTACTCAATTTAGCAAGTGGAAAGTGGGGTTCGTGTGTTGGTCTAAATATTCTTGCTCTCTCTGCCCCAATTGACATATTTGACCAACACGCTATTTTTGTCATCGCTACTAGTTTACCCTTGGTTCCACACAATTTGATTGGGAAGAGACTTTCAAAGAAATAGTTGCTTACTCAGAAAGGAAAATCGCGTGGGTCATGTTGTTTAGTGGTTGTCTTTTTGTATTTTTACTTTGTATAACGTAAACATTTGTTCCGAGTTCAAATGCATTGTTAGTTGTGTTTTAAAAGTTGAGAGCTAGAATCAGACGTGAGGTGAATTTGAAAATTAGCCGGAAAGGCAGTTGTAAACTGAACGCTTCAATTAACATAAGGTTATGGGGCAATGATAGAGATTTGCTGGAATTCTTTGCGTGATACATTTTTTTAAAGTGGGAAATATATCTATTCATTGATTTAGTTGCTTTTTGAAATTTTGTCATATGCTAGTTATTTTTAGGATGGTGAGAAACGACCTGAGCTAAGGGGATAGAATTTTCCTGGAAACTTTTTAATAGTTGCATGCAATAAGTAGTTGTGTTTTCTAGTTGTAATGTCTTGTTTCTGTACCTTTTAAAAATTAGGTTTTGTATTAGAAGTTTTATTGTTATAGAAGGTTTAGAAAAAATAGAGAAACGAATTTTAAAACACGTAGTTATTGATCTTTATGTTCTTTCGTTTTTTTTCCTTGTGCATACAGATGCACGTGTTTTGTGAAATGTGATCATCTTGTTTTGTGTTGGTTGGTTTTTTTCACCTGTATATTGTGAACTTTTATCATGGTTTCAGTAGGCTTTGGAATATTTTTCCGGGCTCCATAGAATTCTGTTTATTGTAGAATTGTGTTGATATTTTAGGTGCCTTGAAATTTCCACCCTTTTTCAGTAGTTGAATGAACATCCCGATAACTTTAAGATGATTATTTTCTTATAGACTGCCTGGTTTTGTTTTTTTTAATCCCTACTTCTCTGGTTTTTAAATCCGTGGATTTTTTACTAAGGTAAGCACAGTGTAAGTGGTTAGGAAAAATGTAAAGAAAGTCCAGGAAGAAAGTCTAAAAAGAAAATTAGATAAAGCAGTGTATTACTAGAGGAATATTCAGCTTCTTTTCAGGTAATTTATGCATTATCAGTGTCAAAATTATTTGCTATTTTAGTGAGCCGTAGTTTTTTTTTTTCTTCTTATTTTTTTATGTATATTGGTTTGAGTGAGGAGACGGATACTTAAATAGTTTTAAGTTTTTATATATAGATGGTGAGGAGGAAGAGCTCTGGTTTTGAATGCCAGCTTTACCGCTTAATAGATGTGTAACCTTTAACTAGGTTTTTTTTTTTTTTTTTTGTCTTCTCTGGGCCTCATTTTCCTCTTTGAAAAATCAGAACAATAGTGCTGATTTCAGAGTTTGTGGGGATAAATGAGTTCAGAAATGTAGATCCATGTGACCCTAGTTAATAGTTAATAAATGTTAAATAATATTTATTGTATGATTCATTGTATTTGAAAACCAAATAATCTTTAGTAACATGGAAAGCTATTAAATTTTTTTGTTAGTTAAGACTTAAGTTACATTAAGTCACAGGTGCTTTTAAAGTATTTTTTGAAACAGTTCTGTAAATTTGTAAAAAATAATGCAAGTGACAAAGATGATACATAAAAATGTATCATCTGTCAAGATTTTTCTGTCCCTGTGAATTGAAAATACGATAAGTGATTCATTCATTTGCTTTTACTAGAAATGAATTTGGTTTACATGATTTTGGTAACTGGGTGAAATATAAGTGTATTTTTTCTTTTCAACATTGTGGCATTTCAGTAACTGAACAGTCTCAACCTGATCTGAAGCTACCAGTTATACTTTTGACTAAATGTGGCTAAATTTGTGTTCCTTCATATTGTTGATGGTGATTGTGATCCATCCAGAGGTGTAGCTTTATTGTCACTATAGCATTTACCATGTTAGGTAATGTGTTTTTCTTTGGTTTTGTGGTGATCTTAGTAATTTTTTTCCCCTGAAAGAAATATGCTGGCTGGGGAGTATTTTTTTTTGTTTTAAAAAGAGTTTGGAAACCTGTTTTAAAGATTTTCTTAACTTTTAACACTTCTGAGTTAATTTAAGAAATTGTTTGAAAATAAAAATGTGCCAACTGTAAGTAGTTAAGGAAGCACCGTTGATGGGAAAATGGGGAATATCATCCAGAATTAAATACAAAATGGTGAAATGTACGAATAATATGAAGTTTTTTTTTTAATAAGTTGAGTTACAAGTATTTATATGTCATGATAGAATTATTAACGAACCTTGATAACTTTTCTTCTCAAGTGGAAGGAGTGAAGGACAGCTCAATGGTGAAACAAACACACCTATTGAAGGAAACCAGGCAGGTGATGCCGCTGCCTCTGCCAGGAGCCTACCAAATGAAGACATAGTTCAGAAGATAGAGGAAGTACTTTCTGGGGTCTTAGATACAGAATTACGATATAAGCCAGGTAAGTTGGAGATAATTACCTATCTTGAAAGCTAAATTTTTAAAAATAGTTAATAGTTAAATAATAGTATTTCTTGATTGCAGGGTATTTAAGATGTTCATTAGATCTAAAACATCAGTAAGTTGAATTTTTAATATAACTGATTTACTGAAGACTGTTTTTGCTTATGTCCATTTTTTGAAAATACAGTTGGACTTGTTTCCTTTACTGGTGGAACATAACTGTATTTAGCTCAGTCTTGTAGTGCCTTAGTGCCAGGATTTTGAATATGGATTTTCATTGAAAAATTGTGTAAATGTCAAGTTTTGGAAGGTACAGGAGTCTGGACCAAATTGTAATGATTTTAAAACCCTGGGAAATTTTATTTTAAAGCTCAAGCTTAGAGATTACCTTGTTTTTGCATCTACTTTTAAAGGTGTAATAAATGGGGAGGAAGCATTGCTGCATATTGAGCATTTGGGGAATTGATTAAATAGTTGGTGCTTAGAAATGAGTTATGATCAAGCATCTTTTATTTTTGGAAATGGAGACATTTTATGGATTTTTTTTTTTTTTAGACTAGAGTGTGGCTTAAAAAATAGTATAGACTGTTTAGATTCATGACTTCAGCAACTTTTGTTGAAGTATAATGTAGATTTGGTACATAAGATAAATGATAAGTAGAAAATGATTAGTTTTGCTTTGAAACAGGTCTTGTCATGTGTTGATTCACTTTTCCCATAATCTTGATGACCTGGATTTCTGATGATCTTTTTCTGAGATCACTAAGGTTTATCAGATTTGATACTGGCATTAGAGTAAATCTCATCTAGTAATAAAGTAGAAGCCATTTTTTGGTTTAGATGAGTAATGAAAGGAAGAGGTGTTACTTTTATTAGAATGCAGCATGAGTGAAAATTTGGGTTCTATGTTTTGCGTTTGTTGCTCAGACCTTTGCATTCTTTTTTTTTTTTCTTTGCATTCTTTATAAAAGCATTCCCTAGCATTTGCTGAGGGTTTACTTGATGCCAGGTGTTATTCAATGTACTTTGCATGTTTTAACTCAGTTTGTCCTCTGCCTGTGAAAGACAGTGTCAGCAATTGAGTGGTGCATTGATTCAGTATGCAAAAGCAGACAGTCTGTTCTAAAGTCGGTGCCACATTGTTTCCTGTATAAATAGGGGTTATGAAATAGTCACAAAAATTATTCAGTATATGTATTTTTAGGAATTCTAATAGTTCATAACATGAAAGATGTTCATCTGTAAGTGTAGTTTAAAAATAACTTGTATTTTGAGAAATGGAGAAAATAATTGTTTTTAATGAACTCAGAAATAATACATTTTAATGTAATTCTAAAAACTTCTGTAATAAAGAACTTATTTTTAACCCTGGCTTTAGTTGTAGAAGTAGTATTGCAAAGGTGCCAGTCTTCAGATAGCTGGTTTATGGAAAATTATTTAACAGGAGATGTTTTATGGTATCTTAACATGGAATATAAGGTATTGTTTATTTGATTGATCAAAATCTGTCTTGGGGAATATTTGACATAATTAATTTTCTTTAATTTCAGACTTGAAGGAGGCATCCAGAAAAAGTAGATGTGTGTCTGTCCAAACAGATCCTACTGATGAGATTCCTACCAAAAAGTCGAAGAAGCATAAAAAGCACAAAAATAAAAAGAAGAAAAAGAAGAAAGAAAAGGAGAAAAAGTATAAAAGACAGTCAGAAGAATCGGAGTCAAAGCCGAAATCACATCACGATGGGAACATAGAATCGGATTCCTTTTTGAAGTTTGATTCTGAACCTTCAGAGCTGGCACTGGAGCATCCTGTGAGAGCGTTTGGCCTGTCTGACACCAGTGAGTGTCCCGCAGTTGGGCTTGAACATCCTGTGGTTTCGATGGAGGTCTCAGAGCCACACACCTTAGAAACTCTGAAGCCAGCTGCAAAACATACAGAACTGTCAGTTGCATCTGCATCAGTAGTCTTAGTGCAGTCAGAGCAGTCTGTGGCAGTAATGCTGGAACCATCCACAACAAAGATTCTGGATTCCTTTGCAACAGCACCAGTGCCTACTACAACAGTAGTGCTAAAGTCATCTGAGCCAGTGGTAACAATGTCAATGGAGTGTCAGATGAAATCTGTGCAGAAATCTTTGGAGAGCACACCTCCAGAGCCATCAAAGATCATGTTGCTAGAGCTATCAGAAACTCTTGTGTCATCAGAGACACCTACTGAGGTGCACCCTGAGCCAAGCACGTCAACAACAATGGATTTTCCAGAGTCGTCAGCAACTGAAGTGCTAAGATTGCCAGAGCAGCCTGTAGAAGGACCATCAGAGATTGCAGATTCATCCATGACACGACCGCAGGAGATGCTGGAGCTGCCCAAGACCACAGCGTTGGAGCTGCAGGAGTCGTCGGTGGCCTCAGTGATGGAGTTGCCGGGGCCACCTGCGACCTCCATGCCGGAGTTGCAGGGGCCCCCTGTGACTCCAGTGCTGGAGTTACCTGGGCCCTCTGCTACCCCGGCACCAGAGTTGCCAGGGCCCCTTTCTACCCCAGTGCCTGAGTTGCTAGGGCCCCCTGCAACAGCAGTGCCTGAGTTGGCGGGGCCCTCTGTGACATCAGTGCCACAGTTGTCACAGGAATTGTCAGGGCTTCCAGCACCATCCATGGGGTTGGAGCCACCACAGGAGGTACCAGAGCCACCTGTGATGGCACAGGAGTTACCAGGGCTGCCTGTGGTGACAACAGCAGTAGAGTTGCCAGGGCAGCCTGTGGTAACAGTAGCAATGGAGTTGACCGAACAACCTGTGACGACGACAGAGTTGGAGCAGCCTGTGGGGATGACAGCGGTGGAACATCCTGGGCAGCCTGAGGTGACAACGGCAACAGGGTTGCTGGGGCAGCCTGAGGCAGCAATGGTGCTGGAGTTGCCAGGACAGCCGGTGGCAACGACAGCGCTGGAGTTGTCAGGGCAGCCTTCGGTGACTGGGGTGCCAGAGTTGCCAGGGCTGCCTTCGGCAACTAGGGCGCTGGAGTTGTCGGGGCAGCCTGTGGCAGCTGGGGCACTGGAGTTGCCTGGGCAGCTCATGGCAGCTGGGGCACTGGAGTTCTCGGGGCAGTCTGGGGCAGCTGGAGCCCTGGAGCTTCTGGGGCAGCCTTTGGCAACAGGGGTGCTGGAGTTGCCAGGGCAACCTGGGGCGCCAGAGTTGCCTGGGCAGCCTGTGGCAACTGTGGCGCTGGAGATCTCTGTTCAGTCTGTGGTGACAACGGAGCTGTCAACGATGACCGTGTCGCAGTCCCTGGAGGTGCCCTCGACGACAGCGCTGGAGTCCTATAATACGGTAGCACAGGAGCTGCCTACTACATTAGTGGGGGAGACTTCTGTAACAGTAGGAGTGGATCCCTTGATGGCCCAAGAATCCCATATGTTAGCTTCTAACACCATGGAGACCCATATGTTAGCATCCAACACCATGGACTCCCAAATGCTAGCGTCCAACACCATGGACTCTCAAATGCTAGCATCCAACACCATGGACTCCCAGATGTTAGCCTCTAGCACCATGGACTCCCAGATGTTAGCAACCAGCTCCATGGACTCCCAGATGTTAGCAACCAGCTCCATGGACTCCCAGATGTTAGCAACCAGCTCCATGGACTCTCAGATGTTAGCAACCAGCTCCATGGACTCCCAGATGTTAGCAACCAGCTCCATGGACTCCCAGATGTTAGCAACCAGCTCCATGGACTCCCAGATGTTAGCAACCAGCTCCATGGACTCCCAGATGTTAGCAACCAGCTCCATGGACTCTCAGATGTTAGCAACCAGCACCATGGACTCCCAGATGTTAGCCACTAGCTCTATGGACTCCCAGATGTTAGCATCTGGCACTATGGACTCTCAGATGTTAGCTTCTGGCTCCATGGATGCTCAGATGTTAGCGTCTGGTACCATGGATGCCCAGATGTTAGCATCTAGTACCCAAGATTCTGCTATGTTGGGTTCAAAATCTCCTGATCCCTACAGGTTAGCTCAGGATCCTTACAGATTAGCTCAGGATCCGTATAGGTTAGGTCATGACCCTTACAGGCTAGGTCATGATGCCTACAGGTTAGGGCAGGACCCCTATAGATTAGGCCATGATCCCTACAGACTAACTCCTGATCCCTATAGGATGTCACCTAGACCCTATAGGATAGCACCCAGGTCCTATAGAATAGCTCCCAGGCCATATAGGTTAGCACCTAGACCCCTGATGTTAGCATCTAGACGTTCTATGATGATGTCCTATGCTGCAGAACGTTCCATGATGTCATCTTATGAACGCTCTATGATGTCTTATGAGCGGTCTATGATGTCCCCTATGGCTGAGCGCTCTATGATGTCAGCCTACGAGCGCTCTATGATGTCAGCCTATGAGCGCTCTATGATGTCCCCTATGGCTGAGCGCTCTATGATGTCAGCTTATGAACGCTCTATGATGTCAGCCTACGAGCGCTCCATGATGTCCCCAATGGCTGACCGATCTATGATGTCCATGGGTGCTGACCGGTCTATGATGTCGTCATACTCTGCTGCTGACCGGTCTATGATGTCATCGTACTCTGCAGCTGACCGATCTATGATGTCATCTTATACTGCTGATCGTTCAATGATGTCTATGGCAGCTGATTCTTACACCGATTCTTATACTGATACATACACGGAGGCATATATGGTGCCACCTTTGCCTCCTGAAGAGCCTCCAACAATGCCACCATTGCCACCTGAAGAGCCACCAATGACACCACCATTGCCTCCTGAGGAGCCACCAGAAGGTCCAGCGTTAGCCACTGAGCAGTCAGCATTAACAGCTGAAAATACATGGTCTGCTGAAGTGTCAGCATTACCTCCTGAAGAGTCTGTATCGCTGCCTGAACCTCCTGTGAGTCAAAGTGAGATTGCGGAGCCTTTGGCAGTGACTGCTAATTATTCAGTGTCAGCATCAGAGGCTGCCGTGACTGTTCCAGAACCACCGCTAGAGCCAGAGTCTTCAGTTATGTCAACACCTGTAGAGTCTGCTGCTGTAGCAGAAGAGCATGAAATTGTTGCAGAGAGACCAGTGACTTACATGGTGTCTGAAACTCCCACAACAGCAGCTGAACCAACTGTGTTAACATCAGAGCCTTCTGTTATGTCAGAGACAGCAGAAACTTACGATTCCATGAGGGCTTCAGGACAGACTGCCTCAGAGGTATCTATGTCCCTGCTGGAGCCAGCAGTACCTATTGCAGAACCATCACAGAATACTGGAGATCTGCCAACCATGGCTGTCTTAGAGCCGCCATCTGTGGCTGTTTCAGAGCATCCAGCTGGGACTGTTTCAGAGACATCAACCATGGCTGTCCCAGAGCCACAGGCTGAGGCTGTCCTAGACCCTCCAGCTGCGGCTGTCCAGGACCCTCCAGCTGTGGCTGTCCTGGACCCACCAGCTGAGGCTGTCCCAGAGTCCCTGGCCTTGTCTGAGCCAGAGCATGTTACCATTCCTTTGCCAGTTGTTTCTGCCCTGGAGCCTACTGTGCCTATCCTGGAACCAGTGGTGTCCATCCTTCAACCTAATATGATTGTTTCAGAACCATCTAGTTGTGTCCCAGAGTCCACTGTGACAATTTCAGAGCCTCCTGTCACTGTCTCAGAGCAGACTCAAGTAATACCAACTGAGACAGTTGTAGAGTCTACACCAGTAATATTAGAGTCTAGTGTTATAAAAGGAATGAATTTACTATCTGGTGATCAAAATGTTGCTTCAGAGATTGGCATGCAGGAGATAGCCATGCATTCAGATGAAGAGCCACATGCTGAAGGACTCCTGAAGAGTGGCTCTAACGAAACTGGAAATTGTATAAATACAGACCTTAATATAAATAATCACTTAATTGCTCAAGAGATGGAACGTAGCACAGTGTCTGCTGCCAGCACTGGCGCTGTTGGTGAAATTGGTGAAGAGACAATTTTGCCTACTAGTGAGACTAAACAATGCACAGTATTGGATACCTGTCCTAGTGTGGGTGAAACTGAGCTAGGAGGAACTCTGTCTTCTATTGGTCCCCTTGTCCTTGAACCTGAAGCAGTGGGAACTGGTAAGGATCTTGAATTTGGCACAGCATCTGCTCTCAGTTTAGTTAGTAAATATGATGTTGAAGTATCTTTAACTACTCAAGATACTGAACATGACATGGTAATTTCCACCAGCCCCAGTGGTGGTAGTGAAGCTGACATAGAGGGACCTTTGCCTGCTAAAGACATTCATCCTGATTTACCTAATAATTTTATCAATAAGGATGCAGAAGGATCATTACCTGTACAGGAGAGTGATCAGATGTTAGCAGCTGCTGTCAGTCCTAAAGAAAGTAGTGGAGAAGATAAAGAAGTATCTCTCTCTACTAAAGAGATAGTGTCTGATTCAGGATTTCCTGCCAGCATTGATGATATTAATGAAGCTGATTTAGTGAGACCATTACTTCCTAAGGACATGGAACGTCTTACAAGCCTTAGGGCTGGTATTGAAGGACCTTTACTTTCGAGTGAGGTGGAACGGGATAAATCTGCTGCCAGTCCAGTTGTAATTAGTATACCAGAAAGAGCTTCAGAGTCGTCTTCAGAGGAAAAAGATGATTATGAAATTTTTGTAAAAGTTAAGGACACACATGAAAAAAGCAAGAAAAATAAGAACCGTGACAAAGGCGAGAAAGAGAAGAAAAGAGACTCTTCATTAAGATCGAGAAGTAAACGTTCCAAGTCTTCTGAACACAAATCGCGAAAGCGCACCAGTGAATCTCGTTCTAGGGCAAGGAAGAGGTCATCTAAGTCCAAGTCTCATCGGTCTCAAACACGTTCACGGTCACGATCAAGACGCAGGAGGAGGAGCAGCAGGTCAAGATCAAAGTCTAGAGGAAGGCGATCTGTATCAAAAGAGAAGCGCAAAAGATCTCCAAAGCACAGATCCAAGTCCAGGGAAAGAAAAAGAAAAAGATCAAGCTCCAGGGATAACCGGAAAACAGGTAGAGCTCGAAGTCGCACCCCAAGTCGTCGGAGCCGGAGTCACACTCCAAGTCGTAGGAGAAGATCCAGATCCGGGGGGAGAAGGAGCTTTAGCATTTCCCCGAGCCGACGGAGTCGGACCCCAAGTCGACGGAGCCGCACCCCTAGCAGACGGAGTCGGACCCCGAGTCGACGGAGCCGTACCCCGAGCCGGCGGAGCCGTACCCCGAGCCGACGGAGCCGTACCCCGAGCCGTCGGAGAAGATCAAGATCTGTGGTAAGAAGACGAAGCTTCAGTATATCACCAGTCAGATTACGGCGATCACGAACACCCTTGAGAAGAAGGTTTAGCAGGTCTCCAATCCGTCGCAAACGATCCAGGTCTTCAGAAAGAGGCAGATCACCTAAACGTCTCACAGATTTGAGTGAGTCATTTAAAAGTTTAATGGTATTAAAGAATGATTTAAATCTGAATTTTTTTCTGTGAGTTTAATGAAATATCAGGGGTTATTGGTTTAGGATAAATATTTCTATCTTTAAGTTTTTGTAATTAGCTTCTGTTTAGAAAATGTGGGAATAAGTACATTTATAATTAGCTTTAGAAGACTTGCTTTGGAGTCCATTAGAACCAAAATATTTCCATACTTTAATGTTTTCTTTCTGCTTGAACCATATACCATAACTAAAAATGGCAAGTAGAAGTTAAGTGTTGTTACTGTAATTATTCCAACATAGGATCTTGCAAATAAGCCTAAAGTCAAACATTTCTTTTTTAAATAGTTACATGTCTTAAAATGGCTTAAAATTTAACAGAACTGTTAAATGTTTGTGAAAATATTTGATTGGTATAATGGGTAATGTAAGTGAGTAGGGAAATTTGCAGTGGGGAGTTAGTGATTTCAGTCTGCCTTACTTTTACAAAATGAAGTGTTCTAATATCTCCTGGTTTTTTAAATGTGCAGAGGTGGCTAAAACTTGATGGATACTGTATGACTACTGTTAATAATAATGGATAATTTGTCATTGTCCCAGTAGATTGGACATTTCCAGGTCAGAGTAGTCTAAAGAAAAAGCCCTTGACAACCCTAAGGGAGAATGATTCAGTTCAACAGATGGTTTTTGAGTTCTTTTTTATTAAAAAAAACATAAAGATTACGATCTAGTACAAGAGACACAGATAAAATGCATGTATGTCTCTTTTACCAAGTAGTGAAACTGCCTAAGAGCAGAATGTGATGATTGCTGTAATTACTGCTACAGATGAGGTACTTTGGGAGCATGGTGGAGAGGAATGTTAAATTCTGACTTAAGACTTGTTATTTGAAACTGTGGCTGTTTTGAAATTGGGCCCAAAGAGTGATTTAAAATGTTATTAAGAGATTTAGAAGGAGAGTAATTTAAGGGGCACCATCGTTTTGGAAAATAAAGTAGGCTTTGGCAGGTGTGTGACTTAGCGTGTGTAGCAGGGTGATTATTCTAGTTGTGTAGTTTGGTTGTTTTGTATAGTGTTTGAGTGGGAAGCTGAATACGGACTTAATTCCTTTTTAAATATGGGGCATTTTCTTTATTTCTTTAAGTCTTTGAGCCAAAGTGATTTCATCACAGCTGTAAGTTTGGGCAGAAAATTGATGTCTTTAATTTTTTTAGCATGTAAAACATTAGATAATATAAAATGTATAGCCTTTCAGGAAAACTGCTTTTTGTATTTTTCCTCTTGCAGATAAGGCTCAGTTACTTGAAATAGCCAAAGCTAATGCAGCTGCCATGTGTGCTAAGGCTGGTGTTCCTTTACCACCAAACCTAAAGCCTGCACCTCCACCTACAATAGAAGAGAAAGTTGCTAAAAAGTCAGGAGGAGCTACTATAGAAGAACTAACTGAGGTAAGCTAGACAGAATTTGTTTTCATTCTTAAATGGATTACTCCAGTGATGTTGACTCTGGAGCGTGCCAAAAACCTGAATTGTGGGCTGAACTGATAATGGCTGGCACCGAGTGGCCAAAACCCGAAATACAGACGTGGCAGCGGCAGAAGCTCTGTTTAGCAGGCCATTATCCGGGATGGCTAAGCTCCGCTAGCTAAAAGTTACTTCCCATTACTTTTGCTTTCCAGTTTTAGAAGCCAAACTGACTGAGGAGTGGGACGGTTCGTTTGAATGGAGGAGGTGTTGAGTGAGCAACACGCAGAAGCTCGCCTACAGTTTCGTTTCCATTCACGACGCTGTTCACTGATCGCCACGAGTGTACTGCATATACGCAAAGACACAGACAATCTTCAGAAATGATCTTTTGCCACCGGAGCTTGGAAATTAATGAGAATAGCTGGCCATTGCCTGAAAGGAACTTCTTTCGCATCAACATTTCGGGTTTTGGCTGTTTGGTACCAGCCATTGGTGATAATGGCCGGCCATTATCAGTTCTTCCTGCGGTTCGGGTTTTGGCAGTAACATATATATTTTAAACACAATTTTTGTTTTTAAGAATTTGATCTTTTCAATTGAGGCTTTTTTTTTTTTTTTGTCCTTTGGCTTTGTTTTATTAAAATTTGTGTTTGTTTTTTTTTTTTTTTGAGGACGCTGAAATATTGCTGCTAGGATCCAGAAATACCACACTGTTTCAGATATTGAAACTTGTTATTGGCTAGCCTTATGCCAGCCTGCCACTGTCAATATATTCTGTTCCCCTTGGTTACAAGCTTGATATACTCTGTGTTTTTGGCTAAATGAGCTTTTTATCCTATTAAAATATTTTCAATTGATAAGGGATATGATAAATTCTACTGCTTGTATAGAGACAAGTCCACCCAAATTTACTCTGACCTTTTTATAAAGCCAGATAATGGGAGTCTGTTCCTTTGCTTCTCAAGGAGGAATTGACTTTGCTTTATGTGTCAGACCTCATCATTGCACCCTCTCCATCATGCCTTATATTCCATCCTTGAGTTCTGTTCCTTTAGAGACTCAACCTATAAAACATTTATGGAAAGACATGCTATTATCTAGCCCAGTTGCAAGTGTTTCAAATTTTATTTAGCCATACATTTGGGGATTGCATAGTTTCTTAATATCTTTCCTTACTTAGATTTACTACAATATGAATTATAACTTTTTTTTTTAATGTTTAAGGACCTAGTGAAGGCTTCTATTGCTTGCTTATCAAATCCAAGCTCCTTATCCAAAACCTTATGAACACTTAGTGATTCCCTATATATTTTAGCCTCATCTTCAGCCCTCTTATCCCTTTTAATAAGTTTTCTCTCACCTCTTTACCACTACCTGACTATAGAGTGACTTTCTTTTCCTTTTCTCCTAATCCTTTTTCTTAACTATGAAAATCTGGCTTAGAACTTTCAAGGAATATTCCTTGATTATCAGATTCTGCCTGATTCTGTTCTCTCTTAAGCTTTTGTTCTTTGAGCACTTATGTACTCAGTTTGTATTATATCAGTTTGCACTTGTTAACTGTGTTGCTCTGTAAAAGCGTTCCTCAATTATCTCATGTGTATGTATTCCGTCTTTTGAACTAGATTGTAAGCTCCTTGAGAGCAGGGACCATGTCTTTTACTTTATTTTTTTGTATTCCCTGGACAGTGCCCAGTACAGTGCTCTGCACATAGTAGGTGCTCAATAAATGTTGTTAACTGACTGACCAGCTAGAGTGTGTTTAAATAAGTAGTGAGCTAAGTTACCCAGCTATAATCTATCATTAACCTTGTTTTACTTTTGAAAGTTGGTTTTATGTGGTTTTGAATTTAAGAAATTACGTGTTATTCTACATAAAGTGTAAGATTTATCTTCTGTTTGTTTTTACTTTTTAAGAAATGCAAACAGATTGCACAGAGTAAAGAAGATGATGATGTAATAGTGAATAAACCGCATGTTTCGGATGAAGAGGAAGAAGAACCTCCTTTTTATCATCATCCCTTTAAACTCAGTGAACCCAAACCCATTTTTTTCAATCTGAATGTGAGTATTAATGTTTTTGAACTGATGAAACAGCACAGCTTATAGAACTATTTAAGGAAAACTGAAATAATATTTAGTTTTTAATTTAGGTTAAATACTGTGGGAGAGTCATGTTCAGATTATGTTGAAAATCTGTTGAGTTTTAATTAAGAAAAACATTATGTTTTTAGATTGCTGCAGCAAAGCCAACTCCACCAAAAAGCCAGGTAACATTAACAAAAGAATTCCCTGTATCATCTGGATCTCAACATCGGAAAAAAGAAGCAGATAGTGTTTATGGAGAGTGGGTCCCTGTAGAGAAAAACGGTGAAGAAAACAAAGATGATGATAATGTTTTCAGCAGCAATTTGCCCTCTGAGGTAAGTAAGAGGACTATTATGTATTTTTCCTTTTATATACCTGAATCTGCATTTTATTGTTATTTTATATCTGATTTGGATTCTGTTTCACTCTTCTTAGGGCCGGGTTAAACGGCAGGGCCGGGTTAGACGACAGATGAAACAACCCGCAGCTTCTCATTTGACAGTAACTCGATGCAATTCACTTTGTGGAACCAAGCCACAAAGTGAAAAGCATCGAATTGCAGAGAACAGTGTTATCACATCCCTACCCAACATTGGGCCCTCCTTGCACTTGTGGGAAGGTAGCCCAAGGTACAACTATTTAGCTTCCCGTTTTGCTTCAAGGCTCTATAGCTCTAGATTTTGGTGGTAGCAAATTTATTGGGTGGAGGGATTTGAGTAGAGAGAGGCAGATCCTCAGGTTCAACACAAGAACTGGATTGGAAAAGGTCCCTGTAGGCTGATGTGAGCATCTCGGATACATAGCCTGTTGCCCTTTAAATAATGCTTTCTTACTATATTTTTCTGGGTTGTTTGTCAGATAGCCTTTAATTTTAATAATTTTCCCCTTTTGTGTGCTACCTTGGCCCTTTTGAATTCTTGTGTTTAACCTAACGCTCAGCCTTGGTATTCCATTTCCCTTCTCCTTCCCCTTTTTGCTACTATTAAAAGTTGGAGAAGTGGAATTCACACCTTGAAATTTCCAGGAGGCTATAGTTGTATCTTGTCAAAATGACGCAGTAATAATGCTAAGTGTCAAAACAGCCCCATTAAAATGCCGCCTGATTAAATAATGTGCTGCTAAATATAGTGCACATGAAAACAGCGAGACTGTATATATATGTAAATATATATATATATCTGTATCTTTGTATGTATCTCTGTATCTGTACCTTTGCTGTATCTTTTAATAAACAGTTTACTTTTATTTAACTTGTTGTGCAAAATCACGCTTGGGGGATCTGGGAGGGTGGAGACTTACTAGGGGGGTGGGAGTTTTAAATGATACAGTAGACTAGTCATCACCTCTTGCCCTTGGTTTCCAAAACCCAGACATTCGTCCAAGGACTGGACTAGATATCTGATGCCCGTACAGTGTAGGGATTCTTCTCCAGTTCTTATCCTTGCCATTCTGGGATATGTGGATCCAGAGAGACCTGTACTCTTCACCTACAGGTTCCCCTTATTGGCCATATCATCATCATCCAGTAAACACCTCTGATAATACAAATAAACAAATTCTGTTTATAAAGTTAAAAGTGAACAGAACCCAAATCAGAAACTTTGGTAGTGTTTTTTCCCCTGAGCTATTCACAGGAGACATTGTTTTTTTTTGTTTGTTTGTTTTTGACCTGTGGCATTTGGAAAAGAGAGCACGTTCTGTACACATTGGACATAACTAGCCAGTGCAACTTACAGTCACTGGTGATATTTACATGAGATTCAACAACTGAAGCAAGGTACACCATCACCAGTGAAGGAGAGACAGATAACTTATTTGGACAATTTTTAGTGAAGCCAGTTGAGTAGTTCAGTTGCTGATTTCCAAATCAGGCTACTGCACATCTCAAGAGGGAAAGGTTAACTGACATTGATAACTGACTTGAATCTAGTAATAGCTGAGCATAAAGTAAGAGGGCTGAACTGACTGAGAAATTCTAATACACATGCTTTTAGTAATTTCTTAAACATTAAGCATTTAACAGAGTTAGGAAAAAACATAAGGAGACATTTATGTGAAAAAAATTTTCCAACGTGGTGAAGCCCTATAAATATTGCATAATTCCAAAAGATTTTCCTGGGAAAATAAGTGACTATAACTATTTAACTTGAGTGGAACATGGGAAGGATGCTTAGTGAATCCTGGTGATTATGGTTCTTGTTGATTAAGAGTTTATATATAAACGTGTGTGTGTATTATATATATATTACAGTATTTAGCCGTTTTCAGTCTTAACACTGAAACTGGTGGACGTTGTCTGTCATCAATAGTGGTTGTCAAATTTGAATGAAAAGTTGGGGGAATTCCTCCAAAGACATCTGGGAGGGGGTAGTAGGTGGGTATTAAGATTTTATAATAAAGGAGCCTTTTACTAAAGCAGGAGACAAAAAAAGTTCTATTCATGAAGCAGATTTCTCCTGTGGGGGAGATTATATACTATTGGTATTAAGCTAGTTTCTTAGACAATTAGACTAAAAAATATGTGTTAACTTTAATTTCAAGTAAAACAGTCCCAAAATTTTAGGAAGGGACAGAAATTTGCTTTTGTTTTCAGGTCTGTGTACTTTCACCTAGAAGTAATATTACCTTTAGAAATAACATCTAAAGGGTGTTCACTGTATGAAATGTTTAGTTCTAGTTATTTAGCTGTATCTTACAAATATATTAGTAAGATTAATGTTCTATATTCTAATGTTTGTAGAATACTATTGGTGACATTTATGGGAGCATTGAGTCTTGATTCCCTGTTGGGGTTGAAATAAAGATTTTATGTAGAAAAGGAAAGTTCTTTTTAAATGGTCAATATTTTAATTGAATAGTGCTTTGAATTTTTCTGTTATTTTTTTCATTTTAATAAATATAATTGGAATTTGTGGTTCTTTAGTTTTGAGCATAAAACATTCAGGCAAAGATCACAGATTTGATCTCAGCTTTGCTATATGATCCTTAATCCCACCAATTGTGCACATGAGTGCTCTTTGACATAAGTAAGAGTGAATAGACGTGGATGGATCAACATAAATCCGTATCTTATGGAAATACCAACTCATCACACTGTGGGCTCTGCTGCCATAGCATCGTCTTCCTACCCAGAAGCCAACCAGCGTCGTCCTCAGTAAAGAGTGACTGCAGAACCTTGATCATATCTGTGTGAATTTTGATTTATAAACAATGAAACCAAAAGTGTTGGAAAACAGTTTAAAACTTGTCCTTTGGGGGCATTAATTCTTGGTAATAAAGATAGCAAAGCCTTACGGGGTAGAGGATATAAGTGTAGTCTCTGGCATAAAATTTCCTTACTTCATGTCCCAGTGGAGCTAAAATTCCCTTATGGTTAGGAACTCTGTATTTTTGAGGTTTAAGAAAACTGAGTTCTTGTGGTAAAATGAAAATTTTAATTGAAAATGAAACACACAGGTTTTGGCAGTGCTAGAATGTGTTATGTACAGCTTTTTTATTCATTCTTCTCTAGATTCTCCCAGGTTATTAAAATGGAATTTTTTTACGATTTAATGTTTTATCTAATCCTCCAGTTACTGTAATTCATTTACATGTAATAAACTAAAAATTGCACTAGAGAATTTTATGTGAAATAATAAAAGACTCATAAATCAGTTTTTAAAACCAAGCCACTTAACTCCTGAAGCATTCTGTATTTAGTGTGGCTTTGTATATATAGTTGTCATTTACTTTGTATTTTATTAACTTTTGCTAAATATTTTAAATCATGTTTTGTATGCAGGCTAGGTGCTCTTTCTTTAACTCTCTTTACTTAAAAATTTCCTTTTATATCATCTTTTAATTGGAGATACCTGCAATTTCTTGTGTAGAAAGTAATTTGCTTTTTACAGGTACTATTTTTTCCTTACCTGAATGACCACCTTTTAATAATTCTCATTAGTTCTTTTATAGCCTTTCATTGACTTTTTAGGAATTATTTAAGACAATTGTTCTATTTACGTAAATAGTTGGGTTAACACAGGGGGAAGGTAAATTGACTTAGGATTTTTAAAATAAGGAAGATGAAGATGCACAGTTAATAACTTAGGTTGTGAAATGCCTATTACAGTGTCAGTTACATTTGTGTTTTATTAGTCCTGAGAACATTTTAGGTTACAGAAATAGTAATCTGCTCTGTTGCTGAAGTGGAGGGGTGAAATAACTTGGACAGGTTTTTATTGATGTGTGAACTGGAATAATAATTCAGGATACTCTTTTTATGTGGATTTCACCTTTTATAACAAGCCCTAGGGAGAAGGAAATAAAGCATTTCCCCCCATCATGACGCCTAGAATATTACTACACATTACATAGAAGGTCTATTGTGTATTAGTGGAAATAAATTTGCTTTGCTGATAGCTTGATAATAGTGTTCTGCAGGGTTTAAGATAATCCCCCCCTCCCCCCACCCCCCGACTTTTTAGCATTCTAAAACTTTTAGCATCAATTTGGTTCCTTTCACACTTGACTGTTTTTGAGCAACATTAAGTTAAGGCTCAAACTCTGCTATGTATTATAGCCTGGTAGTGGTGGTATAGTTGTGTATGACTCTTAACGACTCCATGGACTACACATTGCCAGGCTCCTCTGTCCATGGAACTTCCTAGGCAAGAAGACAGCAGTGGGTTGGCATTTTCCTTCTCCAGTAGTTGTTATATGCTTTATATATACACATACAGATCCTATGCAGTCCAATACAATAGTCATTGAGCCACTGAGAAATCAGTTCTTTAATTGCACTAGGCTCATTTCAAGTGCTCATTAGCTTTCACTGTAAAAGTTCTCTAGGACAGTGCTGTTCTAAAGGGTAGCTGTGATGTTTTATGAGTCTTTTAATACTGATTCAGAACTTTGGTCTAATCTTTGAATATTAATGTTTTGAGAATTATAGTTGGTTTTTTACTGCATATCCTGAGCTACCCTGGCAACTTGGATGTATGCTTTTTGATATAAACTCTTGAGGATTCATAAGAGATTAAGATAATCCTGATTGATCCTATTTTGGGTATGTTTCCTCACATTAAAAAATATGAATATGAAATTAATAGTCAAATTACTATTTGTTAATAAAGTTTTGACATGAACTTACAGCTCACTTGGTAAGCCTGTTGAAGAATAAATGAAGTTGTATTAGGAAAAAAACTAGTTGTAATTTTATCTAAATTTATATTAAATCTCAATGTTGCTATATTAAATAAATACTATTTAAATAAATAAAAGTTCCTTTCAGAGTGAGATGTGAATTTAACATAAAATACTGAGATTTGAATGAAGTTTCATCCTGAGGATAAATGATAAGGTATTTAGGTTACCTGCTTGCTTAATAAAGGTTAAAAGAGTAAAAAAAGTATGAAGATACAAAGTGTCTTCAGAAGGATGAAGTCACAGATAGGTATGTTAATTTGCTTTCCATTTGGGAAGAAGTGATTTTATTTTAGAAAAGTTGGAATTTTCAGAGCCATCTGAACTACATTTTTATGGCTAATTTACAGTTAGAAAATGAGGGATCAGAGCTTGGCTTGGTGGTGGGTAGGTACATTTTCCCTAGTTTCTCCTCTGAATTTCAACTTTTTAGAATTAAAACCTATTATTTATACCTGAATACCCATGCTTAGATTTGTAGACGAGTATGAAACCCACAGTAATTCTGGCAAAGTTAAAGAACAGTATTTCACACATATTTTATGGGCCTCCAAAAATTACTTCATCATCTTGCCTGACAGGTTTATGAAATATCTACATCTTACCTGACAGGTTTATGAAATATCTAAGGCCAAAAAAGAATGTGATTCTGATCTAAAATCTCTGGATTCCCACTTAAAAAGTCACAGCAGGTGATCACAGTTGTAATAGAAGTGAAAAGTGAGCTTACTGTGTTTTTTAGTGTTTCAGTCTGCCTTTACCTGTATATCCCCAGAAATATTCCAGTTAGTGTGGATAATTTACTAAGTTAACTAAGAAATTAGGATCTTTTATTAGTGAGATCTGTGAGCAGTCTGATTACAGAATGAATTCAGTTTAATTCTGCTTTCATTTTAAGATGACAGATATATAGAAACCTGTACTTTTTGGTACCTTGTGGAAGAAAATTTTAATTTTGCTAAAGGAATGATGCTAGGTGATTCAGCAAGATATGAATAGTGAAGGTAGGAAAAAGGAAGATTAGTAATCCTTATGCGTGAGATAGAATTATTCTCTAATAGTCATTTACTCTTAATTATATAGGTCTTATTTTTAAAAAGAAGTATTTCATATTCAACTATACAGTCAAATTACAGATTGCCTTAGTTTGGCTTTTTTAAAAATCTGTTAACTTATTTTAACTGACTTCCTTATATTTGTTACACCCATGCAGTTGCTACTAGTTATTTTTATATGAATTTAGGAAAATCCTCACATGTCAGATAACTATTTTCCAAAAATGAATTTTCTTGGATGAGATATTAGAAAATATTAACTGGTTTAATAGTGTTAGAAGAAAAACAAGTATTAAGACTTGGTGAGTTGACACAAATCATCCTGAGCTCTTAATATTAGAACTGAAAAGCATCAAATACTTGATTTTTTTTCCTTCTATGGTTGAGCCTTCCACAAATCTGGTAAATAGGATATTTGGTCTAAAGATAATCCTTGAAGTTTTCCTGGATGTTCTGAAACTTCTTAAAAAGTTAAGTCGCATCTGCTTAGCATAAGCTTTTTACAGGTAGAACATGAGCACTGAAAAAGAGGACCTAAGGCATTTCAAACATACCTTAAGTTTTCCAATTTAATAATTGTGTACCCCCACAGAAATATTCTAACTTCAATCATCAGTGTACATATTAATGAGTTAAAAACCATGTATAATGAATATATTCTTTGAAGAAGCTGAGTTCCTTGTATCAGACTTAATGAACAACCACAAGTAGGTGAAAACATGCAGACATCAGTAAAGGAGCGGTGTTTGACATGGCAGTGGCTTTCTGCTCGCTTATTTAAGAGCCTTGCTTATTGCCTCTGAGGGCTGTGCTGAGAAGCAGGATGAAATGAAAACTCCAATAATTATTTCGTTAGTGAAGGCGAGAGATTTTTAAGTTCTTCATGAAACTTTCTCTGATTGTAGTTTGATGTAGTAGAAAATAAGAAAGCAGTTGGCTTTTGGATTGAGTTCATCTGCTGCCTGATACTTTGTAACTTACCTTAAACAATCCATATCTATTTTCCAAGGTTATTTTACCTTTTAGAGTCTTCTCCCTGCTTTACAAAATTATATATATACACATTTTTATATATTTGTATATACAGAATTTTATATACAACTGGTTTTTGACATGAAGCAACTAAAGACGTGAGCATTTTTCATAATTTAGGGAGTCTTTGGTTATTTGAGATAATTATCTATGTTTTCTTTCTTAGCCTGTGGACATCTCTACAGCAATGAGTGAACGGGCACTTGCTCAGAAAAGACTCAGCGAGAATGCATTTGACCTTGAAGCTATGAGCATGTTAAATCGTGCTCAGGAACGGGTATGTAGTGGTTTTAGTATCTAAATGATAATTTCACTAACTAGAGGGTTGTGACATAAGTAAACTCTGTGGCATGCTGGTGACATGTAGGTCTTTGAAAAATCATTTATCTAGCAAGCTTTCTTTACATGAAAGTGATTTGGGGCTTGATTATTAGTAAATGTTGTGTACTATGGGGCAGGAACTATTTGAGAGAATAAAAATAGAAAAAATTACCTGCCCTCATAGAGTTTGTAATCAAATATATAAAAATAATAGCTAAGTGCCCGTAATAGCCTTTTGAGACATTTGAGTTTGCATTTAGAAAGAGTGACTTTAGTGAGGCTCAAGGTCACAAAATTAGTAGGGGAACTGGGATCTGAACCTAGACAGTCTGAATCCAGTCTGTGTTTTTAACAGTGGACAGCTGCTCCATACATTCTCTTTCTATGGTAAATATATGGGGACAGTAAGTACATGTTCAGACAAGTGGAAAATACCGCCTGACAGTTGGTTCCAAATGTTCAGTAAATATACTTTGAATGAACGACAACTAATTCTTTAACCATCACAGTGTTTGAGTGACCAGTCTCCTATATTATGTTTTAAGCATGTATCTTGAATTCATTTTTGATTTATAACACCTCAGAGAAAGTAATTAAAAACTGAGGCTATCAACGTGTATTATCCTGCGTTTATGAGACACGTAAGGAGGGTAAGGATCTATTACCATGTGAACAGTTTCTGTATGTTTTCATGCATCTCTGTGATATTTTGAAGAATAAGTATCACAGCCATGCTTTTCAGTTGTTAGATATATATTTTAAATTTTGTTGTTATTAATGGGATCCACTGAACTGTTACTGAACTGCTTTGGAATGTTTAAGAAAACAGTTTTTAAAAGATGTATGTGAATTCAGTATATGTATTTTTTAAAGTTAAATATTTAAGTCTGATATTTAGTCTTTGTGGGAACCAAATAAACCATTTCATTTAGAGAATTAATACCAGTGGCATTAACTAGAAAGGTAATTTTACTTAATTGACCATTTTTTCTTCAGATTGATGCCTGGGCTCAGCTGAACTCTATTCCCGGCCAGTTCACAGGAAGTACAGGAGTGCAGGTTTTGACACAAGAACAGTTGGCCAATACTGGTGCCCAAGCCTGGATTAAAAAGGTACACAACATATGCACATACAAAAGTGTCCGTGTACAAAGTTAAAATTTTTAAGAAAATGTTTTATTAAAAATGCACAAAGAAGCAAGTGAATTTAACTAAAGTTCATGAGTAAATTTGCTATGCGTATATACTCCAGGATGGACACTGAAGATGGATCGATCCCTGAGACAATGGCTAATGTATAAATACGGCTTAAGAGCCACTCAGTTTATATCCTGCTGCTCCTGGGTTTTGTGGGGGTGGTTTTTAAACTGTGTTTTGAATGCTAACAGTGTATCTCAGCGGCTGTTCAGAATATTCTACAGTTCCTGTTGGACAACTGATCTTACGATTTCAAAGCAGTGGTTCTCAGATTTTTTCTCATCATGGGATACTTTATTACAGGTTCATTTTTGGTGAATCACTGCCCCCAAGAACCTTCTGCCACTTGGTTTTCCATTCCTTTATTCCTTTGCCCTTCTTTCCCCTTTGCTTAGTGCCCGTCCCTCCTGTAAGCGCCCTTGGCCCCTAGTCCTCACTCCTATTGCAACCTCCAGCCCCAGGTCCATGTGGTTATCCGCTCTCGGTTACAGCAAGTGGTTGGGAGCCCCCGTCAGTGCTGCATGTGGTGGTCTTGCCAGGGGACTAGAAGGATGGAGGGGGGATGGCTGAAGTGTGGGGTGGGCGGTGCTGAAGGGTGGCGAAATTGGCTGGGATGTGGGTGGAGATGACTTATCTGTGGACCACCATTTAGGCCCTGGTGGCCTCTGGTGATCCACAGGTTCAGTTTGAGAACTACTGATTCCGTGAAAAAACAGGATATGTAAGACGTAAATGCAAGGGAGAGGACGGACGCCTCGTGCTGTGAAGATGTAGGTGCTCCTGGTTTCAGATTCCTGCAGTGAGACGAGTGAACTCCACCTACGGCTGCCTCATTGTTGGGGGAGTCTTAGGTGGTTACCAAGGGCTTTCTGAAGAAACGGGTTCTGGCGAAGGGATGTGGCTTGGTTGGATGGGTGATGGGAAACTTTGTTTCAGGAGTATTGGCAGCATAGCAGTGCTGAAACAGGGAGGCTGCCTGGTCTAACGGATTGGGAAGGTTTCTTAGTCGCGCTGTACTCCGACTCCTGTTGTGATCGTGGCAAGTAATGACTTGGAATTTCAGTTTCCAAGTGCCTTCTTAACTGCCTCGCGGGGTGCTGATCGATGTCATGTCATGGGTATTAGAAAACTGCTGAGTGCCAGTGAATGAGCTGATTTGTCTGAAAAATCAGATTTTTGGTTGCTTTGGACCTTTTAATCTCATAACATTTCTTTTTTCAATTTTGATAGCATTATCTCTGGTGATCTTATTAACAAATTAATATAAAGCATACCCTTACTTTGCCTGCCCCCCCCTTTTTGGAGCGGCAGAATAGTTTCACTGATATGTATGATACACTGTGGGTACATAGTCAGATTGGTTAAAAAATGATAGTAGCTTACTAGGGTTGGTGTTGGAAAAAAAAAGATGAAAATTAGCAAAATTAATTTTGGACTAATTACAGTATTTAAAATATGAAAGTGATCGATGTAGTGCTTGAAAAATGGCTTTCATCTCTTTGGGAATAATTATAAATGTACATAAATGTCTAACAATTTTAATTTAATACTATCTAATGGTGAAGCTGAATACTCCATATTTCAGAAAGTTACACTTGAAGCTTTTATGGGTGTTTAGGCACATAATAATTAAATAGTCATGTACACTACTAGGTAGAAACTTAAGAATGTGATTCCATTGCAAAGTGCTGGTCTTCATTTGTACATTGAAGTTCTCATAGATATATATTGCTGAAGACTTCTAAACATCACATAACTTTTTAAAATGATTAAATTGGCTTTGTCATAAACTTTCCTTTTTCTTTTTGATTGCTAGTCCTTGTAGACAGACAGTTGGCAGATTTTAAATGATTTACATCATTTAAAATGTAGCTGTAAATCATATTTGATAAGTTACCACAAAATAAAGATGTGTTCATTCATCACACCAAATTTTTGAATAATTACATAAAGTGATTTCAGGAAACTTCTGTTTGTGTGTTGCTGAAAAATACATGCTGCTAATATCAATTAAGGCAGGAATATTTTACTCAGAAAAATGAGCAAACACATGGACAAAGTCATTAGGCAACTATAATATTCATTTTTGTGGTCAAATATCACAAACTGCTTGTTTCATTTAGAAAACTTTTTCAAACATTCATTCATACGGTGTTCCTTGCCTTGCTGTAGGGCAACACCCTCTTAATGTTGAGGACTACAGGGAATGTCGGCATTCTCCATATTCTTTTAGTTTGCTGCAGTATACTCTTAGATGAAAAGGAATGAGTTTTATTAGTAGTAAGAAAAAATTCCAATGGTTATTGATTTGAAAGAACCTTTATTTTCTGAAATGATTTGGGCATGACCTGATGAATATTGTTTACTATTGTAGTCTTACTAGATTAATTAGCTTTTTGTTGAACTGTATATACACCCTGGTGTAAAGAAACATTTGAAGATAATAGCGAATGGAAACAAAATCGGAAACCTGCGTTATTTGGGGATTTGTGTTATACTCTGCACAGTTGCCCTTTTTTTTAGGAGTGTTTCCTGGAAAAGAGGGGCGGATGAACCTGAAAGTAAGTAAAAGTCATTGTAGGTGTGTAGAAACAAGGCAGTTGGTCCCCAAGCATCAGCTAACTTTTCTCTCTATACATCAACACTGCATGGCCTGCACCACGTCAGGAACTGAACCAGGGCTATGTTTGTACCTCCACAGCTGCCTCCTTCCATCAGAGCACCGTGTTGAGCTTAATGTCTGGTCACGTACCGTTGGCATGTCATACCATTGGCACGTTTCCTCTCCAGCTTATAATTAAATAGCTGGGGAGGGGGGGGAAGTACACAGTTTTACTACTGTGTAAAACCAAAATTAAAAATTTAGTAGTAACTTATCAGTAGAGGAAGTGATTATACTGTGTCCAGAGCTTCCAAAATATTTGACTCCCTCTGTTGATAAGTTAAATGACTTTTGCTTACATTTGCTAGAGAATGTAAATGTAAAATACTTAATAACAAGGGGAAACAAGACATGATTTGGAGATTATATTTTAAATGTTTAGAAAATGACCATAAAGATCAACAGTAGAATTCAGTCGTTTATTACATATACATGGATGCCCTTTAAAAAGAGGCATCACTTACTTCTTAATGGTGTGAAAACAATTGACTGTTGACCATGCTAATTATATAGTCTTGTGCATCCTATGACATTAAGTGGTTTGCTGCTTTGATGGAAATTATGGTTCAGTGGGTTGGATACAAGAGAGATGATTGTTCACAGAATAACCTGTGAACTTTCACCCCTCTGTATGGAAACTTGTTTCAGGGCCAAATCCTTGTAGCTGTCTTCTTGCCCCGGTCAGTGCCAGCCCTACTATTCACAACACTGCTGCTACCGAGGCCTAGGTATGTAAACATTTAAGGAGTTTTTTAAAAGTCTTTTAACATCAAGCTAGGTTTTAAAAGAATTCAAATTCAGTTTGGTTTAATTACAGGGTATTGTATGTGTTATCTTTTTGCTTCATAGGGATTTTCTAAGTAAAATATTTATACTTATGGTAGATTGGGGGGAAAAGCTTTGGATGATAACAGTATGCTGCTTCAGTGTTCAAACTATTTCTAAATGATTGCTGGGCTTTATTCATTAACTAGGTACACCTGGGACAATTAATATTATTGACTGTTTTAACATTGCCTTCTTTTTATTTTGCAAGCTAAGAAGAGATACCAGTGAACCTAAATAGTGGACGAAAACAGGAGTGTTCTATTTTTTTTTTTTTTTTTTTGGAGGGGGGCACAAGGGCCACTGTTTTAAAACTGCCATTTGACTTATTTGACTTTTAAAATACTGTTATGTTTATATGAAAATAATTAGAACATGCACACTACAGTATGTATATAAGTATAGAAGCATTTAATTGCTATAACAGATCTAGAAGTAAAGTAAGCTTTCTTTCTTTAAAAAGTTACACTGAGTTTGTAGTCAAATTCTAACTATAAAATGGGGATATTTTACCTTTCTTTCTTTGGATAGGATCAGTTCTTAAGAGCAGCCCCAGTAACTGGAGGGATGGGAGCCGTTTTGATGAGAAAAATGGGCTGGAAAGAAGGAGAAGGATTAGGAAAAAACAAAGAAGGAAATAAGGAACCTATCCTAGTTGATTTTAAGACAGATCGAAAAGGTAAGATTTTTTATTTTTTGTAGAATGTTTATTATACCTCCTTTAACATTTAGGGTTTCATTACTATTATAAATTCATAAGTTCTTCTGATGTCAGGGATCTGGAACTGGGGGCACTTCTTACAGTACATATACAGTTAGGAAAAAAATATTTAACCCATTTTGAAAGCTTTGTACACATAGTAGGTGGAGACACTAATTTGAGGGTAAAAGGCAGCCTTTGTTAATGTGTAATACATGATAGGCTTTTAATTAGATTTCATATTTAGAAAGTATGTTGTCATTTTGTTCTATATTGGAGTGAATTTATTATAATATTGTTACTCAAAAATAGACTAGAAATAATACAATCCTATAATATAGTACTAGTACAAACATTAATTTAGAAAGAGAAATTGAATGTCACTGACATTGTACTGCTTTTATACAGGCTGAATAGATTCTTTGTTAACGGAGGGTAGTTTATTGGTAGAAAGCATCTGTGGGTACACTGCATAATTCTAGGGAATAGTCCTTTGGAATTGTGCGGCATGGCCTAGTTTTGGGAAAGCATAGTGGCAGAATTTGTGAAGAATTCTCCCTAGGCTAAATGGAAAGCATAGATTTTAGATAGTAATATAGCTTTTGGAAAGGGAGGCCGAGGCTGGCGTCTCTTCAGTACATCTCACATTTGAAGTCAGAAAGGACTTGTTTGCTGGAAAAAGAAATGGAGAGAGCCTTTTCAACTTTTCCCACTTTGTTTTGGCCTAAAGTCCTTGAATTTGGGGGAGCATACTTAAACTGAGCATCATTTTTTAAGGGATGAGAAACCTTTAGAAATCACTTGCAAATAGCCACTATTTTTTTTTGCCACTAGTTTTTAAACAGATCTAGAGCAGTTAATTATGGCAATTTATATATGTATTCACATATTGTTTTTCTGAACATTTTATACAGTTTCCAATAAGATAAATGAAGTTTGGATATATGTATAGAAATGTCAAAACAGATTTGTATAGAAATGAAGAGTAGTGAGTGTCTGGTTGAATATTCTGTTTGAGGGCATGGATTGAGGTTAAGGTTCCTACAGAGGGAGTAGTTGTTTTGCCATATTATAATTTTAAATGTTTTGAAATTTATTCATTGATTGTTGATCTTTTTTTTAAGGTCTTGTTGCAGTAGGGGAAAGAGCACAAAAGAGGTCCGGAAATTTCTCTGCTGCAATGAAAGATCTATCAGGTGAGAGTATGATTTTGAATTTCCTCTTGTCCCACCCTCCCCCTTGAATTCATAATTTGTTGCCACAGATGTAAGATAATTGTTTATTTTTTTTCTCTGCAGGCAAACATCCTGTGTCTGCCTTGATGGAAATCTGTAATAAGAGAAGGTGGCAACCACCTGAATTTCTCTTGGTCCATGATAGTGGCCCTGATCATCGCAAACATTTTCTCTTTAGGGTAAATATGAATTTTTGCATTAATTGTATACATTGGTTAATTTGATAGCTTAATGTTAGAGGGTGAGGGATCAGCATTCTGTGATCACAGGGTTAATGTTTGTGGGCTGGGAGTGTGAATATGTGTGGGTAGAGTGGTAGAAGTTTTAAACATTTAAGTATGCTTCCCTAGTTTTTCAATATTGGAGGGAAAGATGTGGGCACAATCTGGTTAACAATTTGTTGACCTTTTCTAGTGGAACATGGGGAATTAAGTGGTTTTTAATCAGGTTTTTTCTTTCCCTTCAATGTGGAGACCTGCTTTTAAATTTGCAGTCCCTTTTCCCAAATGATTTGCTTCTTTTGGGTTGAGATTAATTAGACTCACATAGTATGGGTTTTGTATCTTTGTAAGTTATTTTTCTAGCATTTAGTGAAAAAAATACAAAGCTAATAGATAATAAAGTTTGATGCTGTTCTTATTGTATGTTTTTCTTGAATAGGTATTGAGAAATGGAAGCCCTTACCAGCCCAATTGTATGTTTTTCTTGAATAGGTATTGATAAATGGAAGCGCTTACCAGCCCAGCTTTGCCAGCCCTAATAAGAAGCATGCTAAAGCCACAGCAGCTACTGTGGTTCTTCAAGCAATGGGCCTTGTACCAAAGGACCTCATGGCTAATGCCACTTGCTTCAGGAGTGCCTCACGTAGATAGATTGAGGTTTTATATTAATCATTTCAGATAATTTTACTCTGCATCAAAATGTATTTCCTCTTTAATGTTGTAAATATTTGGCAATTTAAGACATTGTGTAAAAAAGCAATCTGTACAAACATCTCCAGGCTTTGATTTTTGTACCATGGAAATTGTATTTAACCATACAGGGTTTTGGTATGTTTATATTGTTTACCTTAGTGATGTATTTGTTTAAGTGGCTAACATCCAAACGACTGTTTGAAGGCATCCGTAATCTTCAGTGTGGAATGTTAAAAATAACGCTTTTATACTGTATTTTGTACTATGATGTAACTCCCCTTCCTTATGGCTAGGCTGCTGTAACACTTGCCTGTAATCAGTGAAGGGCTGTGCACCTTGTACTAGTTCACAATGGGTTCTGCTGGACAGATACTGGGCCAGTGTTATTGCGTTAATCAAGCAAGATCTGTTCCGCAGGGCTAATGCCACCACCTCCCCTTTCAAATTTTGTAGAGGTTATGAAAAAGACAGTGGTTGTTGTGTGACGATGAGCACTGAGTCCTGCGTTTCTGTCAGAGCCACTTGGGCCGTGATGAGAAGGGAGTAAAAATGAAGTCTGACTAGAATTTTACCGCAGAGGCCAAGTACATTTAGTATGGCATTGAGTTGTGATATAGTTTTACTTTGATGTGCATTTTGAATTTCAGCTACACCTAGATAGACGTAAAATGATAATTAAAATGCTGTAACCAACTTATCTAATAAAATCGGCACCCAGCCACTATTTTGTTGACTATGAGAAAGTTTAAGTTTATGTTAATTTTTAGGGTCTGATAGAATATTTCATGTGTATTACAGTGGTATTCATATGCTATGTCTCTAAACTTTATTTTCAAAAGCTTAAGGCCCAAATATAAACTTCTCTGGAATAAATGTGGTGTTTTATTTTCTGGATTACAAAGTGAACACATAATTCTTCTCTAATGTTACTTCTTTACCCAATGCTTTTGATTTCTAAGCACTTTTATTTAAGAAAATTTGAATTATATATGTATATATATACACGCAGACACACAAATAACCTACAAGAACATATTAAATACTGCTTTGTCATGACAGCTGAGCAAACTTTACAACCCTTGACCCTATTCTATACGAATACAAAATACCTTAATCGGAATGAACATGCATTAAAACAAGTATTTGAGAACAGAGGAATCATAAACAGGCAGGAAAACAACTAAGGTGGAAGCACCATCAGTCAGCTCAGATAAGCTGACTGTCTCGTAAGTCAAGTGTTAGTTTTGCCCCGATGCTGTTACAATGTCTCAAGATAATTGATACTAAGCCTCAATTTCCATTTGCAATGAAACACTCATTTTTCTACCCAGGTTATAATTAGGTTAATGGATCTAGAATTTTCATTCAAGTTTTAAATAAGTTTTATCTTCATATCTGAATAGTGAATCAAAAGAGTAAAAACAAAATGATTTTAAAACCTTCATCCTATTTTTATGCTTAGTGCATGTAATAAAAAGTTACTGTGAAAGGTAAACATTTGTAAACATTTGGATAACTTCCAAAGTGAACTTTAAAGCCAAAGGTATAAGAATCTTGAATTTCCTTGCTAGAAGGCTTTTTTTCCTCACAGATTCCTTTTAGGCTTACTTTGGTGTTCAGGATCTCCAATTATAAATGTAGTCACTCATTTCCACATGCCGTAAGGACAATTTCCCCAGTATCGGTGTTTGACAAAGGTGGTCCAGAGTTTTAGGGTGCAATCCACAGTTGGCAAGCTCCTCGTGAACAGCCTCCTGTGAAAATTTGTAAGGAACTCAGTAAAAAGCATGAGTATGAACAGATGAGTTTTAAAAATTACCATGGGATCTCTGACAGATGCCTCATTCATGATTATAAAGGCCAATTTATCATGATCAATAGAAGCTAACCCTGAGAATTTCTACATAATGACAGCATCCCAAAATACTAGTTTTGGTTATTTTTATAAGTGGCAAACTGATAAGAAATTTAAAATGTCTTATAAATAAAAACATGTTCAAAATTAAAGGCAAATATACTTCAGTTTTTAAAATGTGTGGGATACATATCTAGAAACTTCTGTATCTCCTGAAACTTACCAAGTAGCTCTTCCCCCCTGCATCTAAGAAAAACTTAAAACATGGAAAAAAGGCATGGGGGTTAAGTAACACCCATAATTATTAATCTTCCAATAATAATTTATAAAAGGAATCAGGTACTGTTAAGTTCTGCATCCGAAAGGACAATGAAAATAACGTGCCTTTTGTTAGGGAAGTTCTTTAGTAAATGTTTCCCACTACAGCGTGAATTCATAGAATTTATCTCCTCAAAAAAACTAAGTCATTTTTCCCTTCCTCTTGCTAATTAATACTTAGTACAGTTTAATAACTTAGAACACCAGTTTGGCTCATCACAAATGACTGATTTCCTCCATCCATGTAGCCCTCAAGTTTGAGGGCTTCTCTGATAGCTCAGTTGGTAAAGAATCTGCCTACAATGCAGGAGACCTGGGTTCAATCCCTGGGTTGGGAAGATCCCCTGGAGAAGGCAAAGGCTACCCACTCCAGTATTCCGGCCTGGAGAATTCCATGGACTGTGTAGTCCCTGGGATCGCAAAGAGTCAGACACAACTGAGCACCTTTCACTTTTATGTAGTTTGAGAGGACTACAACTAAATTTCTTTACCAGCTGTCTACTTACCTTATCTAGTACTTCATCCTTTGGTGGGCAGATGTTAAATACAGCAGTTGGCTCGTGTGTGTACAGTCCTGCAGAAAATGACCCATTCTGTGAAGACTGGAGTAGCATCATCACATAGTGTAGAGAATGAGGCATAATGGGGCCTGTAATCTCCAAGCTAAACTGATCTCTGTATCCAGAAAGAGCTTGTGTCTTCACATTGACACTTCGAGCCTTCAAGAAAATTTTAAAGAAAGTTATGGTACCATCTCTCAAGCTTTTGTCCCCAGTTAAAAATGTGATCAATAACTTCTCATTTGGGCATCCCTGTCTTTAACAGTTAGGGGACAAAAGTAGTTTATAAGGTCCACCACAAGAAAGTTTCGTGAGTAAACCTGTTCAGAAATTCTCAGCTTCCAGCATCCTTTCCTCCAAATTATGAGACTGTCAATGGAAGTACTAGTTCTAGGGAAAATAACTTCTAGTAATGGTATCCTTTGTGATTTATTAACACACAGTCAATGCATAATATTAGGAAAATAAAAATTAAGATTCTGTTGCTGTTGTTCACCATGTAATTCACATCAAAACTGCATGTGTATTTCTTCAACAATATGGAAAGAGTTTCTTTTCACTTATAACCGTGATCCAGTTTTTGAGACCTCCTATAATTAGAACATGGGGCTCCCCCTGTGGCTCAGTGATAAAGAAGCCACCTGCCAAGGCAGGAGATGTGGGTTTGATCCCTAGGTCGGAAGATCCTGTGGAGAAGGAAATGGCAACCAACTCACAGTATACTTGCCTGGAAAACCCCTGGACAGAGGAGCCTGGTGAGGCTGTGGTCCATGGGGTCAGAGCGCTGGGCACACTCAGTGACTAAACAACAATGATTTAACGGAGCACTCTTGGTTGGTGCTGTTCTTTCAGTGCTTCAGAAAGATGAAATGAAATTAAGCAACTTTTCCTATGGCAATAATTCAAATACATTTCAAATAATTAATATATAGTTCATATAATTCCTTTGAGACAACTTTATATCAAGGAATTTTTTTACTCGCAGGAAACAAAATGTGCACCATGTAAAAAAGTTGTGATTTAGTCACTCAGTTGTGTCTGACTACGACCCCATGGACTGTAGCCCTCCAGGCTCCTCTGTCCATGGGATTCTTCAGGCAAGAATACTGGAGTGGGCTGCCATTTCCTCCTCCTGACCCCGGGATTGAAACCCGTGTCTCCTGCATTGCAGGCAGATTCGTTACCACTGAGCTACCAGGAAAGCCCCTGTAAAGAAGTTGAGCTATTAAAAAAAATATTAAAAAAAAACCAAGAATTTATCCTATCAAAAAAGGGGGAAATACATCTTTAGAAGTTAGGTGATGACAATTAGTACAGAATTTCTTTATTACCTTAAGCATTTGCATTGTGGCACCTCGGAAGGCTACTGGGGATAAGAGGGTTGGTGGAAGTCCTGCCTGTGGACCTGAGGTAGCAATTAAACTCTTGCAGTTGATCAAAAAATTTAGCAGTGTAAAGGTATTCATTCCCTTCACAAACACAACAGACTCTGGTCTGTGATCCATTTGTACTTCATGTATCTCTTTACGCCTGAACATGACAATCAAGGAAATTACAAATGCAAATCCCATACCAACAGTAACAGCAGTTATCTTAATCTTGACTCACCAGTAACCCTTTTCCCTACTCCAAATGAAATGCTCTTGCTAATTCTCTTCACTGCAATCATGAAAGTGAAGTGACAGTGTTAGTCGCTCAGTCAGGTCCAACTCTTTGCGACCCCAAGGACTGTAGCCTGCCAGCTACGCTGTTCATAGGATTCATCAGGCGTGAGTATTGAAGTGGGTTGTCATTTCCTTCTCTAGGGGAATCTTCTCGACCCAGGGATTGCACCCAAGTCTCCTGACTGCAGGCAGAATCTTTACCAACTGAGCAGCCAGGGAAGCCCTTGCAATTTTAAGGCATCCTAATAAAATCATTTCTTTATGACCATCTGAATTTGCTAGAAATTGATTCCTGAGAAAAATGAATTTCTTCTCTAGTCAAAAATCCACTCCATTCCCCTCCCCAAATTTAACCAAAAGGGAATTTTTAATTAAAAAACTTTTTCTTGTTTTACTGTTCTTAGGGGTTTGCTTTTTAATGTCATGTGGGAAGTAAGTTTGAGTATGATCTTAAGGATACTTTCAGATAATAGTAAAAGGAAACTTCCAGTCAATATTACATTGCTCAAGAGAATTCTCTAGTGGTCCAGTGGTTAGGACTCTGACCTTCCCTTGAAGGGGCCATAGGTTCGATCCCTAGTCAGGGAACTAAGATCCTACATCCTCATAAAAAAAAACCCAAAAAACAATTACATTGCTCACTAACTGAATTCAGTGAAAATCATTTTGAGTTAACAGTAACTGAAAGGATATAGCTTGATAGAAAGTACGTCTGGTTTTTTAATTTTATCTTGCACACCCATCTCTTCCAGCCAGGAAAAACTTTCTTCTTCATCCTCATCACTGACGGCTTGCTCCCTAGGACATTGCTACGGTTAGTTAGGGTTCACATTTCATAAAGCTGTTTCCTCTACATTGAATCCTTAAGTCACACGGATGATGTAAAAGGTTATCTTAATCACATACTCCCCGTGTCGCAAGCCTGTTCCAGACACTTTCCTCTTCTCATGGCCATTTTCTTTTATTAAAGGCAGAGAAAACTCAATACCTACGTGAGAAAAGAAAAATGTAACTGTGTTTTATTTAATATACTCTGAAAGAATTAACAGTCTTGTTGACTTGTAGAGAGTATTTGAAAATGAGTTTCTACACTTGATCATTAAAGCAGTGTTTTCCATGCTTTCTTGACAGCAGCTCACAATACCTACATATCTCCTGAAACAAATGGTTCAGGACAATACGTATTCTCACTACACTTGGTCATCTTTCATTGAGTATATATTACTCTATTTCATTTTTTTTAAAAAGTGCTGAATAAGCCCACTAAACAGACTTCACGATCTACTAATGTGTTGACAAAGTTTAAAAATCAAGTTATTAAAAAAAAAATCAAGTTATTAGAAGAATGTAGATAATTTGTACTATAAAAGAAATTCTACAGGAGTATATTAAGATTGGGACTTTCCAGCTTGACATATGTTTAGAGACTAGAGAAGGGACTGTAACTTAAAGCTATGTACATTGGATAACTTAATTAAATGCTAAGAAAAAAAATTTAAAAAGTGAAGAAATGAAGTAATTCTTAAAGTAACAAGATAAAAGTGGTAAAAGATAATTCAACTGTTAGAAGACAGTTCAAATTTTAACTTTTAAGGTGTCTACTATACAGTTTGGTATTCTCACTTTAAAGGTATAGTTTTACCTTCGTTTTTCATAGCTTCTCTTATACCTCTAGTTGTAGGAGATATGAGAGCCGTGATTACATCATCTCCTGCTAATCCTGCTGCACGGAACAGGATAGTAAATTGATAGGTACAAACGTAGAAATAGGGGCAAAGTTTTGTCTTCAGCAGGTTATATAGAGAAGTAAAGCTCACAGACCTATGAAAAAAAATATTTTTCTTTAGGCATTATTAAAATGTCAACTCACTGTTGAAAATTTTTACATCACTTGATCCTTACCTGATTTTAAACACAATTATTACAGGTAATGGTCTGAATTTTTCTCATGACAGAACTTGGCTTTTTAAAGGACTGAAATTGGTCACGGGACTCACTGATGAATTTTAAATACTTTAACAAATAGCGTTTAACATTTAAATGCTTGCCATTTTTTCTTTATAGACAAAGCAGTTGATATCAGGTTATTGATATCAAGTTGATGACTTTTAATAAGCAGCTTCTACTGATGAGAAGGGAGACAGCCATTAACAATAAGTAATATTAAAGAATTATGTCTCTATATAGTCATCAAACACTTATATACATTCCATAACTACATAAAGAGAATAAGCTGGGAATCCCGTCAGCCTAGTGGTTAGTACTCCTGGCTTCCACTGCAGGGTGCATGCATTCTAACCCTGGTTGGGGAACTAAGATCCTACAAGCTTTGCAATGCAGCCAGAAGGGGGGAAAAAAGGAGTGAATAAGAGCTAAAGAAGTAAACAATTTGAGAAAAAAAACTCTTGGTGGGGAGTGACCTGCACTACGCAAAATGCAGGATCTCAGTTCCCTGACCAGGACTAAACTCAGGCTACGAGCCCTAACCAGTGGACTGCCAAGGAATTCCCCAAAGGTAAACAATTTAAATCAGTTTAAATTGGTAGTCATGGCTGTTGTTTTTCAGTCACTAAGTCACATCCGACTCTTTGTGACCCCATGGACTATGCATGCCAGGTTGCCCTGTCCTTCACTATCTTTAGGAGTTTACTCAAATTCACATCCATAGAGTCAGTGATGCTATCTAACCAATTCATCCTCTGCTGCTCCCTTCTTATGCCTTCAACCTTTCCCAGCATCAGGGTCTTTGCCAATGAGCCGGCTCTTAGCATCAGGTGGCCCAAGTATTGGAGCTTCAGCATCAGTCTTTCCCATGAATATTCAGGGTTTATTTCCTTTAGGATTGACTGGTTTGATCTCCGTAATGTTCAATGGACTCTCAAGAGTCTTCTCCAGCAGTTAATCATTAACATTTTAATAAAATAATTCAGAAGGACAGAGAAATCCATCTACTAATGCCCAATCACACATCATAAATAAGGAAGGAATACTGCTAAAATGAAAATTCACTATGGGGTTCACAAATTTTTATTCATCTTACCAGTCACTCATTAACACGTGTTGCAGGGTTTCATCGTTTAACCATGGAGCTGTCTTTCCAGCCATTTTTCTGTCAGCTCCGATTCGAGGGAACAATGGCAGCCAAGACAAGGCAGGGTGGAGCCAGTAGATGAGGCTCTGCTGGAAAGCACAGCGGAGCTCAGCGGAGAGTTTGGGATCCTAAAATCCAAAGATGATATCGGACAGTTTTTGCCCCATTAGAAACACAGAATTTAATTAAAAGGACACTGAATATACCAAACATTTATTCTTCTGTAAGAATGTGTTAATAACAGTTACAGAGGCTAAAGTGTAGTTTATTATTGTTTGGGAAAACCTTCCTTGCCAGCAATTACAGTCTGTTAACCCACAAATCAGAAAGGACACCTGGACATAGAAACATTTGCCTGTCTCTACCATCCTTGAGAACAATGATGATCATTTTTTACCACTAGGGCAGCGGTGCCTGTGTGCAGGTAACACTGTATTCAACTCCTTTGCCTCAAAACTCTTTCAAAAGTAGCCAGTAAAAACCGATAGTCCCAATCACAAATCACCAGGATCTATTGATTAAAAAAGAGGTAACCAAGGTAATCTCTTTTAACCTAGTTTGAGTTGAGCTGCTTGAAAGTAATGGTAATTACATTTGTAAAAACCTTTCTAGAACTCATTAACTCTACTAAATTTACAACACACTGTCGCCCAAGCGGGTAAGAGTTAGCGCATTTAAAAAACGCAGTATACAGTATATGAGGAAACCAGTAAAATCTCTTTGCAATCCTACTCCTCAATTGCTTTTCATTTTGTTCTATTTTTTTTTTTTTTTTTTTTCGCAAAAGGCCTTATAAAGAATAGTTTAGTTCAAACAATTCTTGCCTGCAACAATGAGTAAGTCTCAGGACAGGTCTATAAATTTAACAGTTACTCAGTATGATTTTAAGAAGTTTATGAACGTGGCATTTGGAAAATAAAAAAATTCCCCATGTCTCTGTGTCTTTAAATGTCCAAAGAAAAACTTAATGGAAGGAAATATCCCTGACAGTTTGCAGAGAACTACTTTTTAGACTTCATTTGTTACTTTAAAGCATAGCTATTTTCTCACAGGATTACCTGTATACTTTGAGGCAAAGTAACTTCTGTTGCCCTGCAATGCTGGATGATACCTTGAGCCTCTTCCTGGGCTTTCAGATGATCTGCCCAGGTAAAGGGTTGAGAAGAGGTGAAAAGGAGTCGTGTTTTAATGCTCCAGTCCACAGGTAACTCAGTACTTTCTGAGGGTGGAATATCAGATTCGGAGAATGATACATGAGGAGTCTTTTAGAAAACAAAGAACACAAAAATTAGTAGAGTACCAAGGAAAGAACCCTTCAATCTACAAGAGTCATCCACTAAACATGCTTATGATTACTGAAATCTCAAAATGTTATGAACTGTACAATAGATAACACTGAAAATTAATTACACACTGTGAAAATGTCCAGAAAGAGCTACACTAAACCATTAACAGTGATGTTATCTCTGGGAAGTGGGAATTTGTTGTTGTTGGGGGTGGTGGTAGTGTTGGAAAGGCAGTGTTCACTTTTATTATAGTTCTACATAGTTTAGTCACAAGAGAAACACTATTTTCATGATCATAATTTTAAAAAATCTGCTATTGATACTGCTGTCAAAGCATAAATCTTCCAAGCATTTTTTCAAAAGCACTTTTTAGCTTCCAAAACTCTGGAAGCAGGGCTAAGCTGCTCCTTTGCAGGTAACCTGGCCTCTAAATCAGCCTCTAAGGCTGATTTTTTTTTTAAAATTAATTAATTAATTAATTTATTTTTTCAGTGGGTTAAGGCTGATTTAAGAAGCATTTGCTGACCTCAAAAATTCCTCCCAAACTGTCTGCTGTCAAGTCACTATTCTCTATATTACAATGATTTTTTTAAGTGATGTTATTAAAAAATAATAGGAACGGGGGAACTATTTCCAAGGGATCTGAAGGCAATTTACTTGCAAGGAAGGAAGACTGGGTCTTGGGGGAACTCTTCTAGCCTGCTTCCCTCTGGACAAACATCACCAAGGAAGTAGCTGAGGAATGGGGTCAAGAGGAGCCTGTGGTGTTGAGGGGGTAGGACAGAGGTTCAGTGATATGCCACCACCTGTGGGACTAATCTGGGGATTTGGTTTGAAGATTCAGGGTAGGATAAGACTGGAGGCACTAGTTCTGAGTGATGCGTTGGACTTGTCACTACCTATGAAAGAATGAAAAAGAAACCTCACCTCTACATCTGCTTTAGCACTGGTACCATGATAAACTGTTACTACTACATACTACATCCTTTACCAAGGCTGATGCCAGATGTCCTTTCAAGTCTAGTAGAAATGATCACACAAGGCTCTCTGGTAAACGATTTCTCAAGTAAAACGCTTCTCGGCAGTCTGAATTTATAAAAACATACATTCTAAGCATTACCTGGTGTAATTCTGTAATGGGTGTTCTTTCAGGAACCTTCTCTTCCCAGAGCAAATCATTTTCTTGATTAGAATCTAAAAACTAAGGTGAAAAAAAATGGTCCTTTTAAATTCTAAATGGTGCTAGAGTTCGCTTTAAACCTGCAGAGCTTCACCTGGCATACAAGTTTCTCAATCAGCCCAGGAGCCCAAATGAGTGTGACAGAGCGTGTCACTTCAGCTTTGTGTCTGAACTTTAACCCTCACAACCCACGGGGAAGAAGGCAGGTGGTCTGCACAACTGGTAACTCAATAATCAATAATCTCCACTCAAAAGATCCAAAAGGTTTTGGAGTAAGACAAATCATTTATGGGGTAAATTCTGACCCCCTGATGAATCCTTACCAATCCTCCAAACCCAGAATAATGTGGAGGACTGGAGAAGGGAGGCACTGAATGCCGCAGGGAAGAGGGTCCTGTATTCTTCCCCAAACGGGGGCCTTCCCTGGTGGCTCCAGGACGACTCGGAGCCACGTGCCCACTGACCTCTCATCCTTCTCCACGGCGACCGCCCAGGCTCCGCAGGCCGGGCACCGGACGGGAGCGCGGGAGATGCAGGGTCCGCTCCTCGGGACCGACTGGTCCCGCATGCCCCACGGCCGCTCGCGGAGCGCACTTCACGCCGCCCCCCCACCCCCGGGCACCCCGAGGCCGCGGGCGACTTCAACTCCGCGCCCATTTCCCTCCCGCGACGCGAGAGCCCGCCAGTCCCACTTCACGGCCGAATCGACCCCCGGACTGTTACGAGCCCCCCCGCCTCGGCTCCCAGGCGCGAGGACACTCACCGGGCCCGGCGCCTCCTGCTGGCCGCGGGGCGGGCCCTCGAGAGGTTCAGCGGCGGCCCGCGGCCGGTTGTCCAGGCGGGCGAAGGGGTTCCTTCGGGCCCCGGCCGGGCCGCCGCCGCCGCCTCTGCCCGCCGCCGGGAACGGGCGGAGGGGCAGCCCGGCCGCGCGGGCGGCACGGCGGGTCGCCGGCTCGGGTCGCTCCGCGGGCGCCGAGGCGGTGCCGAGGCTCCGACCCCTTTTCCGTCGGAGCCGCAGTGTCTCGGGCGGCCTTTTGAAACTGGGCGAGTAGCCGGGCACCGACAGAGCCATGACGCACGGCGGAGTCTGAGGGGGCTGACCCGGCAGGCGCTTCCCGCGCGCCCGGGCTCCGCCTCCGCCGTGACCCCGCCCCCGAGCCGCTCACGGCGCGTGCGCGACGAGGCGCTCGCGCGGGCCCGCCCCTGCCATGTTCCTCCCGCGGCGGGAAACACGCTCCTGTCGTGTGTGTCCCAGGACGTTCCCCGGGCGCGCCAGCCTGAGCTCCCGGGGCTAGGTGGCTGGGAAGCACGCCGGGAGAGCCGAGTGCTATTTAAATCCTCAGCGAGGCGCCAGGAAGAAAAGAAGCGTCACACTTGAGCTGCCGCTTCGGTAAGCTTCCGGAGCTCAGCGGCGACGTCCAGGGCTGCGGAGAGGGGCCTGGGCCTCTCCTCCCGACCCCCCCAAAACGGCACGCCGCCTCCCGCCCGCGGCCCCAGCCGGCATCGCCGCTGCAGCCTTCCACGCAAACACTGCAGCGGTCACGGGCGCGTTACCGTGATGCTCTGGTTCCATCCTGAGGAAACCCTGGAGTGAATGAATATTTGAAGAAAAAAAAAATTTAGCTTTCTCTTGACTAGATCCTTTCATACTTGGACATATATTCTAAGTATTAAATTACGACAGCAAAGGATGTTTAAAGAAGGTAAGTATTGAGAAAGGAGATGATTAGAAAAGTAATAATGGTATTTTGACAAAGCAAGACTCCCAACAGCCTTGTCGACATAGTGTGGATTCCGATGACAGTTTTTCTTTATGTAGAGAATTTATAAGAGGCAAATATATAGGGACAATAATTTAAAAGGCTTTCAGAATATTCCCCTTAGATGTTAAATTTTACAACTGTCTCGACCTGTACGATAATTTTTTTCAGATGCTTTTCAAATACTTCAAATAAATGAGCATCTTGTTTCAGCAGGAAAATATGCTTAAAAACACAAAACTTGCTTTCAGGTTCCTTGACTTTTATGAACAATTTCCAAGGAAGCTCTGGCTTCAAATACTGGAACTGGTTCATCCACCTGAGGTCTGAGAGAGAACGTTAAAACTGAACAACTTGCTTCTTTCTTCCTTGATTTTTCTGAACAACTTCCATGGTGACTTTTGCCTCGTATAGTGGAATGGGTTCATCCAACTGAGGTCTGAGAAAGAATGAAATTATTAGAAATGTCTAGTTAAGGATGAGGAGAGTACACAGCAGGGTAGTTGACAATTGCTGTAGTTCAACTCTGTTACTTTAAATAAAATTTGTCCATTAATATTTTCACTATTAAAAGTGGTTAGATTTTGAAAGGGGAAAATACCCATTCTCTCCATTCCCTTTTTAAATTCCTCTTTTTTGATAAAACAGATTCAGCTGAAAAAAAATTGTACTTTTCTCTCCTGTCTACCTGTGGGTTATTTCAAATTGCTTTGGGAGGGGTGATGTGGATAAGCGAAGGGGCTGATACAGTATGGAATGGAGTAAAGAAAACTCATGAACCACTTCCATCTTAGGGAATACTGGTGTATCACAGGATACACTTTAGAAATATTAAATGGCAGCTGTTTATCTAAACAAAATGTAACATGGTGGCAACAAGTGTACTGAGAAAACTGAAACAAAAATGGGAATGCCCATTTTATCTCTTGGAGAATAGAAAAATAAACAAAAACAATGATTTGGTCGTTCAGCATACCTAAAAACACCAGTTGATAACTTCTCCATCACGTCTTTTAAAATACGTAGCTGGAAAAGACTGTTAAGGTGACAATGTGAAGAAGTAAATAAAACTATCTGATAAGTAGAGGATGCTAGGCAGGTCACCTATTTTTGTAACAGAAATTCTGTAAGCTATCCAAGTCTACCTCTAAACCAGGAAAATGGGGGAAGTGATTTGAGAGAGATACTGACATAACAGAGCATAAAACTTCAAAGGACAAGTGATGCAAGAAGCCTGTTTCTCCTTAAGTAACGACTAGTGTTATCCCAAGTGGACAGTATTATTAACAGAATGGGTCAGGGTTTCATCTTAGCGCTACATATGGTATTTTTAATTAAAAACTTTAGCACTGACATTTCTTACTTTAGGAGCACATTTATTAAGCTAGCTGATATATGTATGCAAGAAAGTTAATAATCTCTGTGTCTAGTATGTGCAAATAAGAAACAGTATAAAATTTAAAACTCTAGTCATTTAATTGAAATATTAGAGCTGAGAGTATATAACTGCTAGTACAGGGGAATTATTTATGGTGTATAATCACACAATTGGAAGGCTATATAAATCATAAGCATCAGCTGGCTCATGTGTGATGCAGTTGAGGGGGGTCTGCACAAGTAAGGACTAAAGTTTGATTCAGGACTTTAGGAAATGTAAGAGAAAATACAAACATAAGCTACTTTAAAGATATTTTTTAAAGGACCTAAAGAATACTGATTCACTCTTTGTTACTGCAAATTCGCTTTCTTCTGTTAATGAAATTGACAATGGTGTGTGTGTGTGTGTGTGTGTGTATAAATATGTATTTCTGATTTTTGAAAATTTAACATTTCTTATAAACATGTCATATTTCAACTTGGTCCATGAGTTTGTCAGATAGGTTAAAATCTTATGGTGTGGGGGAAAGGAGAGCAGTTGAGAGAATTAAGTAATGCAGGCAGAGTAGCCAGCCTGCCTTCTGACATGTAAGATTCAAAACATGCTAACTTGTGTTACTTTTTAATACAGTGTGTCTATAATTAACATCCCATGGTATTCTTGAGAATTGCAGTGTTATTGGACATTTCATTATTTAAAGCTGAAATTTAAATAATTCTTTTTAGAGAGTTAAAAATTAAGTGTATTTTCCAAATTTAATAGGAAAATATTTAATCAAAAACACACATTCACTACATTAAAGGGTTGTTCTGGTTTTGAAATGAACTCTTTAAAACTCAAAATATGCAATATACTGATTAAATACTACTATATGAAGGCTCTGAAATAAGCTTGCCATAGATTTTAGAGGAGGCTGGCCTTGTATATAGCACGCATGTATAACAACGTGCATTTGTTTTTTTTTTTTTTTCGCCCACCCCCGCCCCCAACCACGTCTCCAACAACGTGCATTTGATAAAAATAATGATATTCAGTGAGACATGCAAGTCTCTTCATGCATAATTATACTCTATTCAGTAATGAGAACATATTAATATTTATCCAATATATTAATATTAAAAATTTTACCAAGTACAGCTGCCTTTAAGACAGGCATCTCAGAAACAAAATGTTTATTCTTAAATTGACCCTGCTCTAAATAGGTTTGGACCTTTCTTTCAGAACTGCTTTCAGAATCTCAAGAAAACCTGATTACTTTTACTAAAATGGAATGATTCGATTTTACACTCGATTTGTTACTGAATCACTTCCATTAAAAATAATCCATCTTTCTTTGATAAAGATTTCCTAGCACTGATATTCTTAAAAACAGCCCCCCCTCAACTCTTTAATTTAGATGAATATTCTGAAATGTTTTGCACAGTGGTGCCGCCACAGGAGTACAGATGTAGTCTTTTAAGGTGATCTCTGATTTTCTTGAGGCCAGATTAAAATGAAGTAAATTTTTCCATGTCTCCTATAGTTTGATTTCTTATTCAGAAATGAATGAGACAGCTTGGGTGTGATTCCTGTCCTGGCACTTGCCAGCTGCATCCCTGGGCGTGTATTAACCTTTCTATCCTTCTGTTTCTTGTGACAGAGGGATAATAATAGTACTTAAATTTCACAGGGTTGTTTTCATATTTAATTAAGTACCTATAACACACTTAGAACTTTGGCATGTTCAATGAAAGTTAGCTGCTATTATTATTAACTATTACCATTATTAAAGAATTTAATGATGAGAATACAAGGTACATTTCAAGCCAGAAATTCAAATCAGTAGAAAAAAAGGATATAAAGATACTTTCCCTGTTGTACATTTGACAGATTCCAAACTTCATCATTAAGGAAAGCCACTGCTGCTCCCTTGAGGAAAAGGCAATGACTATCTGGAGGATCCAGCTTGGATAAAATGCACAAAGAATGCTCAGTTACTGTGAGTTTCATAGCAGGAGAATGATTGGTATCTTAGGTCAGAAAAATTTTTACACAAAGTAATACCCAAATCGCAAGTAATCAGCACACAGACTTTAGTAACAGTATGTACACTGTAATGTTTTCTTTTCTATGTTTTCTTTTCTAATTCACTGTCCAAAATTATGAAACAGCAAGGTCAAAATGCAAGGCCAATCCAGAGGTGATATAGTGGTATGGGGGGGGTGTGTGTGTGTGATTTCTAGCTGCTACTCCCCAGTGTGTGTGTGTCTGTGTGTGTCTCTGTGTGTGTGTGTTTTCTAGCTGCTACTCCCCAGTGTGTGTGTGTGTGTGTGTGTGATTTCTAGCTGCTACTCACCAATGTGTGTGTGTGTTTGTGTGTGTGTGTGAGATTTCTAGCTGCTACTCACCAGTCGTTTTCATGAGGAAGTTAGAAAATCATCGAAGACTGGAACATGAGAATTCTGGTATGTGAATATCACCATAATAAAAATCCTTGAATTTTGCTGAGAAATATAACTTTGGAAGACTACACACACACACACACACACACACAGAGTAAATTCTAATTTGAATAATTAAGAAATTGTCATTTTATATAGAAATATTTTGCTAAGTATATGTCAACATGAATGTTTGTTACTAAGGAAAAAAAATCTTATTTGAAATACTATTAAAAAATTTAGAAGTCATTATTTCCAAACCACTAAATAAAAGTTAAATGAACTCCTCTGCTATATTTCAACTATATTTCAACATCTTGGCCAACAGCTAAAGTTAAAAAAAATAAATAAAAGCTATATTTCTTTAAAAATAGGAAATAATTAAAAATTTATACAAATTTAGCCATACCATGCTAAAAGACTTAGGCATTAGTCTTTGTTAATTATATCCTATTGGTGGAATAGTAATACTTTATTGTTTCTGTTAATACCTGCAGGTTTTCTTCTGTTGTTACCCAATGGCCTCCAACACCAAGAAGGGTGATGATATCATGTTTATGTGGTAGTAGTTGTAATTTTTCAGCTGGTTCGTCATCTTTACTATATAACCTCACTTACAGAGGAATTGTTTAAAAAGAAAGAGAGGGAGAGAACATATATTTTATAGTAATCTGATAAAAATTTATTCTTCAAACTAGTTCTCTTTACTTTTAATGTAACAAGGAAGCATTTTTCTTAGAACAAGGTAACATATGTATTCAGACACCTTAAAATACACTTTTGCATTAAAACTGTTCATAAAATTTACTTTAGATTTAATTATAAATGAGATAACTAAAGATAAAATGACCCTTTTAATTTGGAAATCAGACAAGATAACAACACACACAGCTAAGTCTGACTGTTTTAATCATACCATTGATAGCTTAATACTTCGGGAAAAGTTGACTTCTGAGTAAGGAATTCATAGATTCAAGAATGTCCTGCTTTGACATAATTATTGAAATGTCCATTTGAAAAGTTAATGAACTATACATTCACTTCCACTGAAAGATTTTTCTGAGTTAATTTCAAATCTTGAAAATACTGGCTAAAAGAAACAGCTATGGCCATAGCACCATTTGTTATGATCTTAGAAGATAAATTCTAACAAAACATGAATAGAATCCCTTGGCAGGCTTGTGAATCCTATTCTTAAAGTGCAGTGGCACTACCTAAGTGTGTAGAGATTAGGTGTTAAATAGCTATTGGTTAAGCTACAAAAGTTCAAGGAAGGTAAAATGCAAAAAAAATCTGTGCATTTTCCAAAAAGGGACTGCAGAAGCTCACCATCCCTCAGAGGGCAGCCATACATAGCAGAAACAAGTGACTGGCTGAGACCTGAACGAATCCAAGAACCTCTGAACCCGTGAAGAATTCACCTGCCAATGCAGGAGACGCAGGTTCAATCCCTGGGTCAGGAAGAGCCCTCTGGGAGATAGCAGTGCACTCCAGTATTTTTGCCTGGAAGATACCATGGACAGAGGAGCGTGGCGGGCTGCTGCTCACCAGGAGTTGGACGTGACTGAGTGAGTGAGCACAGCCAGCACAAGTACAACCAGGGAGGCCCCGGACCTCTTGTAGATCCTTAAACCCCCGTGCCTGGGCCTCACAGGGCGTCCCAGGCGGCACCATCGGTAGAGAAGTGAAAGTGAACATCGCGCAGTCTCTCTGAGGCCCCATGGAATTCTCCAGGCCAGCATGCTGGAGTGGGTAACCGTTCCCCTCTCCAGAGGATCTTCCCAACCCAGGGACTGAACCCAAATCTCCCGCATTGCAGGTGGATTCTTCACCGACTGAACCACCAGGGAAGCCCCCAGGGGTAAAGAACTGGCCTGCTAATGCAGGAGACGTGAGACAAGGGTTCAGTCCCCGAGTTGGGAAGATCCCCTGGAGGAGGGCATAGGAAATCACTCCAGTATTCCTGCCTGGACAGAGGAGGTTGGTGGGCCATAGCCCATAGGGTTGCAGAGTCGGACATAACTGAAGCCACTAAGCAAGCATGCATACCTTTTTAAAAGGTAAGCATGTTCTCTCTTCCGGCAGTGCTTAAAATGGGAATAAAATGAAGCTCCAATTCAAAACATTAAGTTAAAAAAAAAAAAAACTCTCCAGAGAAGGCAATGGCACCCCACTCCAGTACTCTTCCCTGGAAAATCCCATGGACGGAGGAGCCTGGTAGGCTGCAGTCCATGGGGTCGCAAAGAGTTGGACATGACTGAGTGACTTCACTTTCACTTTTCACTTTTCTGCATTCATTGGAGAAGGAAATGGCAACCCACTCCAGTGTTCTTGCCTGGAGAACCCCAGGGATGGGGTCGCACAGAATTGGACACGACTGAAGTGACTTAGCAGTAGCAGTGTGTATGCTTTGGAGAAACTCAGGAAACGGAGTCAGTGACTGAAATGGCCCAAGATATCACCTTAGATAGCCATCTTCATCTAAAAACAAAACAGGGGCTTCCTGGTGGTCCAGTGGCTAAGACTGGACACTCCCAAAGAAGGAGGCCCTGGTTCAATCCCTGATCCGAAAACTAGATCTCCCAGGAAAAAAAAAAACTCTCAACCTCAACCTAATAAATATATAAGAAATTACTTCCTGGTTATATTTTTTCCCAGAAATTTACCTATCACAATAAAAAAATGACAGAGATCACTGATTTAGTGAATACCCACCTCCAGCATCTAGGACAATGTCCACTCCGAGGCCACCCGTTTCTTCTAAACAGCTGTCAGTCACATGGGCTTTCCCGTTAGACACATCGATCACTCGAGCTGCGAAGGACAGAAAGTCAGGCGACTGTGCTGTTCTCTATGTGATCAGCACAGCTCCCAGAAGGAGAGAAGGAAAAGCAACTCAATTTCTCGTCTCTGAAATGAATTAAATGGTTGAAGCAGTTATTAAATTTGAGTTATCCTGTTTTTCATCTAACCCAGTGTTGGTAAGAATCAATTTAAATGAAGAAACTGGTACAGTCAATAAATTAAAATATGAGCATTCTATAGATAACATATTCCAAGGTTGATCTGTTGACACAGAGGACTGTTCTTTATAAAGCTAAAGGGTGTTTTGCCAGAACTGAGACTCTCTAAACTGCAAATGTACCTATGTATTCAGATGTGAACTGAAAGATTAAACAATTTCTTAATTATGTTCAGATTTAATAGAGGTCAGAGCTCAAAAGTACAAAGATCTATTCTGGATTTGGTACTTGTCTATTAGAGGCAGTTTTATCTTTTCTCAGTCACAGAAATCCCAACCCGTACCAGCATTCCCTGACTTGCCCTCCAAAACAAAAACAAAGAATTCTGAGGGTGAAAAAAACAAAACAAAACAGGATTATTCTAAGCAGAGTTAGTGAAAATAAAACTAACTTTAACTGGTTGTTTTAAAGTACTATATTAAGAGAACAAGCCAATGAGAAATGAAAGATCTCAGAATTTGGGGACTTCCCTGATAGTCCAGTGACTAGACTATTGCTCCCGAAGCAGGGAGACCAGGTTCAATCCCTGGTCAGGGATCTACTTAGATCCCACATGCTACAACTAAGAGCTGATGCAACCAAATATAATAAATATTTTTTAAAAAAAATCTCAGAATTTGAATTGGAAAATGAAGACACCTCTCTCTGTTTCATTTTTGAATACCTTCTCATTACAGAGAATTCTGTTCAGAGCTGCTCAGATTCGAGGTGTAGTCTAGTACTGACTGAAGTCTTGAGGGTGGGGTGGGGAGACAGGAGGGAAGGGCAGGGTTAACCAAGAGGAAACTGCTCCATGCCCACAGTACTATATATGCTCCTCCCCTCCATTTTCAATCTCTTTTTTTCTTATCTCCCTCCTTTCTTAATCCCTGTTTCAACCTTCTTTCCATTTCTTGGTTATCTGCCAAAAGCATAACATAACCATGGAAATAACCCAGGCTTTACTGTTAGACAGGCCTGGGTTCAAATTCCATTTCAGGTCTAGTGGTACACACCCTGGCACATCCTTGGACAAGCTAAATTCTGAGATGCTGTTTCCCGGCTACTTGACACAGGGTTGTTGAGGATTTAAGGAACTATCATTTATATTAACACTCAGTGAATCTTACTTTCCTTCCTGCGGGCCCTTCACTTACACACTGCTCTTTATCTGTTAATCTCCAACGTTAATTCTGTTAACTCCAGTCTACTAAATTCCATTCCCATCTCTCCATTTTATTTTGTCAATTTCTACTTTCTCTTTCCCATGTTCACTGCTTTTGGGATAGGTTCAGTCCTTTCAAGAGCTCCCCAGCTGACGCCATATCCTGTTTATCCTAAACTATATGTGACCTGGGTTTCTGTTGAACTGGCTCATCTCCCATCCCAGCGCATCACAGGAATCAGGCAACTTTAGGGACATTTGTTGTTCAGTTGCTAAATTGTATCCAACTCTTTGCAACCCCAGGAACTGCAACATGCCAGGCTTCCCTGTCCTTTACCATCTCCCAGAGTTTCCTCAAGCTATGTCCATTGAGTTGGTGATGCCATCCAACCATCTCATTCTCTGTGGACCCCTTTAGGTACATGTCACTGGGTAAAAGAGTTTGAGAAACAAAAAGTGATAGAAAAATATAATGACTTATTGACTAAAAAAACCAAAGAGGTATCAGGTGTTTCTGAACTGTGTCAAAGTTCACCTAATTCAAACTTGACTAAGTTGATAACAATGGGGCAAAGAAGAAAAAACTCTGAAAAATAATTGGGACTTCCCTAGGGGTCTAGTGCTCACACAGCAGAGGGGCATGGGTCTTCTCCCTGGTTGGGGAACTAAGATCCCACATGCCACACTGTCTGGCCAAAAGAAAACAACAACAGAAAAGCCCAAATAATTACAATGTAAACTTAAGTAACCTTGGACTTAGCACAGGAACTAAGTCCATTTTAAAAAATGACATGTATTTGGCATTTTGCAGTTTGTTTTACAAGTGGAGTTTTCAAGGTGATATGATATCTCTTCAAAATTTTATGTATTAAAGTCTGTGTTGAGTACTATTACTCACCTATAGGAGGCCTAAATCTTTCAAGAATCTGCTTGTCTTCAAGGCTGCATGCTGTTGAAATCACTTTGGCTCCTCTATGGTGTGCTAACTGAATAGCTATTGTACCAAGTGCCTGTGTGGGAGAAATACACAATGGGGTTACAGATAGAGGGCAGAGGCTGTGTCTAATTCATCTTCTAGGTTGTTTTTAATAAAGAGTAACAGTTTAGTGCTACTTCAGTATATTTTAAAATCTTGTCTGATACAAAGAAAAAAATATGGACAAGCTTATTAGAAAGGGAAACATTTGATAGACTCTGCCTCAAGGAAAAGCTGTGTGCGCTATAGGCTCCCAGCCAGTCTGACTGTAGCACATAACCTCAAGGACAGAGGCAGGCTGAATTCAGAACACGGCCTTGGAAAGAGAAAAATGGGCCATTAAGGGCCTTGTCAGCATAATATACTAAGCTAATTATATGGTACATATACCAGTCCAGCAACCTCTCTTCAAAAATCAAAGCACTTCAAAAGTTCCATCCATTTGCTGACCTGTGGGTAAGTTCAGGAAAATAACTACTATCTTGATGTTGGACACAGGCCTGAAGCCAATGAAGACTGCCTTCTTTTTCAAAGAAAAATCATTTTCATCAACAGTCAGATATAAAATCTGTAGCATTTTTAGATTTTTATGTAATCTATTATTAGTGTCTTTATATTTTGATGTTTATCATGTATAAACATCACTACATATATGTAACATGTTTAAATTAGTACAGTTTTGATCTTGTGTGATATATCTATAAATGAGACACCTTAATCACATAAGTGTAAGTATGAGGGATATGATACAAAATAGGCAGGGAGACCTGGGGTCTAGCTTCAAAGATTAGGAGCTATTTCAAGTTTTGTGTAACAGGCATGAATAAAAATGGCTTGTCTGCTTTTTTAAAGTACTAGCAGATTCAAAGCAGTAAGAAACTATAACACTTATCGTCTGTTGATAAAAGCTGCTTATTTTAGAAAATGGGAGTTTGGTATAGGAAATCAGTGAATAAGTTAACTGGCAATACATTGTATTAGTAAGTGGATGGCCCATTTCTCAATTTCCTAAGTTTATCCTACTTTGGTCTGTTTAAAAAAACATTTATTTATTTTAATTGGAGGCTAATTTCTTTACAGTATTGTAGTGGGTTTTGCCATACATTGACATGATGGTTTGTTTAACAAAACTAGCACCTACACTTGCTCCGTCCATTATCAGCACGGATTTTCCAGGCGAGAGATAAGAAAGATAATGCAGGGCTGTATAGGCTCTTAATCCATCCCGGATGGTTCCAGCAGCTTCTGTCCACGTGACTTTTTCTGGTTTGTGAACTATCACAAAGAACAAGAGGAAACAATCTGTTAGCAAGGCCCATTAGACCTGCCGCCTGGATCTCTTTGCTTCTATCTCTGCTGCCACCACAGCCCTGGTCCAGGCCTCTGCTCCCAGTATCTTTCACCTCCACCACGCTTTACCTCCTGCCATTTGTGCCCACGCACACTCCACTGTGAATGCAGGAGTCAGTGTGTGCAGTTTTTAAAATGTTTTATGGTTGAAGTAAAACATGCAGAACACAACATGAAACAAAGTATAGCTGGATGAATAAATATAAAGCAAGTACACGAGTAACTACCATCCAGGTTGAAAAAGAAAACAAGCCCTCATGTTGACAGCCTCACCTCTCCCACCAAAGGCATTTTTAAAAAACTGAGATATAATTGACATCAGAGGTCACAACCATACTAGTTTAATGATAAAGTTGTTGTTCAATTGCCAAGTTGTGTCTGCCTCTTTGCAACCCCATGGACTGTAGCATGCCAGGCTTCCCTGTCTGTCACCAACTCCCAGAGCTTACGCAGACTCATGTCTTTCGAGTCAGTGATGCCATACAACCATCTCATCCTCTGTTGCCCCCTTCTCCTCCTGCCCTCAATCCTTTCCAGCATCAGACAGGGTCTTTTCCAATGAATTGGCTCTTTGCTTCAAGTGGTCCAAGTATAGGAGCTTCAGCTTCAGCATCAGTCCTTCCAATGCATATTCAGGGTTATTTCCTTTAGGATTGGCTGGTTCGATCTCCTTGTAGTCCAACACCACAGTTCAAAAGCATTAATTCTTTATTGATCAATTGATCAAAAGCATCAATTTGGCATATACATTCCTAAACAACATAATTTTGTTTTGCCTGTTTCTGAACTTTATCTAAATGGAACTGTACTATACACATTTTTTTCTGTCTTCTTTTTTTGCTTATCATTTTTTAAGACACATCCTTTTTTGGTACTGTGGCTCTGCATGCTAAGTTGCTTCAGTTGTGTCCAACTCTTTGGGACCCTATGGACTGTAGCCAGCCAGGCGCCTCTGTTCACAGCATTTTCCAGGCAAGAATACTGGAGTGGGTTGCCATTTCTTTCTTCAGGGGATCTTCCTGACCCAGGGATAGAAGCTGTGTTTCCTGCACTGCAGGCAAATTCTGTACCACTGAGCTGGGGAAGCCTCACTAGGCTATAGTGCTTTTCATTTTTGATGTCTTATGGCAACATCTAATTTAATAGAATGGATGGGTTATCCACTCGAGTCAAGGAACATTTCTATTTTCCCCCATTTTTTGGTAGTTAGGTATTCTTAACTTTTCAGGAGTTAAGCATTCTTTTTTTTTTTCCATTTATTTTTATTAGTTGGAGGCTAATTAATTACTTTACAATATTGTAGTGGTTTTTGCCATACATTGACATGAATCAGCCATGGATTTACATGTGTTCCCCATCCCGATCCCCCCTCCCGCCTCCCTCTTCATCCCATCCCTCTGGGTCTTCCTAGTGCACCAGCCCTGAGCACTAGTCTCATGCATCCAACCTGGGCTGGTGATCTGTTTCACCCTTGATAGTATACTTGTTTCAATGCTATTCTGAGTTAAGCATTCTTAACTAAGAATGCTCATGTATAAAAGTACGCTTGTGCTGGTACACAGGTGTTCTATGGGGTATTTACTGAGGAATGGAATTCTGCCTTCGACGTCACTGAACACTTCCACAGTAGCTTATGAATTGACTCTCACAAAGCTGCTGCTTTGAACATCCTTGTCAACCCTGGTATTACACATTTTTGCCCATTGTACGGGTGTGTCATGGTTTCTTACTGTGATTTTAATTTGCTTTCCCCCACCTACTAATGAAGTTGAGCACCTTTCCATGTTTGTGGGCCATACAGAATTCCTTTTTAAAAAAATATTTATTTCTTTATTATTTATCCTTGGTTGTGCTGGGTCTTTGGTGCTGCACAGGCTTTTCTCCAGTTGTGGCCAGTGGGCTCCTCACTGCGGTGGCCTCTCCTGTGGCTGAGCTCTAGGGCACTTGGGCTTCAGTAGTTGCAGCACATGGGCTCAATAGTTGGTTCCTGGGCCCGAGAACACAAGCTCAACAGTTTTGCTCCTGGGCTTAGCTGCTCCTTGGCATGTGAGATCTTCTTGGACCAAGGATCGAACCTGCGTCCCCGGAACTGGCAGTGAGTTCTTTACCACTGAGCCACCGAGGAAGCCCTAGAACTCCTTTTGTGAAGTGACTGTTCAGGTGTTTTACCAGTTTTTCTACTGTTGTTGTCTTTTTCCTTATTTATTTGCAGGAATTCATAGTATATTTTAGATAAGTCATTTGCTTGCTCATGTGTTATAAATATTATTTTCAATTTTATGGCATCTCTTCTCAATCTCTTTAGTGGTGTCTTTGAAATGCAGCAGTGTCAGAATGATCTTTTAAAAACGTAAATAACATCCTCACACTTCTTTGCTTAAAATTCATCAATGGTTTTCTACTGCACTTGAAACAAAACGTACACTGCTAATATAGTTTAAGTTATATTAGCTCTATATTTTCTGACCACTAAGCTGTTCCTTAATATGTTTAATTATTTAATATTTTGTTTCTATGAATGTGTATACTGAATGTGATTTTTTCACAGTATAGGTAATCCTTTCTAATTTTACCTGAAATCAAGTGTATAACACTTTCAATAGTCTTTACCGTAAGTATTTTTCCTCTTAAGGCAAGAGTCAGATGGGTTGGACAGTGAGAATTAAATTGGCTAACCAGTGCCATCTAGTGGGGACGTAAAGCATCCAAGCACACGATGAAAAAGTCCAGACAAGCAAGGCATTAAAACAGTAAAACATACCAAGCACCAGGGGATATCTCAGACAGTACTTTAGTCCTTACAAATTTGAGACAGCAATTTTCCCAGTTTTCCTGATTATAAAATGGCGTTCAAGGTAATAATTTGTCTGATGCCACAAGCTTGAAAGAAAGAAAGGAAGAAAGAAAGAAAGGGAAGTCGCTCAGTCATGTCCGACTCTTTGCAACCCCATGGACTACAGCCTACCAGACTCCTCCATCCATGGGATTTTCCAGGCAAGAATACTGGAGTGGGTTGCCACTGCCTTCTCCAGGAGATCTTCCTGACCCAGGGATCGAACCTGGGTCTCCCGCATTGCAGGCAGACGCTTTACCGTCTGAGCCACCAGGGAAGTCCGAGTTTGAAAGTCTGACTCTAAAGCCCATCTACTCTAACAGTGCGTGTTCAGTCTATGCACAACTTACTTATATTTTTGAGATTATCTTCCATCATAAGAATTGGTACTACTTATACTTTCATCAGGAGAAGGCAGTGGCACCCCACTCTGGTACTTTTGCCTGGAGAATCCCATGGACGGGGGAGCCTGGTCGGCTGCAGTCCACGGGGCTGCACAGAGTAGGACACGACTGAGCAACTTGGCAGCAGCAGCAGCAGACGTTCATGAAGAAATAAAAAATTCAGTGCTGAGAAAATGTCAGGGCAAGGATACAGATGCAGACATAGAGAATAGACTTGTGGACACAGAGGGGGAAGGAAAGGGTGGGACAGATTTACAGAGCAGCACTGAAACACACTGTCCTGTATGTAAAACAGATAACCGAAGGGAGGGTGCTGTGTAACACAGGGGGCTCGGCCCAGCGCTCTGGGACAGCCTGGACGGGAGGGCTGGGGGGCTCAGAGGGACGGGACGTACGTACTCCTCTGGCTGGGTCTCAGGTGTACAGAGACCAACACAACACTGGGAAGCGATTATCCTCCAACTAAAAATAAATTTAAAAAGTTTTATCACATAAAAATAATGCTAACTAATAAAACTATTTAAAATTGCAGAGGCTTTAAAATTACATGGTTAGACGTGGTTTAATGTTGAGATCCTTGCTTTTGTGTTAGGTGGTCCACAAGTACTTATCATGTTATAAAAACTAAGATAATTAATAAAAGAGAGCCATATATGGATCAATAATAACAGTATTACAATTCTTTGTAATTATCATTTCAATTCTTTCTACCGCAAGTCCAAGGGAATAATGCTGAAAATGTGTGCCATTTTTTTAAATTTAATTTTTATTTTATATTGGAGTATATTTGACTCAAACATTGTGCTAGTTTCAGGTGTGCAGTAAAGAATTCAACTATAAATATACACATACCCATTCTTGTTCAGATTCTTCTCCCAGGTAAGTCACCAGAGAATACTGAATAAAGTTCCCTTTACTATACAGTAGGTCTCTCTTGATCATCTATTTTATATGTAGTAGTGTGCATATGTGATGGACTTCCCTCATAGCTCAGTTGGTAAAAGAATTGGCCTGCAATGCAGGAGACCCAGGTTTGATTCCTGGGTCAGGAAGATCCCCTGGAGAAGGAAATGGCAACCCACTCCAGTATTCTTGCCTGGAGAATCCCATGGACAGAGGAGCCTGGCGGGCTAGTCTGTGGGGTCACAAGAGTCAGACATGACGTAGCGACTAAACCACCACCACCAGTGTGCATACTCCTAATGTATTTCACCCCCCTACCTTTCTTTCCCATTTGGTAACCATAAGTTTTTTTCTAAGTCTGTGAGTCTGTTTTTCCAGATTCCACATATAGGTGATATAATATTTGTCTTCCTTTGTGTGACTTACTTCACTTAGTATGATAATCTTTAGGTCTGTCTATGTAGCTACAAATGGCATTATTTCATGCTTTTTTTATGGCTGGGTAATATTCCATCATATATATGTACCATACCTTCTTTATCCATTACTCTGTTGATGGACATGTAGGTTACTTCCATGTCCTGGCTATTGTAAATAGTGCTGCAAAGTACATTGGGTGCATGCATCTTTTTGAATTATGGTTTTCACTGGATATATGCCCAGGAGTGGGATTGCTGGATCATAGAGTAGTTCTATTTTTAGTTTTTCAGGGAGCCCCCATATTGTTCTCCATAGTGGTTTTACTAACTTATATTCCCACCAACAATGTAGGAGGGTTCCCTTTTCTCTACACTGTTACCAGCATTTATTGTTTGTAGACTTTTTAATGATGGCCATGCGAACTGGTGTGAGGTGATACCTCACTGTAGTTTTGATCTGCATTTCTCTAACAATTAGCAATGTTGAGCATCTTTTCATGTGCTTTTTGCTATCTGTATGTCTTCACTGGAGAAAGGTATATTTAGATCTTCTGCCCATCTTTTGATTGGGCTTTGTTTTGGTTATATTGAGCTGCATGAAATGTTTGCATAAAAAGTAAAATTTTTATGTTTGACAGAATGGCTTGAGAATTGAAAGCACAAAAGAGATGGAAGAATTTATTCAACTTTTTACCTCTATCCTCAATATTCTGCAACAAGATTAGTAAGACATCTTCAGGGAGTTGTTTGGAACCTAGTTTTTTGGTTTGGTGGAAGAACAGACTTGCTAGGAGGTATATAAATTTACTATTTTTAATAGTCCAAAATCCAAATTTAAGAGTCCAAAATTGGCCCCACATAGTCTGATTACCAGTTATATTATTCAAGAAAGAACTTAGGAAAAAATTTAATGAAATAGTTCAAGAATACGAAAGAATGTATGATGACTTATAGGTAAGTTACGAAGAAACCATGAATCCTCCTAGCATAGAAACAAGACTGGCAACACCATTGGAGGCCCGTGGCTCTGCTGTGTTCATGTCCTCTTTCCTCACCCACAAAGGTAACTTCCACATGACTTTTCCCCTACATGTTCCTTATATCCTTAAATGATATATGCCTCATTCAATTTTGTAGTTTTGAACTTTATAGAAATAAAATGGTATCACACTGTCGTATACTTCTGCAACTTGCTTTTCTCACTTAGCACGGTTTGTGAGGTTCACCCATCTTGATATATTTGACTGTTATTTATACACTTTTACTGATGAGTTAGTGAGAAATATCTTTGGTTATCCATTTTCCTGGTGTGAACATTTACACTGTTTCTCTTTATCCCACAGTGACAAACCATGTGGGTCTTGTGCATGTCTGCTGGTGCACATCAGGCCTCTCTGGGGAACGAAAGTACCAGAAGAGTTACGAGGTTTGAGCTGTTAATACATCATCACCTTTATTAGATCAGGTCAAGTTATTTTTCTAAAGCATTTCTAGTAATTTATACTCCCAGTGCTCAAAAGATTCGGCGGCTCCTCATCCTTGCCAGCACTTGGGATGGTCAAACTTGATGACTTTGTCAGGCTCAAGGATGCATAACCATGGTTTTAAAGTGCTTCCCCCGATTCTTAAGGAGATGCAGCATGTTTTGTATGTCTACATACTTTATTCACTTTAAATATTTAAGAAGTAAATTTAGTTCAGTTCAGTCGCTCAGTTGTGTCCGACTCTTTTCGACCCCATGGACTGCAGCATGCCAGGCCTCCCTGTCCTTCACCAACTCCCTATGCTTGCTCAAACTCATGTCCATCGAGTTGGTGATGCCATCCAACCATCTCATCCTCTGTCATCCCCTTCTCCTCCCACTTTCAATCTTTCCCAGCATCAGGGTCTTTTCCAATGAGTCATTTCTTTGCATCAGGTGGCCAAAGTATTGGAGTTTCAGCTTCAGCATCAGTCCTTCCAGTGAGGACTCCTCCTTCCAATGAGGACTGATGCTGAAGCTGAAACTCCAATACTTTGGCCACCTGAAAAGAAAATTTTAAAATTAGCACATGAGTTAAATTGAGTATTGGCCAAAGGATATTAGCAACAGAAACCAAGAATAAGTGTTTTGAGTCTTTCCTGACTCAGACTCTACAGGTATTGTCTAGATTTTATACATTTGAAAATTTTAATAACCAAGAAAAAGAAGTAAAAAATTCTGATTAGTGATATAATTTCAGAGCCAAGGGAGAAACTGCTTTTCAAACCTCTTACCATGAACAGTGTAAGGGAAATGTAGAGGTAGGAACACTGTTCAGTTTCAAAATAAAGTTTATAGATAAAAAATTTAAGCTAGAAGTAGTCAAATGATGACCACCCAATAGTTATTTCCTAGGTACACTCACGGCAGATGCAAAGCAATCATGTTGTTAAAAACCACACACACTTGGGAGGTAAGACTTATGAGCTCCAAAACACTGCACAACCACATACCCAAGTAATGCTCATGGACTCGAACAGCTTCACAAAGTCCAGGGTCTTCAGAATCCAGGGGCAGAATTCCTGAAAATTAAAACGAGAAACGTTAAGGGCAACTATCTAAAAGTGAACTCACTCCTAATGAGAGGCCAGTAAGCATTAGTCTAAATTTTCCTCAGTGGAATTTTGAGGAGGGTTCCAGTACTAGTAAGGAGAGATTTCAGAAATAAGGAAGCAGAGTGGGTAGTTTATTTTCTGATAGGAGCACTGTAATACCTATACTACCTCTTTCTTTTTCTTCTTCCTCTTTCACCTGAGTGATGACAGAGATGACGGCTGACATACAGAGCCAAGTCAGAGACTGGGGGGCATCTGAGCTCCTCATTAAACTGGCCCCTGACATACGGCTAACCTTCCCAGAGTTTGGTTCTATAAGAGTCCTCAGTATGCTTCCAATAAAATCCCATTTTCTCCTGAGTCAGTTGGATTTTATTTTTGGTCTCTTACAAACAGAATCTTGAATAATACAATGTCATCTGACTTCTTTTTTCTTTTTAAAATTTTATTTGTCTATGGCTGCACTGGTCTTCATTGCTATGCACTGTTCTTCACTGCTATGCGCGGGCTTCTCTAGCTGCAGTGAGTAGGGGCTACTCTTCAGTTGCGGTGCATGGCCTTTGGAGCTGCGGCTTGGGGGCTCTAGAATGAGGGGTCAGTAGTCGTGGCGGTCGGGCCCAGCTGCCCCTCGGCGTGTGGGATCTTCCCAGACCCGCAGTCATGGCGGTCGGGCCCAGCTGCCCCTCGGCGTGTGGGATCTTCCCAGAACTGCTGCCCCTCGGCGTGTGGGATCTTCCCAGACCAGCAGTCGTGGCAGTTGGGCCCCGCTGCCCCTCGGCGTGTGGGATCTTCCCAGACCAGCAGTCGTGGCAGTTGGGCCCCGCTGCCCCTCGGCGTGTGGGATCTTCCCAGACCAGGGGTCAGACTGCTGTCCCCTGCACTGCAAGGTGCACTCCTATCCACGGGACCACCAGGGAAGTCCCTTACCTGACTTCCTGGGCAGGTAATAAAGACAGAAATAACAAATTCTCAAAGAAAATACCCCCAATCAAAGGCAATTCTGTTAAAAGCTGATGACAACTTTCCTACACATTTATTCTTAACAGCTTCAAGCATGCTGTAAAGCCGTATATTTTCTTAGTTTATGTGACTGTCTCCTATGAATACTTTCTACAGAGAAATGGCAACTTCAAAAACGACTTCTTAACTACTTTATAGTTGTTTGTATGAATATCTAGGACACAGTATAAAGAAATATATTTGCAAAATGGTATTAACCATACACTAAAAAAAAAAAAGAATAAATGTCTTCAGCAAAGTTTTGGTTTTACGAGGGCAGTAAGGGAGCAGCTGCGTACAGTTTATTCGGATGTGGACAGAAGAGCATGTGCATAGCCAAATCAGTCAGTAGTCTTCATGTAGATGGATTGTGACTTTTCCTTTCTCTGGAGTCGTCAGTCTAATTATAGACCGAGTTCCTACCCGGGAAGGGCTGCACCAGGGACAGCAACTGTGGCCATCTTTCTATCCTGTGTGAGCTTAGTTGCTCAGGTGTATCCAGTTCTTTGCAACCCCATAGACTGTAGCCCGCCAGGCTCCTCTGTCCATGGGATTCTCCAGGCAAGAATACTGGAGTGGGTTTTCATGCCCTCCTCCAGGGGATCGCCCAACCTAGGGATCAAATCCAGGTCTCCTGCACTGCAGGCGAATTCTTTACCGTCTGAGCCACCAGGGAAGTCTCTTTCTATCCTATCTACAGCCAAATACTGAAAAGTTTTAAATGTTCTGCTATTGAGATCAAACTCCCAATTCTCTTCATCAATGGATACTTGAGAGTAAATTCCAAAACTTAGGTAAGTACTTGTATATGAAGCAAGGTCACATTAGCAATTGTACAGAAAAAAGAGACAACAGGAAGACAGACGACTTGAAATAAGACTATGACCTATAACTTACCCACTACTTCATCATCTGGTTGAAAGAATGATACCTTGCTTCCAACTAAAATGTGGAGAAAATTAATAATCATTATTACGAGGTTATTAAAGATAACCTAATAATTAAAATTCAAAAGCCATAGATTGATAAAAGTCACTGACTCAGAAAAAAGGTCAAGAACTTTTAGGACATTTTGACAGGCTGCAAGGGACCGTAGGACGTAACACTTCAAATGTGGACTCTCCACAAAATCTGGGCTGTGCGGTTGTTGACACCATGGAGCAGGATGTCTCTCTGTTTAGCTAAGGATGAAGGCATAAAGAAAAACAATCCACTTCACAGCTCTTACGCTGACTACACTGGCTACACTGGGCTCCCCTCCTCATGTAGCTAGTCCAGCGTGTCATGATTTTAGCTGCAGAACTGCAGACATGCAATGGGAATTCTGGTTAGAGTTACATATGCAATTACTTTGATTTGAGATTATGGAAATAAATTCAGAATGGGGCCAAGAAATTTGAGGACTATACAGAAGTGATGTTACACTTCCCCTGTGTGTGTAGAGAAAAGGCCTCTACCATCAGTCAATTCTGTAGAATATTTTTCTTCCAATAGTTACAAGAGCAAACAGGAGGAAAAAACCCAAACCTCACTGAATGTCTACTTGTGCCCAGCATTTTAGTGAGTTTTCACATTTAATCTTTACGGCACACCCATTAAGTAGGTATTATTAGACCTGTTTAACAGATGAGGGAACTGAGGTGCAGCAGAGAAGTAAGGCAGAAGTCTGCCATCTGGGAGTGGCGCCTCTGGCTGGCTCTGTCTGCAGAAGGGTCCCAATCTGCTGCGTCTCTGGATCCTGCCTGTGCCTCCATCCCCCAATATTCTTGCTTTCTGTGCTTTCTCTTTCCCTCCTGCTGCACATTCTTGTCTTCCTGAAATCACCCTGATCCTTTTTTCATGGCATCCTGCATACTCCTCTTATTAAGGATTGTCCTTCACACAGCGGCACTGCCAAGGGGTCCATGCAATCTGTGTGTCTCCTTCATTTCCCCTCTCTCCCTGCATGAGCTCATCAGCATTCTATGACTTCAAACACAACCGATCAGCTGACAACTTTCAAATATAACCAGAATCTTATAAATCATTTTCTGCCTTTACGTGTTTTGAATTCTCCTGTTCCAGTCAATTATTAAGTTCTGCTGACTTGACTTTCCCAGTATTTCTTGAATGTACCTTTACCACCTCCGTCTACATTATGGACTTTGTCATTTCTTGCTTGTTGGGTCTATGGCTCAAACAGTGCTCTTGCCTACAGCCTGAGCTGCCTCAAATCCACTCTTCATATGGCCACCCTAATACGTTCTCTATAGCCCAACCTGAGATGAGATTCAACGTGATCTGGCCCTTGCCTCCTGCCTCATTTTTGGGGGGCAGATGAAGGAATCAGTGTTCATATCATCATTAAAAGATTTTGTTAGTTATCTTTTATTCTGCAATTTTTGAAGGGGAATTTTCTTGACAAACTTTTTTTTCTTCTGTCAAGTATCCTGCCTATGACTCTTGCCCAGAACTTCAGGCAGAGTCTCAGTCTCCCCATCAGGGATCAAACCTGTGCCCCTGGCAGTGGAAGCTTGGAGTCTTAACCACTTAGATTGGCAGGGAAGTAGTCCCTATTTACCTTTTAAATACTCAATTTTAGGCACACTTTAAAAATTTAATGTGAGTGCAGTTATTGACCATTATGTAAATTTTGACCCAAAGCCAAGTTACACAAATAATTTATGCTGGTTTGTAAACATCATAAAAAGGACAATACTGGGGAAAAAAAAAAAGGACAATACTGGTTATACTATATAAAATGATTACTCATGGATTTAAATACATAATCTCTAAATATTTATTTACTAAACTGTTATAAGCTCTTCAATGATAAAATACCATTAAGTTCTATTTTTCTTTTTAATTAAAAAAGGAAAAACACTTCTGTATGGTTTCTTTGTATTGAAGAAGTGTGTATAATTTTAATGTGTCAGTAAAACAATTAGCTACCATTTAATTTCCATTATTTTAGAAAATAAATACAGATACTTCTATCTGTAAACTTACCATCTAACACAATTCCAGCAACTTCTCTCCCAACAGGAAAGAATTCCTTCTCCATCTTCATTTCTGCCAGAAGCTAAATAATGACAAAGTCTTGAATTTATTGTCAAGAATAAATTCTAACCTCTATTCATACATGAGAAAAGAAGGAGCAAAAATCAAACCACAGAAAAAGCAAATGTGACTCCATTTTTGGCCATCAAGATAAAAAGCAAGTATCTTCACAAAATAGGTTCCTCTGTGGAGTAGGAAACCAGGTTTGCTAAGGGATTAGTTGATATGTATAATTTTAATGTGTCAGCAAACCAGTTAGCTACCATTTAATTTCCATTATCTTAGAAAATTCACACAGATATTTCTATCTGTAAACTAACCATCTAACACAATTCCATATAAAATATTTTCATATAATATTATAAGATACATGAATTCAATTAGACTGACAATTTACATTAATATAGAAATACACAATAATTTTTTTCCCTAGCTGTTCTGTTCTTCTAAGAATAACTTCTTGGTATTCAGAAATCAGTTATTATTATTAAAATTTTTGTATACGATATATATTTGACTTTTGGCCAAATCAAAGCACCAATATCTTAGTGTTCATACCTTTGTATTTATCTGGCTCAGAGCACAAGCTTTAACTTGAAGTTTCACATAGTTATCTTCTGTAACAGGAAGATTTTCCTAGAGTCAAATGATAAAATAATTACATATTCCTTTGAGAATACTGCCTTCATGTTGCAAAAATTTTCATATATAACTGAACAAAATTGAAATCTTACATCTAAGTTAACTGAAAAAGCTACAAACAATTACTTTGTAATATATAATATAAAAGAATGTAGGGAATTTGGGGGTAAAAAATTTCAAAAGTCTTAAGGTACTAATCTGAAAATGTACTTCCAAGCTATGGACAAGAATCTATGTGTAGGCAATGAACACAGGATAACAAAGTAGAGCAATAAATAGTGTGCTTCAGTTCAATTTAAATAATCTCAAAGCATCAAACCTTCATGTGGGGATGTCCTTAAACACATATATACATAATAGATACACTGTACTGATTATGGAATTTTCTTAATGCTATATAGAAAGTTCTTTAGTGTCATTTGTTGATCTCTACCTTATTTAACATCTGTCTTGGACATTTTAGCATGCCCCATGGGACTCTGGGGTCGAAATACAAACTTAATGGAACTTAATTTACCCCTCATATTCCACAGCTAGATATAACTTCAAAGGCAAAGATATTTCAAACTGAGGTACGTAGTGCTGTCCACCAATGACACCAGTAATTAAAGTGCTTTCTTCAGTCCTTGATATGCCCCAAATTAGATCAAGTGTTGGCTAGATGCTGGAACAGCTACCTGCACGGTGCCCCCTGTGTTCTCTGAGTGACCACTCCCTATAGTTGACATGAACACAGTCTTCTGGGATATCCCTTTTTAAAACTCAGATTTGATACTGTTTGGTGATTTTATGAAGATATTCAGCAATATCGATAACTGTATACTCATGATTTGTGTGAACCTGGTGATAATTATTTCTGGGAGCCAGTCAAACCTCTTGGACTCAATGGTAGAAACCAAACTGTCTGATTAGATTCCTAATCTAAATGATTTTGTAGTTGTTGAAAGATGAAACAGAAAAACTGAATTGTGTTCACAATCCAGAGGTTCTTATTACTACTCTGAAATATACAAACAATATGAAATACATACCGCACTTAGTTTTTGTCTCTAAACTAACAGTGGAATGGCTTTGGCCTGACACAAACCTTTCAAACAATCACTAATAGATAAAAATTCTACTCTCTACCCTTCAAGTAGTAAAAAAACAAAACAAAACTGGAAACCTTTAAAGCTTAGTGCATGAAGTAACTTTGCAATGCTCAGAAGTTAGTGTGAAAAACAATGCTTTTCCACCTCTTTCAGTTCACAATATGAAAGTATTTCTGAAATATGGCTACAATCTAAAAAATCATTTTATTGTGGTATTCAGAATAAATAAATTTTGCAACACATAAAACTACTCAAGTTGTTCAGTTTCTTATATCTTTTCTACTACCACACTGAGGAACTAAAAACTCTTTTGCAGCAACTCTTTTAAAAATATACCATAATATCAACCACTGTTTTCATATAAGATTAAAGTAATTTATAGGGTGCCACTCAAAAATAATTTGTAACAGGGTATTTAAAATTAGGTCTGTGACATTTGTAAAATACACTGTCTTGTTCCATCTAAAGATTAAACCATTTTTCTTACCCTTTCTCGGAACACAAATGTTACTTCTTCACTTGTAGAACTCTGTTGAAAATATAAGCCTTTCATAGTCACCTGAAAACAATAAAAGAAAAAATATACATGAAATATACTAACCAACAAAACATGCCAGATCAACTGAAAGCATAAATTGAAAAATAGTTCTAAAGGATAAAATGACAATTTAAGTGTAGTCTTCAAATGAATTTAGGTAATAGTTCTTGAAAGCAACCAAACAAGAGAAGATGCAATAACCTCAGGTACGTATTTGAAGGCTTATAGTTCAGCCTTCACACCAAGGTGAGACTGTGCTTAACTTCATCTCACTATTCAACAAAAATTATGAGATGTACCTGAAAAAAAAACCGTGCAGGCCAGAGGGCTCAATTTTAATAACCAAAAGTGTCATTTAAAGGGCTTTCAAAAAAAAAATAAATAAAGGGCTTTCAAAGTCTTAAAAAAGTCCATTGGAAAGCAAAAAGTGGACAATCAAGACAGTCGTTGAAATTGTGTCCCTAATTCCTCTGTATCCATTTGTAAGACATTTGTTGTTTTCAGTCGCTCAGTCGTGTCTAACTCTTTGTGACCCCATGGACTGCAGCACGCCAGGCTTCCCTGTCTTTCACCATCTCCCAGAGTTTGCTCAAACTCATGCCCATTGAGTCAGTGATACCATCCAACCATCTCGTCCTCTGTCATCCCCTTCTCCTCCTGCCTTCAATTAAACCTGTATTCTGTGGACATCTTGAAGCATCTCTAAGGATTCCACAGTTGTTTCTTTAATTTCCATAGTAATTGTATGACAAGACTATTTTTTAATGTAAATTTCATAGAGGTACCATATAAAATCAGAGAAAAGTTCACAGATCTGAAGTATATAGCTTGGTGAACTTTACAAAGTGAACATGGCCATGTCATAGCAGGAAACATGTCACTAGAACTCCAGAAGCTCCCTGGTTCCCCTTCTAGTCACTGTCCCCCTTTTAAGGATATCAATATCAATATCCTGATATTCAAGCAGAGTTAAGCTTTGTCTGTTTTTGACTTTATATAAATGAATTATGCTCCTTCTCTCAGTATTATAAGTTTCACTCATGCTGTTGCCTGCAGTTGTATCTATTTCATTCAGTTACATAGTATTCCACTGTATGAATTACTAAATGTCCATTGCACTGAAGATAGACATCTGATGGTTTCCAGTTTAACACATTTACAAATTATCCTAAGAACATTCTTATACATATTTTTTTATGAAAGTACTACATTATTATTGAATTTATTTTATGAATGAGGAAACTGAGACTTACAGAGGTACATTCCTAGGGTCTAATAGCTCCAGCTGGGCCAGAGCTGAGACAAATCAGATGCTACCAACTCCAAAGTCATTTACCTTTACCATTATACTTAATGGTTTTTACTGAACTACTAACATTAGATGTAAAACTAGAACCCTATCTCCTTTAGTTCAGGACTGATAATCAGTAAGTGCTTGTTGACAGAACTAGCTACATAACTTGCAGGGTTCACTGCAAAATGAAAATGTGGGGAACCTTGTTCAGAAACTAAAATTTCAAGACGGTAACAGCCAAGCATCAAACCAAGCATGTGTGCCGTCTGACTGTGAGGTCCAGTGTGACTGCAGAGGTCTTGTTCTTATGAAGCTGGCCCTGCAAGCTGATCTTAATGGATCTAAAGAATCTTTATAGAGGGTTTTTACTGAGTAGTTCAGTAATGGTTGCTACTTTCCAGAAGGTGGTAATCAAATGCTGGAACTAACAGAAATGAGTACACATTCCAGACACAGAGAATTTATGTGTCTCTAGCCTTCTGGTTAAGGAAGGTGTGTGTGTGTGTGTGTACACATCAATAAGTTTGTCAGGGTGGTAGGGGAGAGGGGAAGAACCTAAGAAGAACCTAAGGAAGGTGTGTGTGTGTGTGTACACATCAATAAGTTTGTCAGGGTGGTAGGGGAGAGGGGAAGAACCTAAGGAAGGTGTGTGTGTGTGTGTGTGTGTGTGTGTGTGTGTGTGTGTGTGTGTGTGTGTGTGTGTGTGCGTGTACACATCAATAAGTTTGTCAGGGTGGTAGGGGAGAGGGGAAGAACCTAAGAAGAACCTAAGGAAGGTAGGTGGGTGTGTGTGTGTGTGTGTGTGTGTGTGTGTACACATCAATAAGTTTGTCAGGGTGGTAGGGGAGAGGGGAAGAACCTAAGGAAGGTGTGTGTGTGTGTGTGTGTGTACACATCAATAAGTTTGTCAGGGTGGTAGGGGTGAGGGGAAGAACCTAACCTTTGACAGAAATCTAACTTCTCCTTCTCAGCTGTCAGGCCATCTAAAATGCATACCCACTGTCCCTAGTTTACCTTACTTCTTCATTCTTCAAACACATCCCCTGTCTGCTCTAGGCAGTATGTGTGCGTGTATGCTCAGTCGTATCTGACTCTTTGTGACCCCATGACTGTAGTCTGCCAGGCTCCTCTGTCCACGGGATTCTCTAGGCAAGAATACGGGAGTGGGTTGCCACTTCATTCTCAAGGGGATCTTCCTGACCCAGGGTCTGTGTCTCCTGCATTGGCAGGCAGATTCTTTACCGCTGTGCCACCTGGGAAGCCCAGTGTGACTTCATACCATATGGCCACTGCTGTCTCCAGGCTCCAGGCCCTGCTTGCTCTCTGAGACTGTGCTGTACTTACTCTACAGATTCTGCAAAGTAAACAAAGCTCAAGTTATACTCCCTCTCTGAAATCACCTCCCAGTGACACGCAATCTACTCCATCTGTTCCATGCTTCTAGATTTCATTACATACTGACAAAACCTTGCTTTATTCACTCAACTAGTGGGTTTTCCCAGCTTCGAAGAATCAATATCCATTATTATTGAATAAATAAAACTCTGCTTCTACTCAATCTGGAGCTACTAGAATTGCCTTTTTGAGGAATGAAATCATTACACATCAACACCTTGATTTCAAAACATCTCCCTTTGTAACTCTGGAAGCCAACCATCTTCGCTGTCCACGGCGTCTGAAAACATATAGCATGTCTCTCAGATCAGTAGTCACATGAATCTCATACTGTATGCACCCCAATTTCAAAGATCCTGGAAGCTGTTTGTATGTACCGTAGTGTCCCTTAAGATGACTATTATATACATAGTAATGCCCATAGTTTTGGTCAGATCATCTAAATAGTTCCTCCAAATTAGGTTACAATCAGCCTGGCTGGTAGAAAAAAGTAATGTTTAGTTGTTGGTTTAATAAGGAACCATGTGGGAACAAAAACCACTCCTCAAAGTTACAAGGTGAAGAAAAAGAAGTATTTTTATAAAAGTGACCAGAAGAAAATTGAGGAAATATTATTTGTTTTGCAAGCCCAAAAAGGAATACTGAGTTCTTAACACAGAGAAAATGGTACAATGAATGGTATTCAAAACCCACTTAATTTCTTAGGCAGTGGTCCAGATTAAATGGAACACTTAATCCATTATTTAATAAAATTTTTATTGAACATAAAGATATTTGCACACAGGAAATAAAATAACTGAACACTTCATAAAATAAAAATATAAATGAAATATATACTATTTATCATGCTATTTCCAAAAATGAATGTCATTAACCTCAAAATTATATATTCTACTATAACCTTGCCTTTATCAGAAAAGTGCTACATAAAACTTTTAATTGAAAATAAACCTGTTTAAAAAATATAGGTTGATGTAAAGAGCCCTAAAAAGCCCTGTAAAAAGCATAAAGTTTTAAATTCTTCAGGTACATCCAACTTTAAATATATTTAACATAAGGCCTCAAATTGAAGATTATGTTCATAATACTTTAAGTTTTTATAATATCAACATATTAAATCTATTATAAATCTGGAGAAACAAAAATTAAGACACCTGTTTTAAATAATTTTTGGTATGAAAGCAGAATAAGGACTTTGCATAAATTAAACACTTACCATAAATAATACCAAGAAAGTATTAATCTCTTAAAGATTAATCTCTTAATGAAAGTACTAATCTCTTAAAGGATTTCTAAAAAAAAATCAATGGGAAGACATTTCAAATGGTTTCCTCTTAGTTATAACAACATGAACCTCACTTGCTCTTCCCCTGCTATACTTACTCCCCCAAGGAGCTCATCTATTAATAATTGTAAGTAAAACCTCTACAGATCAATCCTTCTCTATACGTTCAAACCAAAAGTGTTCTGAGTATCAGCTCAACCTCAAATTCAACAGTCATAAAACTAGACTCACTTTTCCTGCCCGCAAACAAGGTTCTGTTGTGCCAACTTCAGCCCTCGAGGATATCTCAGAATCTCTCATAATTCCCTCCTCTAGGCTTCCTTCTCCTTTACAATCTCCTGGCTTAAGTGCTTCTCTTGGATGTAAGCACAATTACAGGCCCAAACTGTGAAGCCTGAGGCCTGGGCAACAGCTTCCTTCTCTCCCTGCGGACAACTTCAAAGTCCAGACTCTTCTTATGCGCTCAAATTTTCATTATTCCCAACACAAACTTCATAATATGGTGAAGTATTATGCTTCACCCACCCTCATTTTTGTTTTAAAGAAAGCAGACAAACTGTCAAGCAGCTGGGCTACTGAAAAAAAAAAAAAAAAACAGATGAAGTCAGCTCTGAAATGAGGCTCATCATCTTGCTCGGCTGAGTGGATAGTATTACAAAGCTAGCGGATTACTAGGGGTAAATCTTCAGTTATATTGAAGAGGTGCTTAAGTTTTAACCATGTTCTTACCCACCTGTGAGACTTTTCATACATATCCACATATCAGATAAAGAAGAATGTTAAACCATGTACCCATAAAACCTATTATGGTCAGTATAATCAAAGTAACTAGCTGGAGGTCTGGTTCAAATACCATATACTTTGCAGGCTGCAGAGGAGACTGGTAGTCCTAACTGGACAGGCCAGCTCTGCTTCTTAAAGAGGGAGGGACGTCTCTACATTGTGCTGGAGATAGTCTCCAGAAATCTATAAATTCTAAGGACACTTGACATAAACAAGGAGTACACTGGCGTTATACACTGTACTTCTCTCCTGTGCCTGTTACAAGATGGGCATGGGAAACACTGTGACAGTGGCTTACACCTAGCTAAACTCTGCAAAGCATTTCTAGCTAGTAGCACATATCCTAAGAACTTTTTACTTTCACATTTTGGTGGTGGTGGTTTAGTCGCTAAGTCGTGTCTGACTCATTGTGACCCCATGGACTATAGCCTGCCAGGCTTCTCTGTCCATGGGATTCTCCAGGCAAGAATACTGGAGTGGGTTGTCATTTCCTTCTTCAGGCGATCTTCCCAATCCAGGAATCGAACCCGGGTCTCCTGAATTGCAGCCAGATTCTTTACCAACTGAGCTATGACTTAGGAAAATGCATGAAGTGACATGGTCCCTATTAGTAGATGGATTTAAATCAGAGGCTGGATACACATTTACAGCAGCATCATAAGGGAGATTCAAGCATCAGTTGAGGGGGATGGGAATGAGATTACCATATCAAAGTCTCTTCTGATTATGAGAGTCTAGATTTATATGGACATTATCAAGACATACTTGATTGAATTTTTATACAAGTGGGGCGTCCTCTTTACATCTCACATAAGTTGAGATCTAAAGCTAGGTGAAGAATTAGGAAAGGAAAATAATTTTTTGGTAAAGGCTTTATGTGGAAGCAAGACAAGAGACATTTAATTAGCTATGTCAAACTGTTGCCTATCCATGCAACAAGTGGCTTCCAACAACGACCTCTTCTGAATATCAAAAGAATTTTTGATTAATTCTCCTCCCTCCAAGAGAGCTTAACTTTTGTTATTTGTTGATTTACAAAATACCTTTTCACTTAAGAATTCTTTTTTTTTTTTTCACTTAAGAATTCTTATTAGTGGACCCCCTTGCCAGTACTGCTGGAGGGTGGGTAGTGGGTGGTTTGGGGAAGTGGGATGGTCATTAATCACAGATTAGAAGTCATTGCTCCAGTTTCTATTTGCTGTAGGGCCATTTGATACAGTAAGATTCAGAACAACAGAAACTTAACCTTCATTTATATTTCTGAGTTAGCGTCCTATTTTCCCATGTTGTACTACTGGGGAACAGTGCAGCCAATGGTGTCATGAATGGCAGTCTTCCCTTCCTGCTGGCTTGATCATGTGATACTGGGACAAGGCAAGGGATGAGGAAGATAAACTGAGGGATCCTCCCTACATTTTTACTACATTCTCCCTCCTTTCCAACTGACTTAAGGGATCATCTTCTCCATACACCAATATAATTGCAGTCTGTCAACACTTAATTCTCTAAATCACTATAGGGTCTTTAATCATTACTTACTTCAGATGCAAAGTAGGAACTGTACTTTTGATTAAATATTTACTAATAAATTCACCATCAAGGGAAAATAATTTCACAAGATGTCATCTTTACTACAATGTATAAAAAGACCTAACAGAAGCAGAAGATATCAAGAAGAAATGGCAAGAATACACAGAAAAAACTGTACAAAAAAGATCTTCACAATCCAGATAATCACAATGGTGTGATCACTCCCCTAGAGCCAGACATCCTGGAATGTGAAGTCAAGTGGGCCTTAGAAGGCATCACTATGAACAAAGCTAGTGGAGGTGATGGAATTTCAATTGAGCTATTTCAAATCCTGAAAGATGATGCTGTAAAAGTGCTGCACTCAATATGCCAGCAAATTTGGAAAACTCAGCAGTGGCCACAGGACTGGAAAAGGTCAGTTTTCATTCCAATCCCAAAGAAAGGCAATCCCAAAGAATGCTCAAACTACCGCACAACTGCACTCATCTCACACGCTAGTAAAGAAATGCTCAAAATTCTTCAAGCCAGGCTTCAGCAATACGTGAACCGAGAACTTCCAGATGTTCAAGCTGGTTTTAGAAAAGACAGAGGAACCAGAGATCAAATTGCCAACATCCGCTGGATCACTGAAAAAGCAAGAGAATTCCAGAAAAACATCTATTTCTGCTTTATTGACTACGCCAAAGCCTTCGACTGTGTGGATCACAATCAACTGCGGAAAATTCTGAAAGAGATGGGAATACCAGACCACCTGACCTGCCTCTTGAGAAACCTGAATGCAGGTCAGGAAGCAACACTTAGAACTGGACATGGAACAGCAGACTGGTTCCAAATAGGAAAAGGAGTACGTCAAGGCTGTATATTGTCACCCTGCTTATTTAACTTATATGCAGAGTACATCATGAGAAACGCTGGGCTGGAAGAAGCACAAGCTGGAATCAAGGTTGCCGGGAGAAATATCAATAACCTCAGATATGCAGATGACACCACCCTTATGGCAGAGAGTGAAGAGGAACTAAAAAGCCTCTTGATGAAAGTGAAAGAGCAGAGTGAAAAAGTTGGCTTAAAGCTTAACATTCAGAAAACTAAGATCATGGCATCTGGTCTCATCACCTCATGGGAAATAGATGGGGAGACAGTGGAAACAGTGGCTGACTTTATTTTTTTGGGCTCCAAAATCACTGCAGATGATGATTGCAGCCATGAAATTAAAAGACGCTTACTCCTTGGGAGGAAAGTTATGACCAACCTAGACAGCATATTAAAAAGCAGAGACATTACTTTGCCAACAAAGGTCTGTCTAGTCAAAGCTATGGTTTTTCCAGTAGTCATGTATGGATGTGAGAGTTGGACTGTGAAGAAAGCTGAGTGCCGAAAAATTGATGCTTTCGAACTATGGTGTTGGAGAAGACTCTTGAGAGTCTTGGACTGCAAGGAGATCCAACCAGTCGACCCTAAAGGAGATCAGTCCTGGGTGTTCACTGGAAGGGCTGATGCTGAAGCTTTAGTACTTTGGCCACCTCATGTGAAGAGTTGACTCATTGGAAAAAGCCCTGATGCTGGGAGGGATTGGGGGCAGGAGGAGAAGGGGACGACAGAGCATAAGATAGTTGGATGGCATCACCAACTTGATGGACATGGGTTTGAGTAAGCTCTGGGAGTTGGTGATGGACAGGGAGGCCTGGTGTGCTGCGATTCATGGGGTCGCAAAGAGTCAGACATGACTGAGCGATTGAACTGAACTGATAAAAAGAATTATTTTGCAAAAATACTAAAGTTGTATTTGAACTATTCTATGCGAAGTTTGCATGAGCAAGAAAAGATTCACTTTTATCAATGAATAAAAGATTTCACCAAAAACAAACCCCAAAACATTGTGATTGCAAGGTGAAACGTTTTAAGAATTCCCAAGCCTTCCCACTTTCCTCCTTCAAGGTGGTACACAGATGAACCAAGACACACTGTCCAGGGTATAGTCCTGGGTACAGTACAGTACAGTATAGTACAGGGTAAAGCCTATATATCTCCTTGAGGTTTGGAACACTCTTCTTCAATTTAGAACTTTGATATTGAATGGACACCACAGAGAGTTGTAAGACTATCCAAATATTTCACTACAACTGAGGGAACTGTGCCTTCTATGGTGAACCCTCTGTTTGACATCTGAATGTCTCAGGATTAGCTGTAAACTAGAGCAGAGGCATCAATGAATTGAAATTAGTGAAAAAATGTAATAATTATACACTACGGTGATTGATGGATTTAGAAGTCCTAAGTGACCCTACTCTGAATCCTGGCTTTTCCACTTATTCAGAGTATGACCTACATATACTAGGTAATTTTAACCATCTGGGCCTTAAATTCCACACCTGTAAAACAGGAGAGTAACAGTAAGGCTTAAATAATACATGTAAAGCACTCAAGTACAATACCTGGCACAAAGGAAGTGTTGAATAAATGCTGGCTGTTTGCACTATTATTTCTGTAAATTGAGTGGGGATCTGGTAAAGTACTTCCAAAATCCATCTCACAGAGCAGTAAGGGGTTTTGTCAGAGGCAACCCAAGATTTAATACCTTTTAATTTCTGCAGTGGGTTGTATCATCCTGAAGCCCGTGAACTGTGCCTAGTCAGAACTGAGATGTACTGTTAGCATAAGATGTCCATCAGGTTTCTTAAATGTGAAGAAAATGAATGTACAAAATCTCGATTTTTAAACATTTGATTACATTCTGATATGATATTTTAGATATACTTTAAATAAAACTCTAGCATTAATTTCACATATTTCTCTTCATTTTTTTTTTTTTAAGTGGCTTCCATTAAATATGCAAAACCTTGGTGCCTGTAACCTGGACTGGCAGCACCTGAGGGCTTGTCAGAAACGGAGATTCTCAGGACCCGCCCACACCCTCAGCATCACCGTCTGCACTTCAAAACGGTTCTAGGTGGTTCTCACGCGTTGCTCCAGAGTATTCCTCCCTTTAGCTTAATCTGGAGGGCAAATCTGGCCCTAGAGTTACACAAACCCGAATGCCCCTGCTTTAGGTAATTGTCCCCGGCGAGGGGGCGGGGGTGGGAGTGACGGAGGAGAAAGCAGTCGTATAGAAGCAGTAAGGCAGAAAGAAAAAGAAACTCATGTATAGAAACAAAAAGACGCGGGAGTGGGTAAAATCCAACCTGGGAGTCTCGGTGGAAGGAAACTTCCAGACTTTTGCTTCCATGAAAGTGGAGGAAGATGCAAGCTGAAATAACATCCACCATCAAAACCAGTAAAGACCAGGAAATCGTCAGGCAAATCAAGTATCTCCCGCCCCTCAGCGGCCTCAGCTAAGCCAGCTAGGCCTGAGCCCGAGAAGTGTTAATAAGGTTGGGGTACTACGGGAACCACCCTGCGCCCCAGGGCTGGACGGTCCCTCTGGGCGTCTCCCGAGCTTCCGCCCAAAGCCCGGTTTCCCAAGACTCGTAGCGCGTCTCTTTGCGCTCACCTGCCTCGGAGCGGCTCCAACGGCCTGCAGTTTCACCTCCGCCACCTTCGAGCCCCTCAGTAGAGGACCCGCCCCCTAAGCGCCAGGGCCTGTTCCCATTGGTCAGGTCGCTCGTCAGTCTCGCACTCTAGAGACCGCCACAGCAACCGAACGCGGAACTACATCTCCCGGCATGCTCCAAGGCGACGCGCCTGGGGCTTCCAATCAATGCGCGGAGACGGCCATAGCAACCGAACGCGGAACTACATCTCCCGGCATGCTCCACGGCGACGCGCCTGTGGCTACCAATCAATGCGCGAAGTCCTAGAGGCCGACGGGTTCAGCTTTATGTAAATTTGTTCAAGACCACACCCTTCCTCATTCCAACCGTATCCCCATCACCTTCCTGGGACTGTGCCCCGCCCTCCTTGTGCCTCTACATTGTTCTCTCCTGTGACACCTGCCGTTAGTTAGTTGAAGACGCCTAACTTGTACCTCGCCTCGCACAGCAACGGCCAAATGGCACCGAGACCGTGGAACAAAACGTTCTGAAGCCCGACACAGACGCTTCTATGCCCGTCGGGAAACCCTACGCCAGAGGCCTGCTTCGGGAAAGGGGGCGGGACGGCGGGGGAGGGGGGTTAGGGCGGCCAGGCCCCGCCCCCTCTGAGCTTGCTGATTTGTCGATCCGGCTGTCATTCCGTCCTCCTCCAGATTTTTTTTTTTCAGTTGCGTTTCCCCCGCGGTGGGCGGGGCTAGAAGGAGGGGGGCGGGAGGAGGTGTGAACCCTTTCTTTCGATTGGTTGTTTTTTCATTGTCCCCACCCACCCCCCGTGGGCGGAGACGAAGGGGCGGAGAGGGCGCGGGGGAGGCAGGTCCCCGGGGAGATGAGGAGATAGGCGGGAGCGAGGGACAGAGGGAGGGGAGCGAAGGGAGGCAAAGAGCTGAGGTGGAGACGGGAGGGCGCGCAGCTTGGTTGCTCGGTAGTACGGCGGCTCGCGAGGGAGAATCCCGGGCGGACTCCGGGACGCCCCGAGAGGCGGGCGGGGATGGTGTGCGGGGCTGCGGCTCCTGCGTCCCCTTCCCGCGGCGACTGAGCTGCACTGATTTTTTTTGTCCCCCTGAGGCGGCAGCGTGGACCCGCCTGGAGATGAGGTGAGGAGAGAGCTGGACCGCGTCGGCTTGCCTTGCACCGGGCAGGCGGCGGGGGCGAGGGTGGGCGCGATGGCCGCCCGGGACGCCCGTCCATCCCCTTCCGACCCCGGGGCCAGTGTGCGCGTCCCTCCCAGCGCCCTTCACCCTGAGCCGCGCGCCCTGGAGACGCCCGTGTGTCTCGTCCTTCCCATCCTCCCGGGCCGCCGGGGGTGGCTGGGTGGGTGGTGGGTGGTGGCGGCCGGCTGGCACGCGCCGGGAGGCCGGGGCTCCGCGGCGGACCGAGGCTGGGGGGTGGGCGGCGGCCGCGGGACGGGCTTCGGGGGGTTGAATGGGCATTGGTCGCCGTGGCCGGCCGAGCGTGGGGGAGGTCCCGTCCTTTCTCTAGGGGCACGCGGGCGGTGGGGTCCCTTGCAGGGCTGACCTCGCTGCCCGCGGTCGCCCGAGTGGGGCGGGCGGGCCGAGCCTCGCCTCCTCCGCCAGCCTGCCGGGGATCCGGAATGCCCGGCCTCTCCTCCCCGGCTCATCCCTTCTTTTCTCTCCTCCGCCCGCAAGGAAAAAAAAAAAAAAAAAACCAACCCTGTCAGTGAAGGGCAGTCAATGCCGTTTTGGCCCCGCGTCCTCCTGCTGGGACTGACTTGACTCCGGTGGTATTTCACAGAAAGCGGCTCTTCCTTTCAAGGGGGGAGCGCGTCCCCGGCATCGGCCGCTTCCCTTTCCCCTTCTTTACGCACTGACACGGTTTTACGGTGTGGACCGGAGGCACAGTTGCCAGGCTCTGTCTGGCTTGACCGAGGAAAATGCAGTCAGAATCCCCAGGAAGAGGAAACCGACGAGGAATGGGGTTGCGCCTTTCCCTCTTACTTCTTGTTTGCCTTTTGGATTAGGAAGCACCTTCGTAGATTACATTTCCTGTGGGCATCTTTTGTTGTGATGCATACTAAAGGTTTTGCTTTTGAAGAAAACAGTTAGGGGCTTCTGCGTTGAGTTAGAGGCTCTGGAGATTTTTTTGCCAGCCTCTTAATATGAAAGTTTCCTTTAGAACTTTGCCATCCTCAGTGCTATTCTGGAGGCAGCACCAGCCAGAAAATTTAAATAGATGCGACTCCTAATAGGTTTCTTTGTGCTTTATCTGCTGGCATCCTGCTCTTAATGTTTACGTGGTCGGGACGTCCAAATAATAAAAGCAAGTGCAATAAAAAGTGTAGATAATAAAAAACAAGTACCGTGCCAAAAATACATCTGGAAAATCTCAATTCTGTCATCGGAGAGGCAGTTTTTACTAATCCCTTTGAATGGATGAAGACCAGGCTCAGTGTTTATGTAGTGGACAGGATCTGAGGGTAGGAATTGGGACATGGAGCCAGCAGGCCGGCTGGTTTATGTAGTGCTACACTTACCGTCTGAAATAGGAGTATATTTGTTGGGATACCTTTATTTTTATATGACTTAAGGTGCAGAAGCTTAGTACCCATCCAAAGTTATGATTTCTACTTATCATGGAGAACAAAATGCTGTGTTTTGTTTTTAAATTTTTAATAGTTCACCTGAAACATTTATGTTATTTTTATGATTGTTTGCTTATAACAAAAGAAGAAAAACATTTTTCAATATTGAGTCCTTTCTGTAGGACAGTTGTAAAGAAGCCAAAAACTTTAGGTAATCCAAATTCAGAAATGAAGGACACTAATTTAGTGATGGTCCAAAAGCTATTTAAGACTTCTATAAGTAGCTCCAGTAGGGTGAATTTCTGATAGAATTGTTTTTGAAGGCTATTTTCTTTATTTAAGAATGTATCTATTGAAATTTCTGAGGCACATGGTACCTTCACAAAAGTCTATTATTATTCTGCCTGAGTAAGAGAGGAAATGAACACATTTTTGATGTACTTTGGAACCCTGTGGATTGTTCAGATACTAAGCATTGTGAAATAGGGCATAAAATGAGTGGTAGCAAGTTAGTTCCGTGAAATGTTTGTCTCTCTTAGCTTTTTTTTTTTTTTGCAATTGACTAGCAGTTTCCTTTGTCTTAATGCTTATCCCTCTTATCGGAAATAAAGCTCTGCTTAAGTTCATGTTTTCTCAAAATAACTAGATTGAGGCAAACTCAAATCTCCATAAAGGGGGTTAAGGAGGAGGTGCCGTTAAATTCATCTACTCTTACTCAGCTTTTTAATGTGGGCTTGTGAATTACAGGTAATTAATTACAGGTCAGTCGGGTTTATATTCCTCAGTTCACATCCCACTGCCATAGGGCTCTTCTCTTGTGAGTGATCTTTCTCTTCTGAATGGTTCCACTTACTGGCAGGTTTCTCAATGTCTAGACCTCAGATCACTTACATCAACATAACGTGAAGTTCTTGGTAAAAATACAGACTCCTGGGATCTGATTTCCAACTTCTCCAGGAAGTTTTCTTACACAGTAGCATTGGAGAACCACTGGCATTGTGGTTCCTTATCACTGTGTGTCCCCAGACCGTGTCCTGAAGAGGATGGCATGTTTTTCAAATGACAGAGTAACTTTCATACCTTGGACGTCTAGTAAAAAACCATGACCTTCAGATATGTAAGGCACCTGTAATAATATATCTCAGAAGGGCAGAGATCACTGTACCTCCTAGAGTAGTGCCTGGAGGAACTCTATGAAATATTTGAGTGAATTACATCACAGTGAGCCCACACCTTTAAACTTTTACTTGTAAAGTTAATCTTATCATTTCATAGTCACTTTATATAAACTGGGAGCCATAAGTACCACACCCCAGTCATTTCTGTAAGTTTGGTTGTCTCTGAAAGGAGAGAACCTTTCCCAAGCATAACTCAAGAGGATAAGCTGAAAAGAAGGCTCCTAGCAAAATGTTTGCTTAGACTCAAAATGTAAATTTAAGTCACAGCATAATGGTAAATTATTTGCTATCAGTACATCAGAATGCCATTTTATAACCTATGATAAGACCAATATAATGTAATAAAAATTGGATTTTCCCAAAAGAAAGAAAATTGGTAATTTTCCAATTTTATTGTTCATACTCCTAATATATGATCTTCACTCCTTTCTGTTAGAGCCCAGCATAGGCCCCATAAATAACAGCTTCTGCTGTGTAGTTGAGGGTATGGATAGTTAAGAGTGCAACCTCTAGAGAATATTGGGTTTGACCATACATAGTCTGTGACTTGGGGCTTCCCTAGTAGCTCAGCTGGTAAACAATCTGCCTGCAATGCAGGAGACCCCAGTTGGGTTCCTGGGTGGGGAAGATCCTCTGGAAAAGGGATCGGCTACCCACTCCAATGTTCTTGGGCTTCCCTTGTGGCTCAGATGGTAAAGAATCTGCCTGCAATGTGGGAGATCTGGGTTTGATCCCTGGGTCAGGAAGATCCTCTGGAGGAGGGCATGGCAACCCACTCCAGTATTCTTGCCTGGAAAATCCCCATGAACAGAGGAGCCTGGAGGGCGACAGTCCATGGGGTCGTGAAGAGTCAGACAGGACGGAGCAACTAGGCACCACACAGCATGGTCTGTGACTTTGATCTGGTCACCTAACCTCTCAGTGCCTCAGTTTTCTCAGCTGAAAATGGGAATTGTTGTAGTAAAATGTAATACTTCTAGGACTTCTGTGGTGGTCCAGTGGTTAAGAATCCACCTGTCAATGCAGTGGACGTGGTGGGTTCAATCCCTGGTCCGGGAAGATTCCACATGCCACGCACGGCACAGCTAAGCCCAGTGTGACGCAGCGGCTGAGCCCACATGTCCTGGAGCCTGTGCTCCGCAGGAAGAGAAGCCTCGCAGAGAGAAGCCCGCGCACCACAACTATAGTTGTGCAGTGCTGGGCTGCGCTGTGTTTTAGCCCTCACCCTCACCCTTCACCTCTGGAGCCACCAGGGCCGCCCTGGTTGCGCCCACTGACGCAACTAAAGAGAGCAGCACAGAAGACCCAGCTCGGCCAAAATTTTAAAAATCAAATTCAAAAAAGGAAATTATTTTAAAAATTTAATACTTCTAAATTCTCACTTAAGTTCTTGAGACGCATTATTTAATATATGTTAGTTATGATGATAAAATATTGAGATATATAAAAATGTATGAAACTCTAGCTAGTCTGTTCAGTTTTTGTACTAATGTACTTTATGGTAGTAAGTAGAAATCCTTTGCTTAAAAAGAAGTCTCTTGCTAATTTCCTGGCACTGAATATGTATAATTTTAAAATTACAGTAATAATTAAACATTAAAGTAACTAATAAAACATCAGGTTCTAGGCAGATTTTTTTCTAAGTAAAAATAAGCCTGTCATGCCTCTCAGCTTAATTGTACTATTTCAGAAAGAATCTGTTAATCAGTTTAGATGATCCCTTGTATTTTAAAGAATTACATGTTTGTGGTAGAACAATTGAAATATAGGAAAGTAAAGAGTAGAAAACCATAAAATACTTAGAGGTCCACTACCTGAATACATTTCTCCAAACAGTTTTTTCTCTGTGCTATTTGTCAGTATATGAAATTTTGGTTAGCAAATATGGGATCCTGGTATACATATGGTTGTTTCCTAACCTGTGCTTCTTAACATCTCATTATGAATCATTTCTTCTCTATGTAGTCAGTTGTAATGTTGACTGAATAATATTCCATTTTGTGAATCTATGATTTATTTATTTATTTATTTGGCTGCATCGGGTCTTTGTTGTGGAATACAGCCTCCGTTGCCCAAGGCATGTGGGATCTTGGTTCCCTGACTAGGGATTGAACCCGCATCCTCTGAATTGGAAGGTGGATTTTTTACCTCTGGACCACCAGGGAAAGTCCCCAACCAATTTGTTTTTATTAAACATTATTTTTCTCCCACTGCTATTATCATCATCTCTGCAATAACTGTCCTCCATGCATCTCTATATATACCTTTGAGAATTTTTTTTTCCCTTTAGGATAAATTTCTAGAGGTGTGATTGTAAGATCAAAGTACATATTATGGTTTAAGGGTTTTTGATACATCCTTTCAGTTAGTCATTTAGAAAGGCTGTAGCAATTTACACTCAGCATGTTGTATAAGAGTTCCGTTTCCCTCCCCCTTCCTTTTTTTGAGGAATGACTTATTAAGTGACCAACCTAGGGAATTGTTTTATCTTTAGGAAGAAGAGTGGGTTGTTATTGTGAACATGTTGATGATGTGATCTGGAAGCTGGAAATTCATACACCTGGAAGAATAATAGCTAAAACTTATCAAGTCCGTTTATAGCATTTTATAAGCATAAACTTGCTTAAATTTTACAAATTCTCGGTTTTTTAGATGAATGTGACTTGAGAACCAAAATACCCTCTGTTAAATCACAGGAGCCAGCAAGTGACTCTGCAGAATGGTCACTCTAGAGCCCAAACTCCACAGTGCTGGACTGCCTCTTGCCTGCAAATGTTGTACGGGTATTGGGGTACTTTTTGCATTCCTGATTTCTGTTTGAGACTAACCTAGCAGTTTCCTGGCATGTATTCATTTATAAAGTAGGTGGCACACAGATTCAAAGCCCTCTCAGTGAGGAGTTAGTCTCAACTTAGCTCACAAATAAGCCTCCTGTCCTGTCTAGCATTCACCTCTGAAAGCACTATGCTACCCTTTACTCTGTAGTAGTTTTCCTAAAACACCCCCATATGAAAAACAGGATCAGAGTCACAGAGCACAGTTGGAAAAGGCAGTTTACTTGGTGTGGACTTGCCTTGGAAATGCAAGACAAGTGGGCTTAGGGACAGAAGTCAGCTTAGGGAGGCAGCTGGGAACCTGTACAAACATTTCCACCTCAGCCTGGTTGGAGAATTGAAGTGTCTAGTGGAAGTTCAGGAATACAAAGGCCTTACTGTAGAGATGTCACCCATCCACTGGGAGATTGTTTTTTTTTTTTTTAAAAAACCCTTCTAAAGTGTGATGGTAGAAGATCATTGATGTTTCCTTGCTAATGACTAGCTTGCTAACAAGGTGAATTTCCAGTAAGCTAATCTGTTTGATACTTTGGCCACCTGATGCGAAGAACTCACTCCTTGGGAAAGACCCTGATGCTGGGAAAGATTGAAGGCAGGAGGAGAAGGAGACGACAGAGGATGAGATGGTTGGATGGTATCACTGACTGAATGGACATGAGTTTGAGTAAACTCTGGGAGTGGGTGATGGACAGGGAGGCCTGGCGTGCTGTAGTCCGTGGGGTCGCAAAGAGTCAGACACAACTGAGTGACTGAACTGAACTGAATCTGTTTGAATTCGCCATCGCTCTCTTTTTCTGGTAGGATTAATGATTGGCAGCTTACCTTGCCAGCTTGTCTCCCAGAGAGAGGGTTGGTGAAATCGTTTTGGCTTCAGCTCTCTGGCCTGAGTTTGTGCTGCTGAGCGAGGCAGGCTCACTGTTGGGCTGGTCACCAAAACCCTTCTCAGCATTGTGTGGGCCAGGGCTCCACCCAGCCGGGTGGGAGTGGTCCTGAGACCCCTTCATTCCTCATCCAGTGGTGGAGCCAGGAGCTGAACTGAGGGATGTGATAGTTTCAGACTCACCTGAATTTGAATGTGAAAATTACAAGGTCACAGCAGTTGGTCAGAATTTTTGTTTTATTCTTGGTTAAAATTAAACAGCCTCTCCTTCATGCAGGAGGACCAGCTTTGGATCCTCTGTGCCTTGGGGAGCATTTTGACTGGCTTCTTTTTCAGGGATGGTTCTATTCATCCTTGCAAGTCCCTCTGGTGACCAGTGAGGTGATACAGCTGCAGGAAATGGGCAAAGCCAACTGGCTTTTCTGCCATGTTTTCACCAGCCTGGTTAAGGAGAACACTGATTCTTGTGATAAAAGCTGGGGGACAAGATGCCATTGGAGCCATTTGTTGTGTTTGTGTAGAGGCCTACTCACCTCTCTCTGAGGCAAATTTTCTGACCAGCTTTATTCTAACAAGGGTGAAAGTAAAGCATTAATTGCTCAGTTGTGTCTGACTTTTTGCGATCCCATGGACTGCAGCCTGCCAGGCTCCTCTGTCCATGGAATTCTCCAGGCAAGAATATTGGAGTAGGTTGCCATTCCCTCTCCAGGGGATCTTGCTGACCCAGGGGTTGAACCCACATCTCCCGCATTGCAGGCAGATTCTTTACCACTGAGCCACCAGGGAAACCCTATGTCAAGGGTAGTGTGTTGTTTTATAAGCCATTGAATAAACACACACATGTACTCATTCCTGTGCACTATCTATAACAAGAGTATTTGTTGTGCATCCACTGTTTTATAAAAATCAATTCATTTCTCCTGTAATCTTAAAGATAATAGATTTTAGAAGCAAGTAGCCTTTCAGTTTCTGGACTCATTTGGAAGTCAACTGCTCCATTCTTACAGAATTGGAATATCCCATTTTGATCACTGACATATAAAAACTGTACAGCTAGTAATTAGAGAAACCTTGAAAAGTTGACCAAACAATTTAGTGGTATATTCCTGGTATGTATACCAGGCTTCAGTGATGAAAATTCCCTCCTCCTCTCTTCTTCCCTTACAAAAAAGTATTGTTAAACAAAGTCAGTCAGTGATAATGTCTGTTATAGGTAGTACTGCTTATATTTTCAGATACCTTGAGATATAGTTAATAAAATTGCTGTTTTAGTATTTTGAAGAATCCTCCCGTCAGTGCAAGATACATGTGTTTGATCCCTGATCTGGGAAGACCCACACGCCATGGAGCAACTAAGCCTGTGTGCCGCAGCTACTGAGCCCACGTGCCAGCTACTGAAGCCTCCACGCCCTAGAGCCTGTGCTCCGCAACAGGAGAGTAGCCCCTGCTCTTTGCAACTAGAGAAAGGCCCTCTCAGCCACGAAGACCAAGCATGGCTGAAAATAGATACATAAATCAAATTATAAACAAATGTAAGCGCTCTCAAAACAAAACAAAAAAGAAATGAAAAAAAAGATGATCAAAGAAACTGAGGAGGAGGAGAACTTGGTAGAGGGGTTGAATAGGGGGTGGGTTCCACGAGAGAGGAAGGGTTGTCCTCACGACCTGGAACAGGGTCCAGTGCATGGTGGCCACTCAGCAGTCATGCTGGCGTACTGAATAGGTTAGTGTTTGAGGCTCTGTTTACCTGGAGACCTAAGTCACCCGGGGGGAGGTGAGCACTGGAGAGACAGGTGAGGTATAGAGCAGACAGGTGCCGGCTTGGATTTTACTCGGAGTCAGAGGAGGTAGATGCTGATGTCAGTTTTAAGCAGGTGAGACCCTTTTGTTTGACTAGATCCCTCTGGATGTTATGTGGGAGTGACTTGGAGGGCAGTGAGAGGGAAATGTTGAATTAACAGGCGCCCCCTCCCCCCATCCCCCCGCTGTCGGTTACCTGAAAGTTGACATTTCTACCTGTCCTTGTACTCTTTCTTTACCGTGAGGGTAGTATGATTTACTCTTTGATGGGGTGACTTTTCAAAGTTCTCTGAGGAAGAGAACCCCTTAAAATCATTATTCTTATGGATCAAGGAAAACAACACCATGTAAAATAAAGATCGGGAATCATTTAACTTCTTAGCCATTAACTTAACTGAGGTTATGGCTATAGATTTCTGGTAGCAGAGATTTTTCTGTTTGCATTTTTTGGTGAAAAAAACTTAATATACGGAAACGAATCCTTAGAATAGGGTTTTATGAATTGAATGTCTATAGAAGCTATGCACTTGGAGGAAGATCCAGTTTGTAAAGTGCTAATATTGTCTGTCCAATCTGGTGTTTTAATTAGTATCAAAGGAAGGGAAATACTGCCGTAATTGTAACCTTACGTTACTCCCTTAGTTCAATTAGTTTTAAACCATAGTCATTATCTGTTATCTTTAGTTGTTGTGATCTCATTAGATGAAGTGATATTGTAGTTGTGATTTGGGAGATTAAAAAAATAACATGTTTTTTCTTATTACCAAAACGATATATGTTTATTGAAGACAGCTTTGGAAAATACAGGTAATGAAGTAAAAAAGCATACTCCAAATCTCCCTGACCAGAAATGATGCCTGTCCATATGCTGGGAAGGGTCAGCTTTGCTCAGATTGCCTGGGAGACTCGCAGGCCTGTTTGGGACTCTGGGACCTGGAGATGGGACAGCGCAGGGTCAGGCAGCCTACACATTCGTGGCCCTGGGAACATGTGTCTTGGTGCTTCTACACCTTCTAGGTCTTTAAGAGAAGTTGAAAATTTAGAAATATGGATTTAATGTGAAATCTCAAATTTTTATGTGAGCCACAACTACTAATAACACACTGGGATTCAAGCAGAGCAGACCTGAGGGCTGCATTCAGTCTTTGTTGCCTTGCCAGCTTATAACCTCAACCACGTATAGTTGTGTAGCCTGTGTTTCTCTCTCAGTTCAGTTCAGTTCAGTCGCTCAGTCATGTCCGACTCTTTGCGACCCCATGGACTGCAGCAGGCTAGGCCTCCCTGTCCATCACCAACTCCCAGAGCTTGCTCAAACTCATGTCCATTCAGTCACTGATGCCATCCAACCATCTCATCCTCTGTCGTCCCCTTCTCCTCCCGCCTTCAATCTTTCCCAGCATCAGGGTCTTTTCAAATGAGTCAGTTCTTTGCATCAGGTGGCCAAAGTGTTGGAGTTTCAGCTTCAACATCAGTCCTTCCAATGAATATTCAGGACTGATTTCCTTTAGGATGGACCAGTTGGATCTCCTTGCAGTCCAAGGGACTCTCATGAATCTTCTCCAACACCACAGTTCAAAAGCATCAGTTCTTCGGCACTCAGCCTTCTTTATGGTTCAACTCTTACATCCATATGTGACTCCTGGAAAAATAATAGCTTTGACTAGACAAACCTTTGTTGGCAAAGTAATGTCTCTGCTTTTTAACATGCTGTCTAGGTTGGTCATAGCTTTTCTTCCAAAGAGTAAGTGTCTTTTAATTTCATGGCTGAAGTCACCATCTGTAGTGATTTTGGAGACCAAGAAAATAGTCTGTCACTGTTTCCCGTCTATTTGCCATGAAGTGATGGGACTGGATGCCATGATCTTTGTTTTTTGAATGTTAAGGTTTTTTTTTTTAATGCTTTCAGTATTCTTTTCCAGTTTTATTTATTTATTTTTTTCATTTATTTTTATTAGTTGGAGGCCAACCATTTCACAACATTGCAGTGGGTTTTGTCATACATTGACATGAATCAGCCATGGAGTTACATGTATTCCCCATCCCGATCCCCCCCCCACCTCCCTCTCCACCCGATTCCTCTGGGTCTTCCCAGTGCACCAGGCCCGGGCACTTGTCTCATGCATCCTACCTGGGCTGGTGATCTGTTTCACTATAGATAATGTTCATGCTGTTCTCTCGAAACATCCCACCCTCGCCTTCTCCCACAGAGTCCAAAAGTCTGTTCTGTACATCTGTGTCTCTTTTTCTGTTTTGCATATAGGGTTATCATTACCATCTTTCTAAATTCCATATATATGTGTTAGTATGCTGTAATGTTCTTTATCTTTCTGGCTTACTTCACTGTATAATGGGCTCCAGTTTCATCCATCTCATTAGAACTGATTCAAATGAATTCTTTTTAATGGCTGAGTAATATTCCATGGTGTATATGTACCACAGCTTCCTTATCCATTCGTCTGCTGATGGGCATCTAGGTTGCTTCCATGTCCTGGCTATTATAAACAGTGCTGCGATGAACATTGGGGTGCACGTGTCTCTTTCAGATCTGGTTTCCTCAGGGTGTATGCCCAGAAGTGGGATTGCTGGGTCATATGGCAGTTCTATTTCCAGTTTTTTGAGAAGTCTCCACACTGTTCTCCATAGTGGCTGTACTAGTTTGCATTCCCAGCAACAGTGTAAGAGGGTTCCCTTTTCTCCACACCCTCTCCAGCATTTATTGCTTGTAGACTTTTGGATAGCAGCCATCCTGACTGGCGTGTAATGGTACCTCATTGTGGTTTTGATTTGCATTTCTCTGATAATGAGTGATGTTGAGCATCTTTTCATGTGTTTGTTAGCCATCTGTGTGTTTTCTTTGGAGAAATGTCTGTTTAGTTCTTTGGCCCATTTTTTGATTGGGTCATTTATTTTTCTGGAATTGAGCTTCAGGAGTTGCTTGTATATTTTTGAGATTAATCCTTTGTCTGTTTCTTCATTTGCTATTATTTTCTCCCAATCTGAGGGCTGTCTTTTCACCTTACTTATAGTTTCCTTTGTTGTGCAAAAGCTTTTAAGTTTCATTAGGTCCCATTTGTTTAGTTTTGCTTTTGTTTCCAATATTCTGGGAGGTGGGTCATAGAGGATCTTGTTGTGGTTTATGTCGGAGAGTGTTTTGCTTATGTTCTCCTCTAGGAGTTTTATAGTTTCTGGTCTTACATTTAGATCTTTAATCCGTTTTGAGTTTATTTTTGTGTATGGTGTTAGAAAGTGTTCTAGTTTCATTCTTTTACAAGTGGTTAACCAGTTTTCCCAGCACCACTTGTTAAAGAGGTTGTCTTTTTTCCATGGTATATCCTTGCCTCCTTTGTCGAAGATAAGGTGTCCATAGGTGCGTGGATTTATCTCTGGGCTTTCTGTTCTGTTCCCTTGATCTATATTTCTGTCTTTGTGCCAGTACCATACTGTCTTGGTGACTGTGGCTTTGTAGTAGAGTCTGAAGTCAGGCAGGTTGAGTCTTCCAGTTCCATTCTTCTTCTCAAGATTGCTTTGGCTATTCGAGGTTTTTTGTATTTCCATACAAATTGTGAAATTATTTGTTCTAGTTCTGTGAAAAATATCGTTGGTAGCTTGATAGGGATTGCATTGAATCTATAGATTGCTTTGGGTAGTATAGCCATTTTGACAATATTGATTCTTCCAATCCATGAACATGGTATGTTTCTCCATCTGTTTGTGTCCTCTTTGATTTCTTTCATCAGTGTTTTATAGTTTTCTATGTATAGGTCTTTTGTTTCTTTAGGTAGATATACTCCTAAATATTTTATTCTTTTTGTTGAAATGGTGAATGGTATTGTTTCCTTAATTTCTCTTTCTGTTTTCTCATTGTTAGTGTATAGGAATGCAAGGGATTTCTGTGTGTTAATTTTATGTCCTGCAACTTTGCTATATTCGTTGATTAGCTCTAGTAATTTTCTGGTAGAGTCTTTAGGGTTTTCTATGTAGAGGATCATGTCATCTGCAAACAGTGAGAGTTTCACTTCTTCTTTTCCTATCTAGATTCCTTTTACCTATTTTTCTGCTCTGATTGCTGTGGCCAAAACTTCCAAAACTATGTTGAATAGTAGTGGTGAGAGTGGGCACCCTTGTCTTGTTCCTGATTTCAAGGGGAAATGCTTTCAATTTTTCACCCACCATTGAGGGTAATGCTTGCTGTGGGTTTGTCGTATATAGCTTTTATTATGTTGAGGTATGTTCCTTCTATTCCTGCTTTCTGGAGAGTTTTAATCATAAATGAGTATTGAATTTTGTCAAAGGCTTTCTCTGCATCTATTGAGATAATCATATGGTTTTTATCTTTCAATTTGTTAATGTTATATTACATTGATTGATTTGCGGATATTAAAGAATTCTTGCATTCTTGTGATAAAGCCCACTTGGTCATGGTGTATGATTTTTTTAATATGTTTTTGGATTCTGTTTGCTAGAATTTTGTTAAGGATTTTTGCATCTATGTTCATCAGTGATATTGGCCTGTAGTTTTCTTTTTTTGTGGCATCTTTGTCTGGTTTTGGAATTAGGGTGATGGTGGCCTCATAGAATGAGTTTGGAAGTTTACCTTCTTCTGCAATTTTCTGGAAGAGTTTGAGTAAGATAGATGTTAGCTCTTCTCTAAATTTTTGGTAAAATTTAGCTGTGAAGCCATCTGGTCCTGGGCTTTTGTTTGCTGGAAGATTTCTGATTACAGTTTCAATTTCCTTGCTTGTGATGGGTCTGTTAAGATCTTCTATTTCTTCCTAGTTCAGTTTTGGAAAGTTACACTTTTCTAAGAATTTGTCCATTTCTTCCAAGTTGTCCATTTTATTGGCATAGAGCTGCTGGTAGTAGTCTCTTATGATCCTTTGTATTTCAGAGTTGTCTGTTGTGATCTCTCCATTTTCATTTCTAATTTTGTTAATTTGGTTCTTCTCTCTTTGTTTCTTAATGAGTCTTGCTAATGGTTTGTCAATTTTGTTTATTTTTTCAAAACAGCTTTTAGCTTTGTTGATTTTTTGCTATGGTCTCTTTAGTTTCTTTTGCATTTATTTCTGCCCTAATTTTTAATATTTCTTTCCTTCTACTAACCCTGGGGTTCTTCATTTCTTCCTTCTCTAATTGCTTTAGGTGTAGAGTTAGGTTATTTATTTGACTTTTTTCTTGTTTCTTGAGGTAAGCCTGTAATGCTATGAACCTTCCCCTTAGCACTGCTTTTACAGTGTCCCATAGGTTTTGGGTTGTTGTGTTTTCATTTTCATTCATTTCTATGCATATTTTGATTTCTTTTTTGATTTCTTCTATGATTTGTTGGTTATTCAGAAGCGTGTTATTTAGCCTCCATATGTTTGAATTTTCAACAATTTTTTTCCTGTAATTGAGATCTAATCTTACTGCACTGTGGTCAGAAAAGATGACTGGAATGATTTCAATTTTTTTCAATTTTCCAAGACCAGATTTATGGCCCAGGATGTGATCTATTCTGGAGGTTCTGTGTGCACTTGAGAAAAAGGTAAAGTTGATTGTTTTGGGGTGAAATGTCCTATAGATATCAATTAGGTCTAGCTGGTCCATTGTGTCATTTAAGGTTTGTGTTTCCTTGTTAATTTTCTGTTTAGTTGATCTATCCATAGATGTGAGTGGGGTATTAAAGTCTCCCACTATTATTGTGTTACTATTAGTTTCCTCTTTCATACTTGTTAGCGTTTGCCGTACATATTGCAGTGCTCCTATGTTGGGTGCATATATATTTATAATTGTTATATCTTCTTCTTGGATTGATCCTTTGATCATTATGTAGTGTCCTTCTTTGTCTCTTTTCATATCCTTTATTTGAAAGTCTATTTTACCTGATATGAGTATTGCGACTCCTGCTTTCTTTTGTTCTCTGTTTGCGTGAAATATTTTTTTCCAGCCCTTCACTTTTAGTCTGTATGTGTCTCTTGTTTTGAGGTGGGTCTCTTGTAGACAGCATATATAGGGGTCTTGTTTTTGTATCCATTCAGCCAATCTTTGTCTTTTGGTTGGGGCATTCAACCCATTTACATTTAAGGTAATTATTGATAGGTGTGGTCCCGTTGCCAGTTACTTTGTTGTTTGGGTTCACGTTTATACAACCTTTCTGTATTTCCTGTCTAGAGAAGATCCTTTAGCATTTGTTGAAGAGCTCGTTTGGTGATGCTGAATTCTCTCAGCTTTTGCTTGTCTGTAAAGCTTTTGAATTCTCCTTCATATCTGAATGAGATCCTTGCTGGGTACAGTAATCTAGATTGTAGATTATTCTCTTTCATTACTTTAAGTATGTCCTGCCATTCCCTTCTGGCCTGGAGGGTTTCTATTGCTAGATCAGCTGTTATCCTTATGGGAATCCCTTTGTGTGTTATTTGTTGTTTCTCCCTTGCTGCTTTTAATATTTGTTCTTTGTGTTTGATCTTTTTTAATTTGATTAATATGTGTCTTGGGGTGTTTTGCCTTGGGTTTATCCTGTTTGGGACTCTCTGGGTTTCTTGGACTTGGGTGGCTATTTCCTTCCCGATTTTAGGGAAGTTTTCAGCTATTATCTCCTCGAGTATTTTCTCATGGCCTTTCTTTTTGTCTTCTTCTTCTGGGACTCCTATGATTCGAATGTTGGGGCGTTTCACATTATCCCAGAGGTCCCTGAGGTTGTCCTCATTTCTTTTGATTCTTTTTTCTTTTTTCCTCTCTGCTTCATTTATTTCCACCATTTTATCTTCTACCTCACTTATCCTATCTTCTGTCTCCGTTATTCTACTCTTGGTTCCCTCCAGAGTGTTTTTTATCTCATTTATTGCATTATTCATTTTTAATTGACTCTTTTTTATTTCTTCTAGGTCTTTATTAAACATTTCTTGCATCTTCTCAATTTTTGTCTCCAGGCTATTTATCTGTAACTCCATTTTGTTTTCAAGATTTTGGATCATTTTTATTATCATTATTCTAAATTCTTTTTCAGGTAGATTCCCTATCTCCTCCTCTTTTGTTTGACTTGGTGGGCATTTTTCATGTTCCTTTACCTGTTGGGTATTTCTTTGCCTTTTCATCTTGTTTAGATTGTTGTGTCTGGAGTGGGCTTTCTGTGTTCTGGAGGTCTGTGGTTCCTTTTTATTGTGGAGGTTTTACCCAGTGGGTTGGGTTGGACGATTGGCTTGTCAAGGTTTCCTGGTTAGGGAAGCTTGCGTCAGTGTTCTGGTGTGTGGAACTTGATTTCCTCTCTTTGGAGAGCAATGGAGTGCCCAGTAATGAGTTTTGAGATGGGTCTATGTGTTAGGTGTGACCTTGGGCAGCCTGTATGTTGACGTTCAGGGCTATGTTCTTGCGTTGCTGGAGAATTTACATGGTATGTCTTGCTCTAAAACTTATTGGCTCTTGGGTGGTGGTTGGTTTCAGTGTAGGTATAGAAGCTTTTGGACGGTCTCTTATTACTTAACGTTCCATGTAGTCAGGAGTTTTATGGTGTTCTCAGGTTTTGGGCTTGTCTCCTGCCTCTGGATTTCAGTTTTATTTTTCCAGTAGTCTCAAGACTTCTCTAACTATACAGCACTGATAATAAAACTTCTAGGTTAATGGTGAAAAGATTCTCCCCCATGAGGGACACCCAGAGAGGTTCACAGAGTTACATGAAGAAGAGGAGAGGGAGGAGGGAGATAGAGATGAGCAGGAGGAGAAAAAGGGGGACTCAAGAGGAGAGAGACAGATCTACACAGTTGTCTGTTCCCAGAGTGTTCTCCGTAGCCCAGACACCCACAAAGATTCACAGAATTGGATTGGGAAGAGAAGGGGAAAGGAGGAAATAGAGGTGTTCTGAGGTAGAAAAAGGAGAGTCAAGATTGGGAGAGAGTAAACAACACACTCGTGAATAAAAATGGGAACTGAATATTGGATTCTTAAATGTCCACAATTTATATCATATACTGAAAAACAAAGATTAAAAATCTAGAGTAGAGGTTAGACTCTTAAAAATACAATGTTAAAAACAAAAACCAAAACACACAAAAAAATTTTAGAAATATATATGAAGTTCGGTTTAAAAATAGGGCTTCTCTTTTTTTTTTTTTTGCAAGGTTATAGTGTAATGAAAATGAAAATTAAGGAGTAGTAGAGGAGTAATAGAGGACTTTAAAAGGAAATAAGAGAAAAAGAAAAATAGAAAAAAAAAAGAGAAAAAGGAAAAAAAAACAAGAAAAAAATTTTTTCCTAATTAAAAAAATCGTGAAAATCTATGAAAATGAAAGTTAAGGAGTAATGGGGGAGTAATAGGGAATTTTAAAAGAAAATAAAAGAGGAAAAAAAAAAGTAAAAATATATCTAGGAATTTCTCTAGAGCTGTTGTGGTCAGTGTGGGTTTGGTTCAGTTTCAGATAGCTCCTCGTTCAAGCTTACACTTCTCGATATCTACAGGCCCCTTCAGGTGTAGTCGGTGTTATCTATAGGGATTTTAATCTGTTGCACCGGTCCCTTCTGAAGCGGTTCCCTTTGTTTATTTGGCTTCTGTTTGCCGGTCTCTTCAGTGCCTAATTTCCGCCCTGACACAGACGGGCAGAGGTGGACTCTTATTCAGGTTGCTAGTTCTGTTGCGCTTCGGCGAGGGACTGGTGCTGCTTTCCCCGACTACGCTGCTCAGGCTCCCGGCTGCTCTATATGGAGCGTGCCCTGCGCTGCCCGCGGTTCCAGCCCTTGGGTGTTCCACAAAAGCGCCGACTCGGCTGCGCCTGCATTTTGTGCCCTCCCTGTTCGAGCGGCTCAGGCAGCCAGGAGCTTGACGGGCGCACTCTCCCCAGGTGTGGTGCGCCTTCTCCCCTCCGAGGTCCCAGTCTCAGTTTCTGCCGGCGCCAGTCGGGTGCGTGCGCCTTCTCCCCTCCACGTCCCCAGCCTCAGTCCCCACCCGCGCCGGTTGGGTGCGTGTGCCCTGTCTCTAGCTGCGACCCTCCCGGCGGATGTCGACCATCCAGAATCTCAGGAAGTCTTTGGTTAGAAACTGGAGGCCTGTTTGCAGTGCGGTAGGGGATGCGGTCCTTGGGGCCGAGTTTGCCCCTTTCCCCTCCTGCCTGCCTCCTGCCTCCGGCGGGGCTGGGTCAGTCCGCAGCCTGCGAGCTCTTCTCTAGACTTGCTCAGACCCTTTGTTCTGCGAACGGCAGGCAGTGTGTTCGGGCCGGTTAATTCTCTCCCTCTCTCTCTTGCTATCCCACAGTTTAAGTTGGTAACTCACAAAAGCTCCCTCCGATTGTCCTCAGGGCACTCAGGCCCGGTCCTTACCCTAAGAAATGCCGCCTGCTCCTCTCCGTTCCGCCCCCACTTGCTGTTGGCGATGCGGGCGTCTGGGGTACTTTTCTGCTGGGAGTTGCTTTTAGGCACGTAATCTGTGGGTTTTATTTATTCTTCCCCTCCCAGTCAGGTTGCCCTCCCAGATTCAAAAACTTCCCCCAGACCCGCCAGTGCGAGGGTTTCCTGGTGTTTGGAAACTTCCTCTATTAAGACTCCCTTCCCGGGACGGATCTCCGTCCTTAGCTCTTTTGTCTCTCTTTTTATCTTTTATATTTTGTCCTACCTCCTTTCGAAGACAATGGGCTGCTTTTCTGGGCGCCTGATGACCTCAGCTAGCGATCAGAAGTTGTTTTGTGAAGTGTGCTCTGCGTTCAATTATTCTTTCGATGAATTTGTAGGAGAGAAAGTGGTCTCCCCGTCCTATTCTTCCGCCATCTTCCTTTTCCTGAATGTTAAGTTTTAAGCCAACTTTTTCACTCTCTTCTTTCACTTTTATCAAGAGACTCTTTAGTTACTCTTCAGTTTCTGCCATAAGGGTGTCATCTGCATATCTGAGGTTATTGATATCTCTCCCAGCAATCTATTCCAGCTCTCTCAGTATATTGGAGTATACTCCCAAGCCTTCAGGGTATGCTGCCTCAGCAGTGTGTACCAATCTCCTGTTTCCTTACTAGCATTGGGTAAAGCCTTCTCAAAAAAAAAAATCCTAGCCAGTTTTGTTTGTTTTAACTTGCATTTTTTTGGTATAATTACTGAGTTGCTAGGCTTCCTGGTGGCTTCCAGTGGTTCAGTGGTAAAGAATCTGCCTGCAATGCAGGAGACTCAGGTTCAATCCCTGGGTCAGGAAGCTCCTCTGCAGGAGGAAATGGCCACACACTTCAGTATTCTTGCCTGGAAAATCCTATGGACAGAGGAACCCTGGTGGGCTACAGTCCATGGGGTCGCAGAGTCGGACATAACTTAGTGACTGCACAGCAAAAATGAGTTGAACATTGATTAAACGTTTATTGACCTTACTTGGATTTACTTGGTAACTCGCCACCTTGCTAGAACTCTGAGTTCCAGTAGTATTTTGGTCATTTATTCAGTGCATCTCAGCTTTTGTAATATTATATAGTATTTGCATCCCAAGAGTCCTAGCAAATAGTACTCATGGCAGGTGTCATCCCCCAAACCTGAGGGCATTGGTACTTGGAGCACACCTGTAACCCATGTTAACGAGCTGTGGTTGAGAAGTTCTGAGTTTGGTCAGTGGGAATGTTGGAGCATGTGCTCTGTGCCTGGCATTGCTCTAACTGTCCAGCCTTGAACCATGATAGCGGTCTCAACTCTCCAAGATCTCATGATCTTTTTTATTTCTCTTGCGTTTATCATATTGACCATCATATTTATAAAAGATAATTTTTATTTCCAGAATTTATAATTTTTTGGCTTTTATTTCTTGTTGACATGAACCATCCCCCCCAACAAAAAAAACCAGTGGTGGATGCTAGTCAGTCTCTAATTTCTTAAATTCCATTAATTCTCTTGAGTTCTGTTAAACTCTGCTACAAAAAGTTGCAAGTGGACTTTGGTGAGCAGTTCCTTTCCTGTGATGATGAGAAAACCAGGGTACGGTGCTGGGACTGTGTAATGGGGACTTCTGGAGTGTTTGTCTAACTCAACACAGATCCCTTAACTGTGCTCAAACCTAGACATCCATTCCCCGGAATACTTCTTCCTCCCCACAGAGTACACAGAGGATTGAATCAGTTTTAGTTCAGTCCTGACGCAAGCTAGTCCAATCAGTGTCCCTTTCTTGGAAATTTGACATTGGGTGCAAGAGAGGGTTCGACCTCTCTGCATTCACAGGGCCTAACGTAAAAACTTGGGAGTTCTAGGCCACTGTGTTCTGCTCTTGTGTCTGGGGACAGAGAAAGGTGATTTATGGATGGAGAGATTAAAGTAAGTATAGAGAAGCAGGAAGAGAATACTACCTGAGATAACTGTAAACTTGCTCCTCCAGACCTTTCTGGGGCTGGGTGTCTTCCTGTTCTGTGAAATCCTCCTGTATTCTTCAGACTAACAGCGCCGCCTGTGCCCCGCCCCGCCTCACCTCACCATACACCTTTTAGCTGAAGCCAGCTGAGGTTGGGTTGTTTAATCTCAGCCTTCTCTTCATTTTCAGCCCTATATTCTTTAATCCTACCTTATCTCTTGTATTTCTTGACTATCATCTGAGGAAGTTGTGAATTTATTATTATTTTCTTCAAGTAACAGTAACATCAAAAATTAAGGATATACTAGTATAGATAAAATAGATAATCAACAAGGACCTGCTGTATAGCACAGGGAACTCTACTCAGTATTCTGTCATAAGCTGTATGGGAAAATAATCTGAAGAAGATTGAGTGTATGTACATGTATAACTGAATCGCTTAACTGTACACCTGAAACTAACAGTATTGTAAATCAGCTATATTTCAATATAACATAAAAATTAAATTAAAAAATTAAGGGTAGCAAGAGAAGCAGAAGTGCACAAATTTAAGCTAATTCACACAATTACAATTTTATTAGAAAGTCCATTTTGCACATGTGGTTGGTGACCTTTCTTAAGTCAGTTCAGATCTCTTGTGAAGAAAAACCAAAAAGGAAGAGATTTTGAATTTGTTTCCAAATGTCCTAGAATTTCAGTGGAGTAATTTCCCTTCATATGTGTGTAACATTTTGACCTCATGAAAGAAATGATACTGCATCTGTTTAAGCATGTACACTTCCAGAAACTGAAAGAAGACTCTTAACTTTACTATCTAAATATCAAGAAATTGAATCACAGTGTAATTTACCTGGTGGGTGGTAGTGTTAGTCCCTCAGTTGTGTCTGATTCTTTGTGACCCCATGGACTGTAGCCTGCCAGGCTCCTTTGTCCATGGCATTCTCCAGGCAACAATACTGGAGTGGGTAGCCATTCCCTTCTCCAGGGGATCTTTCTGACCCAGGTCTCCTGCATTGCAGGCGGATTCTTAGTGTCTGAGCTACCACTTCCCTGGTGGCTCAGATGGTAAAGAATTTACCTGGGACTAGGCTTATTCTTAAATTAGCTTTTTGTTTCAGCCATGTCATAAGTACTCAGTACTAAACTTAAGTAGTCTGCTATAATGAAGAAGTTGGATGGGGAGGGAGAATAAAAAGGAATGATAGAGACTTCCCTGGTGGTCCCGTGGCCTAGGACTCCATGTTCCCAATGCAGGGGTCCCGGGTTTGATCCCTTTTCAGGGAACTAGATCCCACATGCCACAACTGAGACCCAGTGCAGCCAAATAAATAAGTAAAATATGTATAAAAAAGAATGCTAGGAAGAGTAAGAAAGAATTCTAGTAGAAGAAAGAAAACTCAGTGCTGTAATTCTCCTTATTCATAATTGTATTTGTCTGAATTTTTTCATTTACAAGTGGAAGAAGCCCAAACTGTCTTAAGTAAAAAAGGGAAATGTATTGACCCCCTGATGCTGGGACCGATGGAGGGCAGGAGGAGAAGGGGACGACAGGGGATGAGATGATTAGATGGCCTCATCAACTCAATGAACATGAATCTCAGCAAACTCCAGGAGATAGTGAAGGACAGAGAAGCCTGTCGTGCTGCAGTCCATGGGATTGCAGAGAATTGGACACAACTTAGCGACTGAGCAACTACTGAGTTACCTATCTGTCTGTTAGGTCCAAGGATTCTGATTGTCCTGGCTTGATCCCATGCCTAGACCAGTCACCATGGCCAAGGGAATGCAAGACTCTCATTGGCTGTCCTGGGCTTTTGGGCCCACCTTTTTACCAGTTGTAAAGTAAAAGGTAAGTGAAGTCGCTCAGTCGTGTTTGACTCTTTGCGACCCCATGGACTGTAGCCTACCAGGCTTCTCTGTCCATGGGATTTTCCAGGCAAGGGTACTGGAGTGGGTTGCTATTTCCCTAGTAAAGTCAGTAGCTAGACTCCTGGAATTAGCAGGAGGGAAAGTGGATCAATTACAGGAAGAAAGAATGCTGGGCAGGCTAAATGCATACCCAACACACTCATCATATACAGCGATAGGACAGAAAGGGGCTGATGGTGACCTTCTCTTTTTTCCCCTTTTGAATGGTGAGCTAAGTTGCTGCAGTCACGTCAGACTCTTTGTGACACTATAGACTGTAGCCCACCAGGCTCCTCTGTTTACGGAATTCTCTATGCAAGAATACCGGAGTGGGTTGCCAGGCTCTCCTCCAGGGGAACTTCCCCCTTGAATGATCAGTTCAGTTCAGTTCAGTTTAGTCGCTCAGTCGTGTCCAACTCTTTGCGACCCCATGAACCGCAGCACGCCAGGCCTCCCTGTCCATCACCAACTCCCGGAGCTTACTCAAACTCACACCCATCGAGTTGGTGATGCCATCCAGCCATCTCATCCTCTGTCGTCCCCTCCTCCTCCTGCCCCCAATCCCTCCCAGCATCACGGTCTTTTCCAGTGAGTCAGCTCTTCGCATGAGGTGGCCAAAGTACTGGAGTTTCAGCTTCAGCATCAGTCCTTCCAATGAACACCCAGGACTGATCTCCTTTAGGATGGACTGGTTGGATCTCCTTGCATCTCAAGAGTCTTCTCCAACACCACAGTTCGAAAGCATCAATTTTTCGGCACTCAGCTTTCTTCACAGTCCAACTCTCACATCCATACATGAATACTGGAAAAAACATAGCTTTGACTAGACAGATCTTTGTTGGCAAAGTAATGTCTCTGCTTTTTAATATGCTGTCTAGGTTGGTCATAACTTTCCTCCCAAGGAGTAAGCGTCTTTTAATTTCATGGCTGCAATCACCATCTGCAGTGATTTTGGAGCCCAAAAAAATAAAGTCAGCTACTGTTTCCACTGTCTCCCCATCTATTTCCCATGAGGTGATGAGACCAGATGCCATGATCTTAGTTTTCTGAATGATAAGCTTTAAGCCAACTTTTTCACTCTCCTCTTTCACTTTCATCAAGAGGCTTTTTAGTTCCTCTTCACTCTCTGCCATAAGGGTGGTGTCATCTGCATATCTGAGGTTATTGATATTTCTCCCGGCAACCTTGATTCCAGCTTGTGCTTCTTCCAGCCCAGCGTTTCTCATGATGTACTCTGCATATAAGTTAAATAAGCAGGGTGACAATATACAGCCTTGACGTACTCCTTTTCCTATTTGGAACCAGTCTGTTCTTCCATGTCCAGTTCTAACTGTTGCTTCCTGACCTGCATACAGGTTTCTCAAGAGGCAGGTCAGGTGGTCTGGTATTCCCATCTCTTTCAGAATTTTCCGCAGTTGATTGTGATCCACACAGTCGAAGGCTTTGAATGATAGTCTTTAGTAAAACTATAACACAAAGACATCAAAGCAACCCAATGTATGCATGGACTTTCTTCTCAATAAAGTTTACTTTTTAAATGCTCACTGTGCTGCCCAAGAATTTGTGTTGTTCATTCATTTTAAAATGAAATATATTTTATTGTCTTGTGATTGCTCTAGATAGAATGACGTTTGGGTGGCTTATCTATAATATAGCTAGATCACTTTTGGTTTAGAACTGTGGGTATTATTTTATCAGTTTGACCACTACTATAATGACAGATTTTTTTTCCCGTGCCTGAAGGCAGGTTAGCATTCTCTTGGCCCATATCTGGAGGCTTTCTAACTTATGATTTGTCTGGAACTGCCAGGGAAATGTGTATACTGGGAAAAAGCTGGAGCTGGAAAGGGGTATTATTTCTTAAGGTGTCTGCTTTTTTAGATTAGACTGCAAGGAAGATAGCAACTTGACTTTTTTCAGAAGGGCACAGGCCTATTTTTTGAGAATTGTTTTGTCCTATGAGACTGGTAACAGTAGGTAGTAAGAGCTTATGGTATCTTGAGAAAAGTTGCACTTGTTTTTTAAATTATATATCTGCAGTGTAATTTACTTCCCACATTCTGATTACAACAATCCCACTCAAAAACTGGTTCCTGGACCTTCTTCCTTTAATCTCAGATTGTCAGTTTCCTCCTCGTCTCATTTCCTACCACCTGCAGCTGGGACCTCAGAGTGAGTCACCCCAGGTAGTTCCTGCCCCGTTGTCCTTCTGTCCCTTCTAACCCGCCAACCTCCTTTGCCCAACCAGCTCAACTCTCTGGGTTCTGTTTCCTGTATTCGTGATATTAAAAATCAGCCATGTAAAGCAATTATCGTTCAATAAAAAATAAATTAATTGAAAAAATTAAAAAAAAGAAAATCAGCCAAAGAAGACCATACAAACTTGCAGACTTTGTCTTTACCCATTTAGCTGTATTCTTCCTCAGCTTGTATTCTGCTAAGAATTCTTTTTCCCTCTTCACTCTCAATATAATATATATATATTTAAATTATGTTTCACTGTCTTTTATTGGAGTAGAGTTGCTTTGCAGTGTTGTGTTCGTTTCACACTGTTGCCGTATAACAATGTGAATCAGCTGTATGTACACATGCACCCGTACCGAGCTGAGCTCTGTACGTTACATGGCAGCTTCCCACTAGCTATCTGTTTTACCCACATCTGTGTTCGTCACTCAGTGATATCTGACCCTTTGCCAGGCTCCTCTGTCCATGGAATTCTCCAGGCAAGAATCCTGGAGGCCATTGCCATTCCCTTCTCCAGGGGATCTTCCCGACCCAGGGATTGAACCCAGGTCTTCTGTATTGCAGGCAGCTTCTTTTCCCTCTGAGTCACCGGGGAAGCCCCGTGCCCCCACCCCCCGTAGAGTATATTCACCAGTACCAGTCTCCTAGTTTGTCCTACCCTCCCCTTCCCGCCCCATGTTCACAAGTCCGTTCCCCACATCTGCGTCTTTGTTCCTTCCCTGCAAATAGGTTTCTTCCTCACCTCTCTTTCCTTTCTGCATAGACGTTGTTCCAGACCCGCCCCTTCTTTCCTCAGGCCTCCCTACCCCTCCCCAGATGCCTCAGAACCTTCGCTCTCAGGAGCAGCTCTTCCTCCTGTGTGGTCCAGGTGCCCACTTCCTAGGCAGATCTCGTAAATCTATCTGATCCACACTTTGCCTCTTGAGATAAGAGAGTGAAGGAAGAGGCAGCTGTCGCCTTCCCTTCCCCGTGTTCAGATGCTGTCCTCCTCGGTTTCCTTGGAGACTCTATCTCACGCTTGCGCTCGGAAGTCCCTTCATTCGTGCCACAACCCCATCGTGCATGACCACTGTGTGCAGATGCTGTGGTAGGAGCTAGGGGGACAGCAGCGACAGGTTGCTGTCCTCAGTCTTTAATTAGGACAGAGATACATACCCCCGACCCCAACAGTCACAGAGAGAAATGATTCCTCACCGTTTGAAATGCTGTGACGGAAGTGTCCAAGAGGACCTAAAGTAGTCCTACAGTCTAGGGAAGATGTGACATTTGCTTGGCATCTGAAGGATGTCTAGGAGGTCATCAGGGAAGGAAAGAAGTTGTTGGGCTGAGGGATCAGTGCGTGACAGGGCCTGTGGCATAAAGGGGCACAGCATGTTTGAGTAGAAGGCCACGGTGGTTGCAGTGGGGAAGACTGGAGAGGGAGTTGAGGTCAGGCCACGCAGGGCCTTGCAGGCATGTGCAGAAGGGTCATCTGAGAGCCCCAGTCTGAATCACCTTGTCCTCTGCCTCTGGGTCCTGTGCCCCCTCCTGCACGCCACGCCCGCTGAGCTTTGGCCTCTCAATGCTGCCTTGTTGGCATCTCTCTTCTCCGTCTTCTGTCACAGCTCAGCTCTGTGCTGGGTGTCTGCCTTGTTCCTGTTTGCATGTTGCAGTCTTGCAGTCTGGTTCTGCCTCTGCCTCCTGTATCTTGTTTCCGTGCACCATCGTCTGTCAGTTTATTTCTCGATCTTTCCATGACATTCAACATGTTCTGTAGGAACACTTTCCTGCCTTGCCTTTCTCTATCTTCTGCTCTGTGTGTTCTCTTCTCTTACATCTAGGATTTCCTAGTCTCCTCTGAGGGCTCCTTATCCTTAATGTTATTGTCCCCAAGGCTGTTTTCTCTACCCTTTTTGGTCCTGCCCTGTCCTCTAAGTGAAGAAGAACTGAAGAACCTCTTGATGAAAGTGAAAGAAGAGAGTGAAAAATTTGGCTTAAAACTCAACATTCAGAAAACTAAGATCATGGCAACCAGTCCCATCAATCACTTCATGGGAAATAGATGGGGAAACAATGGAAACAGTGACAGATTTTATTTTCTTGGGTTCCAAAATCACTGCAGATGGTGACTGCAGCCATGAAATTAAAAGACGCTGGCTCCTTGGAAGAAAAGCTATGACCAACCTAGACAGCACATTAAAAAGCAGTGACATTACTTTGCCAACAAAGGTCCACCTAGTCAACGTTATGGTTTTTCCAGGAGTCATGTATGGATGTGAGAGTTGCACCATAAAGAAAGCTGACTGCTAAGGAATTGATGCTTTTGAACTGTGGTGTTGAAGAAGACTCTTAAGAGTCCCTTGGATTGCAAGGAGGTCCAACCAGTCCCTCCTAAAGGAAATCAGTCCTGAATATTCATTGGAGGGACTGATGCTGAAGCTGAAACTCCAATACTTTGGCTACCTGATTGAAAGAACTGACTCATTGGAAAAGACCCTGATGCTGGGAAGGATTGAAGGTGGGAGGAGAAGGGGACGACAGAGGATGAGATGGTTGGATGGCATCACCGATTCGATGGACATGAGTTTGAGCAAGTTCTGAGAGTTGGTGATGGACAGGGAAGCCTGGCATGCTGCAGTCCATGGGGTCACAAAGAGTTGGACAGGACTGAGCGACCGAACTAAGCTTAACTGTCTCTAGGATGGTCATATTGCCACTGTCGTGGGTCTGGCTGCCAGGATTAAGACCCATTATCTCTGCATGTTCATACCTGGAACTCTGACCTTTCTTCTAAGGTCTAACCCTTTATCTGAGTTCTGCCTGTGATGTTTGGGCGCTTCCAATGCAGTGGGTCAAACTCAGAACTCACCACCGCCTTTCTTCTGACAACCTTTTTCTCTGCCTGTATTTCCCATTCTGGTGAACGATGCTGTTGTCTGCCCTATTGTTCATTCTTTAGCAGTTGTTTATTGAGTACCTGCTGTGTATCAGCAACCATGCTCTGGTATAATAAACAAAAAGAAAAAGTCTTTGTTCCTGGTTCCAGAGCTCCTAAAACCTTTGGACTTCCCTGAGTTGATAGGAATGCCTTTTGTTATTCAAAGTAAACACCTTCCTTGGAGGTCCAGTGGTTAAGACCTGACCCAGTGCATTGGAGGAGGGTGCAGGTTCGATCCAGATCCCACATGCCTGGCTACCAAAAAACCAAAGCATAAAACAGAAGCTACAGTGTAACAAATTCAATGAAGACTTTAAAAAAAATGGCCCATGTGAGAAAAAAAATCTTAAAAAGAAACTTTTTGGACCTTAACCTGAATTTGTGTTAATGAAGTGCCTTTCAGCTCACCACTACCACCACCACCTCCGAGGAAGAGGAAGGAGCAAACTGGAGACTGAGTTCCGTCTCATGGCCAGGTGTTCAGTCGGTGGTGCCTGTGTGATGGAATCCCATCCAAGACCTTAGAATGATAAGGTTCAGGGAGCTTCTGGTTTGGAGAACACTGAACTGGGAACTATGGAAGAGGAGAGAGTGGAGTCTCTGCACATCCCTTCCCCCACACGCTGCCCTCTTAGCCCAAGTGGTTGTTCCTGAGTTCCTTTATAATAAAACTGTAATCACCAGTATAGCGATTTCCTCAGTCGTGTGTTGTGAATTACTGAACCTGGGGAAACAGGGCTGGGTGTGTTTTGTCCATGGGATTCTCCAAGCAAGAATACTGGAGTGGGTTGTCATTCCCTTCTCCAGGGCATCGTCACAACCCAGGGATTGAACCTGGGTCTCCCATATTGCAGGCAGATTCTTTACCATCTGAGCCTCCAGGGAATCTATGGGGTCTGCCTAAATTGAATTGTATGAAACCCATTTGGTGTTAGAGATGTGTCATTAGAACACATATCTGGACTGTAGTGTCTGTAGATATCTATACAGTTGTCTTTCAGTATCTGCAGGGTGGTGGAATTGGTTTCAGGACCCTGCACAGATACCAGAATTCATCGATAGTCAAGTCTTTCATATAAAATGGCATAGTGTTTGCATATAACCTATGCACAACCTCCTGTATACTTCAGATCATCTCCAGTTTACTTATATTACCTAATACATGGGCTTCCCAGATGATGCAGTGGTAAAGAATTTGCCTGCCAATGCAGGAGATATAAAAGAAACAGGTTTGATCCCTGAGTTGGGAAGATCCTCTGGAGGAGGGCATGGCAACCCACTCCAGAATTCTTGCCTGGAGAATCCCATGGACAGGGGAGCCTGGTGAGCTATAGTCCATGGGATTGCAAAAGAGTTGGACATGACTTAGCGAGTAGGCATACACGCATGTAATACAGTATACTGCTACTGCTGCTGCTGAGTCACTTCAGTCGTGTCTGACTCTGTGTGACCCCATAGACGGCAGCCTACCAGGCTCCCCCGTCCCTGGGATTCTCCAGGCAAGAACACTGGAGTGTGTTGCCATTTCCTTCTTCAATGCATGAAAGTGATAAGTGAAAGTGAAGTTGCTCAGTCATGTCTGACTCTTAGCGACCCCGTGGACTGAATACTGTATACAGTATAAATACAATATAAATACAATACAGTATAATTTCTACACAAATAGTTGTTAGTGCTCAGCAAATTTGAATTTTGCTTTTTGGAATTCTCTGGAAATTTTCCATCTAAGGGTGGTTGAATCCATAGCTGAGGGTCCCATGGATGCAGAGGGTTGACTGTATTTGGCATAGACTTAGTACCTATCCCTAAGCCAGACAGGTGGATAGTCGGTTACAATCCAGCCGTGCAAGTGGCAGCCAAGTCTCTTTCTGCTTCTGAAGTTGCTAGATTTTGTTGATTCTGCCTTCACAGTATCTTTTGGATTCACCCTCTTCTCTCGTACTTCTGCTGTTGTCTTAGTCCCGGCAGTTAGCATTCTTCACTGACCTGCTTTGCTTTTGCTGCCTCCGCCTCCTGACTGGCCTGGCTTCCCTAGCCACTGGGCCTCAGCTGTATGAGGCTGCCAGAGAAGGTATTGGTACACATGCTGCTTCATGATGACATCTTCCCCTGGGGTTTCATCTCTTGCGGGGATGGGTTTCAAACTTGTGCTGTAGTATAGTGGGATGTACACTTTTATATACTCTGATGCTGGGAAAGATTGAGGGCAGGAGAAAGGGGCAACAGAGGATGAGATGGTTGGATAGCATCACTGACTGAATGGACGAGTTTGAGCAAGCTCCAGGAGATGGTGGAGGACAGAGAAGCCTGGTGTGTTTCAGTCCATGGGGTCACAGAGAGTCGGACATGACTTCGCAACTGAACAACAAATACTCTTGTATACTCTTAAAAAGTTACTGAAGACCCCAAGGAGCTTTTCTTTACATGAGTTTTATCCCTCTTTGTCAGGTTAGTGATTAAAACTGAGAATGTTAAAAATACTAATTTACTTAATGAAAATATCTGTCATAAATCCATTACACACTTAACATAAAAAACAGATTTTTATGAAAACTGTTTTACAAAAGCAGTTTAAACAACAATTTAGTGAGAAGAGTGACACCGTCTTACGTTTTTGTAAATCTCTTTAATGTTTCACTTAGTAGAAGACAGTTGGCCTCTCATATCTGCTCCATAGAGGAATGTTGCAAAATGTTGTTTTGGTTGAAGTAGTTGAGGAAAGTCTGGTCTTAACATAGATACGCAGTTGGAGAAAGCAGGAGTCTTTTAATGTCACTTCCAAAAAACTGGTCATTCTTTGATACTATACCAAATTTTTAGCAGTGGTGGTTTTTTAAGGGTTAGTGGTTGTGTGGAATCTGAAGTTATGTTAGTAAACTCTTCATATTTAATATGATTCAATGATTTAATAGATTCAATAAAATCTGTTGCTCTATCTTGCAATATGAATGGATATTTTACTCCTCTGTGATTTTGTACCATCATGTGTTGATCATTTGGAAAATATTGCTTCACTGAGTAATATGGATCTTCCAAATGTGTATATGTTTCTTTAAGCAGTATCACGAAAACCCATTTGTTAACTTTATTGCCCATCTTATTAGAAAATTCTCTAAATTTGGGGAAAGCAGTCTAACTCAACAATGGCAGAAACTGGCTTTCCAAGTTTTAAATATTTACGCAAAGCTTAACTTTTATCATCAGCATCAGATACTGCCGGGCGTTTTTCCTGAAGCAGCAGGCCCACTTCTTTTTGAGAACACACGCACAGGGCATGCTCAGTCGTGTCTGACTCTGCGGCCCTGTGGATTGAGCGCTCAGGCTCCTCTGTCCGTAGAATTTTCCAGGCAAGAATACTGGTGGGTTGCCGTTTCCTTCTCCAGGTGATCTTCCCAAGCCTGCATCTCCTGCACTGGCCGGAGGATTCTTTACCACTGAGTCACCTGCGAAGCTCTCATTTTTGAGAAACTATCTGCCAAGTACTCAAGTGTGAATAACCGTAGTTACTCTGTTGTCATTCTGCCAAATAAACATTGTGTTCCCTGAAAAGCAGTGGCTAGTTCAGCTTGTAACTCATTTGCATAAGTGTGTTTCTTGGTGTGCCATAGAAGCGCTTCGTGGGAATTCCCTGGCGATCCGAGGATTCGGACTCTGCTTTCACTGCCAAGGGCAGTGGTTCAGTCCTTGGTTGGGAAGCTTAACATTCCACAAGTTACAGAAATAAAAGAAATGCTTCATGATGCCTGCCCTTTATTTGCACTGGTATTAAACACACATACTCAAGGACCAAGATTTAATATAGTAATGTTTTTAATAACTCATCAGGGATATTCTGACGTGAAATTGTCTTTAAATTTTTTTGAAAATTAATTTATTTAAATGTGAGTGTGTGGGAGTAAAGAATACAGTGACCGCTCGTTCAGTTCGGGGCCTCTGTTGAGGTGGCTAAGGTCCTCTCTCCCCCTTGTTTTTGTACCAGTGCAGACATAAATGTGGTGAAAAGGGAAAGTGATGTCTGAGTGCTGTGATGATCTTGACCTGAATCCCTCAAAGGGGTTTGGGAACTCCAGGGATTCCCCAGACCGCACGGATTGCTACCTCACAGGATGAAGTGCAAACCTTTATGCACGGTCTAAAGAGCGCTCTGTCCCTTCTGATTTTTCTGATTTTCCCTTTTCTCCAGCTATACCTCACCTTCCTGACTCCGGCCAGCTGCATCTCACAAAGCGGTCCTTTTGTCACAGGCACTTGCCTTGACATTCCATTTCCCCAACCCAGAGTGTTCCTCTGCCCTCTGCCCCCCTCCTTCTGGGCCTGCTGGGTCTCCCTGAAGGATCTGGTCCTACCCCAGCTATTAGTCATCTTCCGATTCCCACCCCACTTCCCAGCTTTTGACTGTCTCTTTCCATCTATTTTCTAGATCCCTCAATTTACAATTTTTTTAATACTTTTTTTTTGGTGTAGGCTGTTTTTTAAATTTACTTGGGGCTGTGCTGAGTTGCTGCGTGTCAGCTTTCCCTGGTTGCAGCGGTCGGGGGTTGCTGTCTGGTTGCGGTGCGCCGGCTTCTCTTTGCGGTAACTTCTCTCGCTGTGGAGCACAAGCTCAGTAGTTGTGGCCCCGGGGCTGCCAGCAGCGTGTGGGATCCTCCTGGATCAGAAATCGACCTGTGTGCCCTACACTGGCAGGCAGATTCTTTACCACTGAGCCACCAGGGACGCCTCGGGTTTACAGTTCTTCACAGGGCCGTCATAATAAGAAAACATCCCTCTTGTGACTTAAGCTTTGTTTATGCCTACTGTTTTGCATGTTGAACCTTCTTAGCCCTAATTCAGAGGGTCATCTGAGTAACCAGGTGGTAAGATACTTGTTTAGCGCCTTCTGCTCTATCAGAAATAGTATCATAGACTGGCCTGCCCAAGGAATAATCTGATTTCCTTTAATAACTACAGAAATGATCACCATTTTCCTCATTATTAAATGGTAAGGTCTTTTGGCATCATCTAGATTTGGGGTTATATACAGCTAAGTTCAGGAAGAGAAGGGGATGACAGAGGACGAGATGGTTGGATGGCATCACCAACTCAGCTGATGTGAATTTGAGCAAGCTCAGGGAGATGGTGAAGGACAGGGAAGCCTGGCGTGCTGCAGTCCTTGAGGACACAACTTAGCATCTGAACTGAACTAACTGAACCAGAGCTAAGTTCATCAGATAAATGATCTTTAGATAAGTTATCTGAGTTGTGCTTAGCTTATGTAAAGTATGCTAGTATGCTTTGGAAGACTTCTGGTGATCTGACCCACACCCATCCCCGCCCCACCCCTGATACACACACCTATCACCCCAACCCCACCCACGTGCGCACATACAGATGCACACACACACACACACACACACACACACACACACACACACACACACAGAGGAATGTTTGCTGAGCACCTGTTCTTGCTCTGGGATTTTGCTAGGCACTTTTACATATCCCATCTAAAATCTGTTTCCCATCATACTGTGAAAAAGTGAAGTGAAGTGGAAGTTGCTCGGTAGTGTCCTACTCTTTGCGACCCCATGGACTATACAGCTCATGGAACTCTCCAGGCCAGAATACTGGAGTGGGTAGCCTTTCCCTTCTGCGGGGGATCTTCCCAACCCAGGGATCAAACCCAGGTCTCCTGCATTGCAGATGGATTCTTTACCAGCTGAGCCACAGGAGAAGCCCTTCAGTGAGATGAGTGGTAAATAGATGGTAAATACGTATGTTGCAGATGAGAGAACAGAACCTCACATTTACTACCCTTTGTAGTCATGAAACTGTTTACAAATGGCATATTGGGTAGCTGAACTTAAAAAATTCTTGAGTTACCACAGACGTAAATAGGAGAGTAACATTATGACATGACCATTTATCAGATAGGTACACTTCAGGGCTTTAGTCCAGATTTTAATTCTAGAGGAAACAGAAATTGTTCGTGATGGATTATTTTAGATATGCCATAAAGTTCCTTCAAATTCTGAGATCCCATAACTCCAGGCAGTTGCAGCAATGCTGAAAGTTATCAGACAGTGATGTCTATAATTGTTGCTAAAAAAATGAAATCTGTTAACTCTGGCATTGTGTTCATATTGATTTTATTATGAAACATATTACCTTTTAGATTTCTTCTCAAGTTAGAGGTTCAGTTTACAAACCCATTTACTGCTATATAATTATACTGCAAATTAGGGAGGGGTTTGAGTTAGATGGACCTTTCAGCCCTGGCTTTGTAGTAACTGAAACCTCTGATAATCACAGTCAAGATGCTGGCCAGATGCTCTTGGAAATAGTCTGTTGGCACATTTATCCTATGAATAGGCTCTGTAGGATTCAAAAATCTTAGAAAAGATCTAAATTGGAATGATAAAATGACATTCACCCCTCTGGCTTTCGGCTTCCTTCTTTGTGACATTCCCTAAACCCAATTAAAGAATTCTGGAGCCAAGATTTGTGCAGGCAGTGGAGGTTAGAACTTGAAAGTGACAGATCAAAAATATAGCTATTAGCAGCTTCTAAAGAAGTCTTCAGTTAGGCATTCAGGCAAGGCGTGTTATTTCATGGTTGAGAGGCAGTATAGCAAAGGGATTAAGAGCACAAATTCTGAAGGCAGCCTGCCCCAACTACTGATTGTATGACCATAATCCACCTGTTTAACATTTCTGTACTTGTTTCCTCCTTTATAAAACGAGGCAGGTCACAGTTCTTACCTTGTGGGGTTGCTGTGAGGGTGTTAAAGCACTTGGGATGGTGTCTCACTAAATAGTAAGCACTTTTTGAGAAATGACTATTTTGTCATCATCTGTGATTCAATCCTGGACTCACATTTTAAGTTGTCAATGAAGGCATTATACAATATTATCGACAACTGATTCTCTGACCTCTTGTAACTTCTCAGTTGCTCTTTCCATCATCTGGAAGGTTGGCATTTGTCTTAAGCCTGGTAGAGAGGAAAGGACCTCTTAAGCCTGGTAGGTTTAAAGTGCTTTCATCTACTGACAAAAAAAAAAAAAAGAACTCTTAAAACCCTAGAAGAAAAAGAAATAACCCGATTTAAAAAATGGGCAAGAGATGTGCCTAGGCATTTCTGCAAAGAAGATGCCCAACAAGCACATGAGGAAATGTTCAGTGTTTTTAGAGGACATGGAAATCTAAAGCATGAGATGCCACTTCACTCTCATTAGAATGGCTGTTAAAAAACAACAGTAACAGAAAATAGAGCTTTGTCAAGGATGTGGAAAAATTGGAATTGCTAGTAGGCATGTAAAATTGTGCTACCGCTCTTCCTCAGTAAGCTAAATACACAGTCACATGGCCTAGCAATTCCATTCCTAGGTATGAAGAGACCCCAAAGAATTGAAAACAGGTTTTTACACAAAAATGTACCTAAAATTTTTATAGCAGCACTATTCACAGCAGCCAAAGGTGGAAATACTCACGCCCATCAACTTTTTTTTTTTCCATTTATTTTTATTAGTTGGAGGCTAATTACTTTTCAATATTGTAGTGATTTTTGTCATACATTGACATGAATCAGCCATGGATTTACATGTGTTCCCCATCCCGATCCCCCCCTCACCTCCCTCCCCAGCCCATCAAGTTTTGTCTGTCAGTAGACAAACAAAATGTGGTATGTTCTTATAATGGAATATTATTCAGCTATAAAGTGGAGTGAATGGTGCCTGCCACAAGTGGAGGAACCTTGAAAACATGCCAAGTGAAAGAAACCGGACAGAAAAGGCCATGCATGTACCATAAGATCCATTTGTATGAAATTCTCAGACTCAGCAAATCTACTGAAAGCAGGTTAGTGTTGATTGTTGCTAGGGGCTGGATATGGGGTTCCTTTTGGAGGTGACAGAATATTCTAGAACCAAGTGTTGGTGCGCAACACTGTGAATGCGTTACGTGGTGAATTGTCCGTTTCAAGATGGTTTAAATGGTGAGTTTTCTGCTTTTAAAAAGGGGAAAAAAGAGTAGCATTCTAATTTACCTGGTGGCAATTTTGTCAGCATATTGAATGATTTTTTGGTGATTTTAGTTCAATTCAGTTGCTCAGTTGTGTCCGACTCTTTGCGACCCCATGAACCACAGCACTCCAGACCTCCCTGTCCATCACCAACTCTCAGAGTCCACCCAAACCCATGTCCGTCGAGTTCGTGATGCCATCCAACCATCTCATCCTCTGTCATCCCCTTCTCCTGCCCTCAATCTTTCCCAGCATCAGGGTCTTTTCAAATGAGTCAGTTCTTCGCATCAGGTGGCCAGAGTAGTGGAGTTTCAGCTTCAGCATCAGTCCTTCCAGTGAACACCCAGGACTGATCTCCTTTATGATGGAATGGTTGGATCTCCTTGCAGTCCAAGGGACTCTTAAGAGTCTTCTCCAGCACCACAGTTCAAAAGCATCAATTCTTTGGTGCTCAGCTTTCTTTATAGTCCAACTCTCGCATCCATACATGACCACTGGATAAACCATAGCCTTAACTGAATGGACCTTTGATGACAAAGTAATGTCTGCTTTTTAATATGCTGTCTAGGTTGGTCATAACTTTCCTTCCAAGGACTAAGCTGAACCCCATGAACAGTATGAAAAGGTGATTTTAGGATTTGGTCATTTTCATTTTATATATAATTCAGTGAAATGTACCATAATTATTCTCTTGTAGAGCTAGAAAAGGTAGAAAATGAAAACAAAGAGAATTTTAATACTTGTTCTTTCCTTAGTGTAGGGCTTCTCAAAGTGGACTCTGGATGCCCTGGGGATCCTGGAGACCCTTGCAGAGGATCTGCAAGTTCAGATTATTTTTGTAATGATAGTTAAGGTTTGATTTCCCTTTTTTACTCTCATTCTTCGTGTGTTCAGTGTAGTTTTCTAGTAGCTATATGCACTTGATGACATCGTTCCTTTAATGGCTAATGGTTTATATGCTTATATATGTCTGTTCCTTATATTTTCTAAGGTAAGCTCGTTGTTTCCTCAGTTTTTTGAGTGGTGACCCAGTGGTTAATACTCTGCCTTTCCAATGCAGGGACATAGGTTTGATCCCTGGTCAGGCACTAAGATCCCACATGTTGTGTGGAGTGAACAAAAAAAATCTAAAAAAAAAATAAGAAAAGTAAAAAGAGTCCTGTGGCCAGAACATGAGTGAATCAGTATCTTAGCAAAAATGTTACATACTTAGAATAAAAAAAAATTGTATGAATTGCCTGCGTTATACATTTTTGAAAATAGAGGGAAAATAGTTGTAAACCACATGATTCTTTTTTTTGGTGGTGGTGGTTTTACATCTTTATTGCTTGGAGGTTCTTAGATTTGGAACTAGGGTTTTCTTTTCAGGACACTGTAAGTCTCCAGTTTAGGAAAAGCTTCTCGATTATTGGTTAAGTCTATGGTTTTTAAATTTGAACGTGTTTTGCAATAGGAATGATACTAGATATGTTAGTTAACATTACCATAATCAGTTCCCCCAGACTTCTAGAACACGTAAAGTATCTGAAGCATCATCACAGCTGATGTTTACTGAGTGCCTGCTATGTGTTGGCAGTGTTTTAGGTGTTTCCCCATGTGATAACTCATCTCATCCTCCCCACTTTCTGCAGAGAAAGTACTGTTGTAATGGTGAAGTAACTTACCTATGATCCCACAGCTGGTAAGCGGCTCATCTTGTGTTAAGACCTACACAGTCTGACTCCGAAATCTGCACTGTCAGCCCTGTGTACTACGTCTGTGTGTGCATACTGTATAATAATAGCTCTCTGGGAGTATACACAGACTGTTCCCACTTGGAAGGCCTGCCCACACTTCCCCTTTATTGTAGTACTGTGTGAGGGCGGTAGTAGGGTTGGGGGGAAAGCCTGAGTCTTGTGCCTCGGGCAGAGGCTCCAGCAAAGATGTGGTTTGCTGAGATGTGGGGAGCAAGAATAGGAGGATGGGGAGCTGTAGGGGGCCAGACTCCTTGCCCCAGGATGCCTCTGGTCCAGTTTTTTTTTTTTTTTTTAACTTTTTATTTTATATTGGGGTATAACTGGCTGACAGTGTTTTGATAGTTTCAGATGAACAGCAAAGGGACCCAACCATATATATGCATGTATCCTTTCTCCCCTAAACGCCGCTGGTCCAGTTTTCTAGCTGGATGTTTCCTTCCTAGGGATTGCATCAGCTTATGGCTTATAGGGGCGTCTCTCCCCTTTTCTGCAGTTCTTTGGAATAAGTTAGATTTTTCATAGTTTTCTCCTAATCTCTGTCATGGAGTCCTGCATTTACTCCATTTGAATTATTCTGAGGCTTTTTACTACCAGCTAGAAATGAGAGAAAGGATTGTGGTGGGGGAGGGTGTTAAAAATAACCTTTGAAAAAGAAACTTGGAAATAGGTGGTATAGCTGTTAGTGGTGGTAGGGGTCCTTGGTGAAAGTGAGGTCGCTCAGTCGTGTCTGACTCTTGTCACCCCATGGACTGTAGCCCACCAGGCTCCCCCGTCCATGGGATTTTCCAGGCAAGAGTACTGGAGTGGGTTGCCATTTCCTTCTCCAGGGGGTCTTCCCAGCCCAGGGATTGAGCCTGGGTCTCCTGGGTCTCCTAAATTGCAGGTAGACGCTTTACCGTCTGAGCCACCAGGGAATCCCTAGGAAAACCTTTCAAAAAGAAACTTGGAAATAGGCAGTATAGCTATGAGTGGTGGTAGGGGTCCTTGGGATTCAAATAAAATAAAAGCCTTTAGCCTCTGAGAATGTCACCTACCTTGCTGGGGCTCCTCCAGGCTCCAGGCTTGTTGTAGGCTGGGAGAGGCAGAATAACCCAGGCGTCTGCCCCGGGCTAGGAGAGGAGTGTCACCAAGAGATTTCCTCAGGGACTCAAGGGTGTGTCCTTCCACCTCCTTCCATTTTCTGTTCCCTTCTCTCAGTCCCTGGGATCCCTTTCTAGGCCCAACATCCATCCCGGGGTGATGTGGGAAGTAGGGTGGGGCCCGAGGATATTCCAGGCAGTTCATGTGACGGGAAGGCTTCCATGAGTGTTAGAAATTGGGCGTGATTGGACATTTCCTTAAGGGACTTTCTTTGCTGCGTGGCCATATCCGTTCCTCAGTCCTGAGAGGGACAGCACAGTCCTTGGGGGGCCATGAGCGGCTCAGCCTGCCCAGGAGCTCCTGCAGAAACCTGCCACGGGGCCGCAGGTGGTCCCTCCTTCCTGCTTCTTTGAGCATGTCTGCTTTAAAAGGCTTTTGAAGCTGAATCCTTAAAGAAATAGTGGGTGGACTCCTTGAAGATGCTGGCTGAAGGAGGTCTGGCGGGCGTGGAGGTGTGGGGAGATGCTGGCCAGGGGAGGGAGGGGGGCGGATACTGCCCAGTTCCACCCTTGATACCCAGGAGTGGGCTCAGTCAGATTCATGACTAGAGTCCAAACGTTCTGGTTTGTTTACACGTATCAGAAGCAGGGAGAGACAGAAGGTATTTTTGACTGTTATTGCCTATGCATGGAAAAGGACTGTTTGTTTGTTTGATTTAAACTTTTATGTTTTTGGGTTTACTTTCTACTGAAAAATTGTTTTTATGACACACAAAATGTTTATGATGTTAAAATCTCCCTGGGCGGTGTATACTCAGCTGCCTGAAGCAGGCTTCTGCCTCATCCAGAATCCCTCCCTCTCCTTTCAGCGCTTGTAATCCAGCCCTATTGATCTGGTTTGGTTCTCCAAGTTTCCCCACTCTACCCAGCCACTGCTCTGGTCTGTGACCTGGTCTGTCTCCAGTCAGCTAAGCCCTTCTTCCTTATCTTTTTCTGTAAGCGCAACAGTTTTCAAACATTTTCATCTTAAATCCCTGCATGCACATAAAATGTACTGAAGGCTATCAAAGAGCTTTTGCTTATGGTTGTTCTGTTTATTGATGTTCCCATGTTAAGATTGAAACTGAAAATTTACCTATTTTTAACACTTTCATTTTATTCATTTAAGACTCAAATCGTTCCAAGTTAGCTCTTTAATGAGAATAATCCTGTTTTTCACAACAAAGAATTGTAGTGAGGAGGATGGGCTTGTTCTGCATTTTTGCAGATCTCTTCTATGTCTGGCTTAATAGCAGAAGTCAGCTGGATTCTCCTCACTGCGTACATATTCCCTGGGTCATCACAGCAAGCTCTCAACCTTTTCAGACCCAGCATTCCCTTTTTGTAATGCTTCCTTTATTCTCCCCAAGTGACTCAGTGCTAAAGAATCTGCCTGCAAAGCAGGAGACAGGAGTTCAATCCCTGGGTCAGGAAGATCCCCTGGAGAGGGGAATGGCAACTCATTCCAGTATTCTTGCCTGGGCAATCCCATGGACAGGGGAGCCTGGAAGGCTATAGTCCATGGGGTCACAGAGTCGGACTTGACTTAGTGCCTAAACAACAACAAGTTTCTTTTCATCAAGTTAAATTCATCAATAACATGTACATAATTTCAAATCTCTCAGTGTATTGCCCAACTTTTTCTAAAGAAGAAATCAAAGTATTTTATGCTACTAGTACCCTACTAAGGTTAGGGGTATAGTAAAAACTTGCAAAATGTCTTTTGTGTTAATATGTAAAATGGAGTTTGGTTCTAGGCCCAGATAGTTGTAAATGGATTTTCCCCCCTACAGGAATGTCTAGACAGACGTTCGAGTCACTGGGATGGTTCCTTGCATGAGACTGTTCTGAGTAGCCTGTGAAATGCCAGTGGTGTCTCCTAGTGAATGGGACAACCAGAAATACCCCCACATATTTCTGAACGTCTCCCAAGGAGCGGAGCATACTTACTGAGAACTGCTGATTAATGGAATCTTGGCTGGGTTAGAAAAAAACCAAAGCATTTTATTTTAATGTTGGATGATCATTTTTTAAAAACAATTTGCGTTATAAAAGAATTTCAAATTGAGGCAATAATTGCCTATAATCTCTGGATTCAATATAATTAGTGTTGATATTTTGTTCCATATTGGCCTTGCCCTAGGTTGTTTTGTATGGGTAATTTTTCCCATTCAAAAACAGTATCATTTATAAACTGTTTTACTTGGCTTGACAGTACTTGATTTTACTGAACTTGTATGTCTCTTTTTTAGTAGCATCAAAATCGTTTTTATTCTTGACTTTATTCTTAGCATGTGCATGCTAAGTCACTTCAGACATGTCCGACTCTTTGTGACCCCACGGACCGTAGCCTTCAGGCTCCTCTATCCAGGGGTTTCTCCAGACAAGAATACTGGAGTGAGTTGCCATGCCCTCCTCCAGGGGATCTTCCCGACTCAGGGATCGAACCCACGTCTCCTGTCTCTTACGGCTCCTGTCTCTTGCATCTCCTGCATTGGCAGGTGGGTTCTTTACCACTAACGCCACTGGAAAGGTCTGTTTTTAGCACAATCTCATGCAATATGCGATAGTGCATACTCGCATCTGTTTGGCACTGACCTTATACGTGGATGGAGAGGCGAGAGCAGAGCATGGACTTGTAGGGAGTTGGGTGGCCTTGACCAAGTGACTTAACTGCAAGTATTAGAGAGAAGGTATGTGACGTTTCTGTCTCATGGTCAGTGGAGGTCGCAGGTCTGGTCCTTACCAATCTCCAAGTGGACCACAGGCCTCTGGAGGGCAGGAGAGGGGTATTTTAGACCCGATTTTTGTCTCTGGCACTGGCTCAGTACCTGATTCTTTGAACTGATGAATGTGGCAGAAAATTTGGTACTTCCTTGGGCTGTGTCTCATTTCTAGACTTTGTCTCATTTCAATCATGGTTATACCTCTATCACAGATAAGCAACTATTCTAATAGTTGTTCATTTCAAATGCCAATAGATCTTGCCCCAGGTGGGATCATCAGTCAATTCAAGTAACAATGTTTTGCATATTTTCGGCACACCTGATTGTTGTATTTATGTCTAGGTATGGCTTCAGTGTTGTTATTACGCAGGAGTCTGGTTGATTGTTTGATTGTGAGGCCCTGACTGACACGTGTAATTAACTGAGTTTGAATTTAGTGTGTTCCTTGAGGAGGCCTAGTGTGTTTACCTCAAAGGCTGTCAAGCCATGAAGGGATGTCTCTAGGACTCACTGCTCCCTTTAAGGCATCTCTACAGGTATGGTTTTCTTTCCTTGTTATCTTTTTATTTTTCTTAAATGTTGTTTCCAGCTGTTAAGATTTGAGATCTAGCAGCTCAGTCCTCTTGAATGATTTAATATGTTACCATTAGGATTCCGAAAGATGTAAATTTGAAAAGTGATTTGACTGTGTTTGGGAGAGTTTCTGGAGGGCTTCCCAGGTGGTAAAGAATCAGCCTGCCCATGCAGGAGACACAGGTTTGATCCCTGGGTTGGGAAGATCTCCGGGAGGAGGAAATGGCAACCCACTCCAGTACTCTTACATAGACACTTCCGTGGATAGAGGAGCCTGGTGGGCTACTGTCTGTGAGGTCAAAGAGTCAGAGACGACTGAGCCACTGAGCAAGCAACACACACAGAAGAGTTTCTGCATGCTGAGGGCCCAAGGCTGTAAGCGCTGAAACAGTGATTCTCCAGTTCAAGCACACAGCAGAGTCAGCTGGAGGAGCCTGATAAAGCACACTGTTGAGTCCTAGCCTCTTTCTTTTTCTTTTTAAAATTTAATTTATTTATTTTCGGCTGTGCTGTGTCTTCATTGCAGAGCACGGGCTTCTCCCTGTGGTGCTTCTCTGGTTGTGGCTCAAGGGCTCTAGAGTGTGGGCTTCAGCACTTGTGGTGCGTGGGCTCTCGAGCGCAGGCTCAGTAGTTGCGGCACACGGCATCTGTTGCTCCGTGGTATGTGGGATCTTCCCGGACCAGGGATCGGATCCATGCCTCCTGCATTGGCAGGCAGATTCGTTACCGCTGAGCCACCAGGGAAGCCCCCTGCCCTCTTTCGTATTCTCTAGGTCTGATGTGGGGCCTAAGAATCTGCATTTACCAGCTCCCTCTTTATGCTGGGGCTGCAGGTCTAGGACCAGACTTTGAGAGCCATGGACCTGAAGCGTTGAAGTCCACTAAAGGTAGTAACTGGGAAGGAGGTATGAGATGCAGTGTATTTCATATTTCGGGAGAATCCCTTTGTGCCCTCTAAGCTAGTTGGAATTATAAAGAAAACCTGGGTTTGGTCCATGAAGAAAAGCACATAAACCCTTTAAAATATGGTGTGATCATTGTCATGATCATTCAACTTCAGATAACAAAAGACTGGAAAATTATCTTTAAGTTTCTTTTATCTTTAAAAAAAAATAAGAATAGTGCATGTTCATAATGGAACATATATAAATACAGAGAATTTTCTATTCTAGAAGGGATGAAAAATTTCCCCAAATTATATTCTAACACTTGAAATTATCTCCTATTAATTTTTTGCTAATTTTTATTCAATTTATCTTTTATGCAAAGGATTTTTAGGTTTGTTTTCCCCCCAAAGTTTTTATTTTTAAATGCTGTATGCTCATTGTAATGAAAGAAAGATTGTAAAGAGCACATATTTTTTCTAGACACAGTGTTAATTTCCTATAATTTATCATTAGTGATCTCTTTATATGAATATTCTTATTGCTATGTATTATTCTGACCATATGATTTTAAAACACTTATTTTAAGGTGCAGTATCTTTTCATGTCATTAGATGTGATTCTGAAGCATCTTATAAATATAATGTATGCCTAAATCTTTCCCATCAACCCTCCGATACCCCTGCCTTTGGATGAATTCCCTGAAGTAGAATTGGAAGGTCAAAGAGCATGTAAAATCTAAGGCTTCCCTGGTGACTCAGATGGTAAAGCATCTGCTTGCAATGCAGGAAACCCAGGTTCGATCCCTGGGTTGGGAAGATCGCCTGGAGAAGGAAATGGCAACCCACTCCAGTATCCTTGCCTGGAAAATTCCATGAACAGAGGAGCCTGGTAGGCTACAGTCCATGGGGTCGCAAAGAGTCGGACGCAATTGAGCGACTTCACTTCATTTCACTTGATACATTACCAAATTGTCTTCACAAAGAGTTTAGTAATTACTGTCCAGACTCTTAAGTCTACATTCATTGCCATTTTAATATTTATGAGCTTGACAGGTGAAAAATACTGTTTCCTTGTTTTAATTCCTTCTACTGATAAGAAGTTTAGCACTTTTTTCCATGTGTTAATTGTTCAGTTATATTTCTTCTCTTTTGAATTTTCTCTTTTTCTTGTCATGTTTTCTTTTTGGAGTTACTCTTTTTTTCTTAATTTGTGTGCGCTCCTTATATAAATAGGTAAGGATATTTCCTTATTCCCAATTTTTCATTTGCTTTTAAGATTTGTGATATTTTCTTTTCTAGAAGTATTTAAACCTCCCTCCCCTCAATCTGCCATTATTTTCCTTTTTAAAGAATTTCTGCCCTTGGTCAAATAAGGAAGCCCTCTCTCACTTAGATTTTATAAATATTAACCTCTATTTTCTTCTTACATACTTTCATGGTTTCTTTTTTTTTCCCCACTAAAATCTTTAACCTATCTGTAATTTGTTTTGTTGTCAACAAATTCTAGTGTGGGTAAATGCATTTTATGTTTTCCTCATTTAATTTTTCAGCCACACTATGCAAAAGTAGGCAAATTTAGTTTAGCAAGTTGGAGGTAAGCATTGAGTTTTCACACTGCTCTGTGGAGCACTGGGATATCTGAGACGATTTGAAGGGTTTGCCATGGAAATAGAGATATGAGAGTTATGTGGATATTTCCAGCTCCAACTTCTCCCAAGAACATATAGTCTTCAGTGGCCAGAGAGGCAAATCATCTTGGGCACCCAATTACAGACTCTTTAAAATTAACGTGGTCGGAGCAGAATTCTTTTTTTTTAGTTCATTTTATTGAGATATAGCTGGTTTACAGTGTTGTGTTAATTTCTGGTTTGCAGCACATTGATTCAGCTCTACATATACATGGTCGTTTGCGTCTGCTAATCCCAAACTCCCGATCTACCCTTCCCTCCCCCATCCCCTGGCAACCGCAAGTCTGTACTGTATGTCTGTGAGTCTGTTTCTGTTTTGTAGATAAGTTCTTGTGTCATGTTTTAAATTCTATGCATAAATGATATCATATGGTATTTGTCTTCCTGGCTTCACTGGTACGATAATCTCTAGTTGCACCCATGTTGTTGCAAATTGGCATTTCATTCTTTCTTATGGCTGAGTGATGGTCCTTTGCATAAAGATACCACATTTTCATTCTTCTGCTGATGGATATTTAAGTTGTCTCCATGTCTCGGCTATTGTAAATAGTGTTGCTGTGAGCACTGGGGTACAAATATCTTTTCGTCTAGATAAATGCCTAGGAGTGGGATTACTGGATATATGGTAGCTCTATTTTTAGTTTTTAAGGAGCCTCCATACTGTTTTGCGTAGTAGCTGTACCAAGTTACATTCTTACCAACAGTGTAGGAGGGTTCCCTTTTCTCCACATTCTCTCCATTTTTGTCATTTGTAGGCTTTTAAATGATGGCCATTCCGATTGGTGTGAGGTGGCACCTTATTGTGGTTTGATTTGCATTTCTTTAATAGATAGAAATGTTGAGCATCTTTCATGTGCCTGCTGACTCTCTGTAAAAACAGAATTCTTGATGCTGTCCCCAGTCTAATCTGTACACTCCAGACCTTTCTGCCCTGTAAACGGTGCCCTCACCCACCCTGTTAAACACCCGGAAACATCACAGCTCTCCTTGATTGCCCTGCCTTCTGTGTACTCTATGTATCTATTCGATTGTTAATTTCTGTGGGCTCTCTGTTTAAAATGTATCCTGAATCCTCTTGTTTCCACTGTTAAAATGTTACTCCTGGCCACTGCTGCCTCTCAGGTGAATACCTGCGTTGTCTTCTCGCTGGTTTTCTTGACTCCATTCTGCCTGCGTGGAATCTGTTCCACACAGCAGCTTCTGCACTGTAAATCAGGTCAAGTTGTTCCCTTGCTCAGAGCCTTTCAAAGCCTTGCTGTTACACTTAAGTCCAAGCCTCTCTTTAGGAGACGCTTGTATTCTGGCCTCCGCTGCCTTTGCAGTTTCCTCTCTCGCCCCTTTGGTTCCCTTTGCTCCAGCTGGACTGGCCTCTTTCTCTTCCTTGGATAGGTTCTTTTCCTTCCACAGATCTTTGCACTGACTGAACCTTTTCAGAAACGATCCCAGTTCTTTTAAGAGAGGTTCCCCCTGACTACCCAAGCACACAAAGAAATCCCACATATCTCCTCCAGGCATCATCTGCCTTGTTCCCCTACCTCATTTTCTTTGGAGTGGTTCTCTATGTGTGAAATGGTCATATTTTTTATTTTCCTTGTTAGCTTACTCCCCATTCTCGAGTGTAAGCTCTGTGGGGTCAGAGACTCTGTTTTCTTTCCGATTCCCTGTGCTTGGCCCAGGGCCTGACTCATGGTGCTCCTTCCTGGTGGGACATTTGTGAATCTGCTCTCAGCCCGTGGCCTTTCCTTCAGTCAGTCAGTTTAGTCGCTCAGTTGGCTCTGACTGTTTGCGACCCCATGGACTGCAGCACACCAGGCTTCCCTGTCCATCACCAACTCCTGGAGCTTGCTCAAACTCATGTCCATTAAGTTAATGATGCCATCCAACCATCTCATCCTCTGTCGTCCCCTTCTCCTCCTGTCTTCAGTCTTTCCTAGCGTCAGGGTCTTTTCCAGTGAGTCAGTTCTTTGCATCAGGTAGTCAAATATTGGAATTTCAGCTTCAGCATCAGTCTTTCCAATGAATATTCAGACCTCATTTCCGTTAGGACAGACTGGTTGGACCTCCTTGCAATCCAAGGGACTCTGAAGAATCTTCTTTAACATCACAGTTTAAAAGCATCAGTTCTTTGGCACTCAGCTTTCTTTACAGTCCAACTCTCACATCCATATATGACTCCTGGAAAAACCATAGTTTTGACTAGTTGGACCTTTGTTGGCAAAGTAACATCTCTGCTTTTTAATGTGCTGTCTAGGTTGGTCATAACTTTACTTCCAAGGACAAACATCTTTTAATTTCATGGCTGCATGGTGACCATCTGCAGTGATTTTGGAGCGCCTCCCCGCCCCCGCCCCCCCCAAATAAAGTCTCTCACTGTTTCCATTGTTTCCCCATCTATTTGCCATGAAGTGATGGGACCGGATGCCGTGATCTTTGTTTTCTGAATGTTGAGTTTTAAGTCAGCTTTTTCCCTCTCCTCTTTCACTTTCATCAAGAGGCTCTTTAGTTCTTCTTCGCTTTCTGCCATAAGGGTGGTGTCATCTGCATATGTGAGTTTATTGATATTTCTCCTGGCAATCTTGATTCCAGCTTGTGCTTCATTCAGTCTGGCATTTCATGTGATGTACTCTGAATATAGGTTAAATAAGCAGGGTGACAATATACAGCCTTGACATACTCCTTTCCTGATTTGGAACCAGTCTGTTTTTCCATGTCCAGTTCTAACTGTTGCTTCTTGACCTGCATACAGATTTATCAGGAGGCAGGTAAGGTGGTCTGGTATTCCCATCTCTTTCAGAATTTTCCATAGTTTGTTGTGATCCACACAGTCAAAGGCTTTGGCGTAGTCAGTAAAGCAGAAGTAGATGTTTTTCTGGAGCTCTCTTGATTTTTTGCTGATCCCATGGATGTTAGCAATTTGATTTCTGGTTCCTCTGCCTTTTCTAAATCTAGCTTGAACATCTGGAAATTCATGGTTCACATACTCTTGAAGCCTGGCATGGAGAATTTTGAGCTTTATTTTGCTAGCGTATGAGATGTGTGCAATTGTGCGGTAGTTTGAGCGTTCTTTGGCATTGCCCTTCTTTGGAATTGGAATGAAAACTGATCTTTTCCCATCCTGTGACCACTGCTGAGTTTTCCAAATTTGCTGGTATATTGAGTGCGGCACTTTCACAGCATCATCTTTGAGGATTTGAAATAGCTGAACTGCAGTTCATCACTTACACTAGCTTTGTTCATAGTGATGCTTCCTAAGGGCCACTTGACTTCACATTCCAGGATGTCTGGCTCTGGGTGAGTGATCACATCATTGTGGTTATCTGTGTCATGAAGATCTTTTTTGTACAGTTCTTCTGTGTATTCTTGCCACCTCTTCTTAATATCTTCTGCTTCTGTTAGGTTCATTCTGTTTCTGTCCTTTATTATGCCCATCTTTGCATGAAATGTTCCTTTGATATCTCTAATTTTCCTGAAGAGATCGCTAGTCTTTCCCATTCTATTGTTTTCCTCTGTTTCTTTGCACTGATCACTGAGGGAGGCTTTCTTATCTCTCCTTGCTCTTCTTTGGAACTCTGCATTCAAATGGGTAAAGCTTTCCTTTTCTCCTTTGCCTTTAACTTCTCTTTTTTTCTCAACTATTTGTAAGGCCTCCTCAGACAGCCATTTTATTTTTGTGTGTTTCTTTTTCTTGGGGATGGTGTTCACCAGCTGACCCACAAGGGAAGCCCAGTTGGGGATGGTCTTGATCACTGCCTCCTGAAGAATCCATAGTTCTTCAGGCACTCTGTCTGTCAGATCTAATGACTTGAATCTATCTCTCACTCCACTGTGTGATCATAAGGGTTTGATTTAGGTCATCCCTGAACAGTCTCATGGCCTTTCCTCACTCACACTTGAACCAGAGCAGCCCAGCTTTTCAGTCTCGAGCTAGTATGAGGCTTCATTTACAGAAAGTTTTCTTGGTTAACTAAAGTTTGAAGATAACTTCCTTAGAAGATTGGACTTCACTCTGAAGACGTATAGAAAGAAGAGATTTTAGTTTGACATTTCTGTCAGTGTTGCATTCACTTCCTAAGTATATTTGTGATAAGGTTCCTGACATTTTGGGCTGAAGGCCAGGTATGAGTACAGCTTGATTTAAAACATTTCCTGCTTGAAGGTACTTTTTCTTTACATACTGAATTGCATGCCATAGATTAAAAAAAATTTACTTAGCATAGATTGTTTTTAATCCTATAATTAGGATGATTATGAGATTGTATAATCTTATATTTACCCTTTTAAAAGAGTGCTTCCTGAATCTCAAGCCAAAGCATTTGTACAGCTTTACTGTGTAAATATTTATGTTCTAGGTGTGTTATTCATACATATAAACATATCTTCTCCTTGATCTATATCTATATGGTTGTAAGGTTTATGACTTTTAGACTTCCTGTTTAACTACTCACTATATACTGTCTGCTGCTGCTGCTGCTAAGTCGCTTCAGTCGTGTCTGACTCTGCGACCCCATAGACCGCAGCCCACCAGGCTCCGCCGTTCCTGGGATTCTCCAGGCAAGAACACTGTAGTGGGTTTCCATTTCCTTCTCCAATGCATGAAAGTGAGAAGTGAAAGTGAAGTCACTCAGTCGTGTCTTACTCTTAGCGACCCCATGGACTGCAGCCTACCAGGCTCCTCCGTCCATGGGATTTTCCAGGCAAGAGTACTGGAGTGGGGTGCCATTGCCTTCTACCAGGTGGCTACTCCCTAAATATTAGTTGACTTTTGTAACAGTTGTCCTGTGACAATTTCAGTATTTTAGTTTCTGTCTACTCTTGTTAATTACAAACTCATATCAATTGTGTTTTATGTTACTGCTTGCCACATTTTAACCAGTAATTTCAAAGACTGCCTTTTGTTTTTGCCTTATATGTTTTCTTGTTGCAGCATTGGGAGTATAAAGTTTTGTTACTGTTGTTTTCATTGTTGATTATACATTTTATGAAAATAAAAAATTATTTTTTTATCACATGCAGCTTTTTTCTTGAAATGATACTATATTAAATTCAGTAACTCTTGCTTTCCATTAAGAATTTTTTTTATTTTGTATCAGAGTATAGCACATTAACAATGCTGTGATGTTTCAGGTAAACAGTGAAGGAACTCAGCCATATACAAATGTATCCATTTTCCCCAATCTCCCCCATACCATCCAGGATGCCACATAGCACCCGGCAGAGTCCCATGTGCTGTATATAGTAGGTCATTGTTTGTCATTCATTTTAAATATAGCAGTGTGTACATGTCCGTCCCAAGCTCCCTTCCCCTGAGCAACCATAAATTTGTTCTCTATGTCTGTGAGTCTCCTTCTGTTGTGTAAGTTCATCTGTATCATTTCATTTTAGATTCCACATGTAATATAAGGGGGCTTCCCTGGTGGCTCAGGTGGTAAAGAATCTGCCTCCAGTGCAGGAGACCTAGGTTCAACCCATAGGTCGGGAAGATCCCATGAAGAAGAGAATGGCAACACGCTCCAGTATTCTTGCCTGGGAAATCTCATGGACAGAGGAGCCTCGTGGGCTACAGTGGACTACAGTCCATGGGGTTGCAAAGAGTCAAACATGACTGAGTGATTAACACTTTCGCTTATAAGAGATGTCATACAATATTTCTCTTTCTCCGTCTGACTTATTTCACTCAGTGACAGTCTCTGAGTTTATCCATGTTGCTGCAAAGGGCATTATTTCATCCTTTTTAATGGCTGAGTAATACTTCATCAGTGTGTGTGTGTGTGTGTTATTTGCTCAGTTGTGTCCAACTCTTTATGACTCCACAGACTGTAGCCCACCAGGCTCCTCTGTCCCTGGAATTCTCTAATCAGGAATACTGGAGTGGGTTGCCATTCCCTTCTCCAGGGGATCTTCCCAACCCAGGGATTGAACCTGTGTCCCTTAAGTCTATTGCATTGGCAGATGGATTCTTTACCGTCTGAGCCACAGAGAAGCTCATTCCATTGTATATATATATGTACCATATCTGCTTTATACATTCCTCTGTCAATGGGCAACATTCCATATTGTGGCTACTATACACTATGCTGCAATGAATATTGCGCTACATGTATTATTTTGGATCATGTTTTCCTCTGGATGTATGCCCAAGAGTGGGATAGCAGGGTTCACATGGTAGCTCTAGTTTTAGGCTTTTAAGGAACCGCCATAATGTTCTTGTGTTGCTATAAACCTCCCTCTTAGAACTGTTCTTGCTCCTTCCCATAGGTTTTGGACCATTGTGCTTTCATTTTTATTTGTCTGTAGGTATTGTTTTATTTCTGCAGTGATCCATTGGTTGTTTAGTAGCATGTTGTTTAGCCACCACATGTTTTTGGTTTTTATAGCTTTTTTTATTTACCTGTAATCTCTTAGCGTTGTGATCAGAAAAGATGCTTGATATGAAATCAACTTTCTTAAATCCACCAAGGTTTGCCTGTGGTCCAGTATTTGGTCAGTGCTGAAGAATGTTCTGTGTGCACTTGAGAAGAATGTGTAGTCTGCTGCTGTTGGATGGAATGCTCTCTATATATCAATTAAGTCCAACTGGTCTAAAGTGTCATTTAGCTGGGTTTAGTGACAAAGAAACAATGTTTCTTTATTAATTTTCTGTCTGATGAGCTGTCCATTGGTGGAAATGGAGTGTTAAAGTCCCCCACTATTATTGTGTTATTATCAATTTCTTCCTTTATGTTATGTTAGTATTTGCCTTACATATTGAAGTGCTATGTTGAATGCATATATAATTGTTATGTCTTCTTGGATTGAATCCTTGATCATTATGTAGTGTCCTTCTTTGTCTCTTTTTAAATTTTGTCTGGTATGTGTATTGCTATTCCAGTTTCCTTTTAATTTCCATTTGTATGGAGTATCTTCTCCCATCCCCTCACTTTCAGTCTGTAAGTGTCCCTAGGTCTGAAGTGGGTCACTTATAGATGGCATATATACAGGTTTTGTTTTTGTATCCACCCAGCCAGACTAAGTCTTTTGGTTGGTTCACTTAAACCATTTACATTTAAAGGTAATTACTGATATGTATGATCCTATTACCATTTTCTTAATTGTTGTGGGTTTATAACTTTTGATTGTCTGTAAAGCTTTGATTTCTCCTTCAAATCTGGTTAAGAGTCTTGCTGGATAGAGTATTCCTGGTTGTGAGTTCTTCTTTTTCACCACTTTAAATATATTGTGCCATTCCCTTCTGGCTTGTAGAGTTTCTGTTGAGAAGTCAGTTGATAAACTTATGGAAGTTCCCTTGTGTTATTTGTGGTTTTCCCCTGGTTACTTTAAATGTTTTATCCTTATCTTTAATTTTTGTCAGTTTGATTTTTGTCTATATGTCTTGATGTGTTCCTCCTTGGATTTATCCTGCCTGGACTCTCTGCCCTTCCTGGACTTGATTGGCTATTTCCTTTCCCATGTTTGGGAAGTTTTCAGCTATCATCTCTTCAAACATTTTCTCAGGTTCTTTCTCTATCTCTTCTCCTTCTGGAACACCTATAATGTGGATGTTGGTGTTTTTAATGTTGTCCCAGAGATCTCTTAGGCTGTCTTCATTTCTTTTCATTCTTTTTTTCTATATTCTGTTTTGTAGCAGTTATTTCCACCATTATGTTCTTCAGGTCACTCTTCTATTCTTCTGCTTCTGTTATTCTGCTGTTGATTCCGTCTAGTCTATTGTTCACCTCTGGCTGGTTTTGTTTTTTGTGTTGTTGTTGTTTAGTTATTCCATGTCTTTGTTAAACATTTCTTGCACCTTTTCCATTCTTTTTCAGAGAACCTGAATCATCCTCATCCTCATTATTCTTATTTCTTTTTTTGGAAGGTTGTGTATCACCACTTCATTTAGTTGTTTTTCTGGGCTTTTATCTTGTTCCTTGGGCTTTCCAGATAGCACAAGTGGTAAAGAACCTGCCTGCCAATGCAGGAGACATAAAAGACATGGGTTTGATCCCTGAGTCGGGAAGATCCCCTGGAGGAGGAAATGACAACCCACTCTAGTATTCTTGCCCAGACAATCCCATGGATAGAGGAGCCTGGTGGGCTACAGTCCATGGGGTCACAAAGAGTTGGACACAACTGAAGGATTAAAGAACAATCTTGCTCCTTCATCTGAGACATAATCCTCTGCCTTTTCATTAACTTTCTGTGATTGTGGTTTTCGTTCTGGAGACTACAAGGTTGTAGTTCTTCTTGCTTCTTCTGTCTGTCCTCTGGTGGATGAAGCTAGGAGCTTGTCCAAGTTTCCTGATGGGATGGGCTCACTAGGAAAAACTGGGCATTGTGCTGCTGGGAGGGGCTCAGTAAAACTTTAATCCAGTTGTCTGCTGATTGGCTGTGGCTCCCTCCCTGTTAGTTGTCAGCTGTGGAATCTACTGGCTCTGTGGCAGGGCTGACGGTGACCTCCAAGAGGGCTCACAACAAGGGTCTTGTCCCAGCACTGCTACTGCCAGGGCCCCTGTCCTGCGGCCAGCCGCTGCCAAAATATGCCTCTGTAGGAGACCTGCTAGCAGGTAGGTCTGGACCAGTCACTGCTCCTTTCCCGTAGGTTCTCGTGAAGAATGGAGAAGTTCTATACAGTCAGCAAACACAGGACCGGGAGCTGTCTGTGGCTTAGATCATGAACTCCTTATTGCCAAATTCAGACTTAAATTGAAGACAGTAGGAAAACCACTAGACTCTTTGGGTATGACCTAAATCAAACCCTTTATGATTTTACAGTTGAAGTGACAAATAGATTCAAGGGATTAGATCTGATAGAGTGTCTGAAGAACTATGGACGGAGATTTGTGACATTGTACAGGAGACAGGGATCAAGACCATCCCCAAGAAAAAGAAATGCCAAAAGGCAAAATGGTTGTCTGAGGAGGCCTTACAAATAGCTGAGAAAAGAAGAAAAGCAAAGGGCAGAGGAGCGAAGGAGATATACCCATCTGAATGCAGAGTTCCAAAGAATAGCAAGGAGAGATAAGAAGGACTTCCTTAGTGATGAGTGGGAAGAAATAGAGGAAAACAATAGAATGGAAAAAACTACAGATATCTTCAAGAAAATAAGAGATACCAGGGGAACATTTCATGCAAAGACAGGCACAACAAAGGACAGAAACGTTGTGGACCTAACAGAAGCAGAAGATATTAAGACAAGGTGGCAAGAATACACAGAAGAACTGTACAAAAAAGATGTTCAAGACCCAGATAATCACAATGGTGTGACCACTCACCTAGAGCCAGACCTCCTGGAATGCGAAGTCAAATGGGCCTTAGGAAGCATCACTACGAACAAAGCTAGTGGAGGTGATGGAATTCCAGTTGAGCTATTTCAAATCCTCAAAGATGATGCTGTGAAAGTTCTGTACTCAATATGCCAACGAATTTGGAAAACTCAGGAGTGGCCACAGAATGGGAAAAGATCAGTTTTCATTCCAGTCCCAAAGAAAGACAATGCCAAAGAATGCTCAGCCTACCACATGATTGCACTCATCTCACACGCTAGCAAAGTTATGCTCAAAATTATCCATGCGAGGCTTCAGCAGTACGTGAACCATGAACTTCCAGGTGTTCAAGCTGGATTTAGAAAAGGCAGAGGAAACAGAGATCAAATTGCCAACATCTGTTGGATCATTGAAAAATCAAGAGAGCTCCAGAAAAACATCTTCTTCTGTTTTACAGACTATGCCAAAGCCTTTGACTGTGTGGATCAAAGCAAACTGTGAAAATTCTTTTTAAGAGATGGGAATACCAGACCACCTGACCTGCCTCCTGAGAAATTTGTATGCAAGTCAAGAAGCAACAGTTATGGGACTTCCCTGGTGGTCCAGTGGCTAAGACTCCATGCTCCAAATGCAGGGGGGCATGGGTTTGATTGCTGGTCAGTGAACTAGATCTCACATGCTGCAAGTAAGAGTTTGCATGCCACAACTAAGACTTGGCACAACCTATATATATATATATATATATATATATATATATATATATAATATATATATATGTAAAGAAGCAACAGTTAGAACTGGACATGGAACAGTAGACTGGTTCCAAATCAGGAAAGGAGTACATCAAGGCTGTATTTTGTCACCCTGCTTATTTAACTTATATGCAGAGTACATCAAGAGAAATGCTAGACTGGATCAAGCACACACTGGAATCAAGATTGCTGGGAGAAATATCAACCTCAGATATGCAGATGACAACACCCTAATGGCAGAATGCTTCCTAAGACACCTTTGACTTCACATTCCAGGATGTCTGGCTCTGGGTGAGTGATCACACCATTGTGGTTATCTGGGTCATGAAGATCTTTTTTGTAGAGTTCTTCTGTGTGTTCTTGCCACCTCTTCTTAATGTCTTCTGCTTTTGTTAGGTCCATACCATTTCTGTGCCTTATTGTGCCCACCTTTGCATGGAATGTTCCCTTGGTATCTCTGATTTTCTTGAAAAGATCTCTAGTCTTTGCCATCCTATTGTTTACCTCTATTTCTTTGCACTGATCACTGAGGAAGGCTTTCTTATCTCTCCTTGCTCTTCTTTGGAAGTCTGCATTCAAATGGTTATGTCTCCTTAGCTCCTTTACCTTTTGCGTCTCTTTTTCCACAGCTATTTGTAAGGCCTCCTCAGACGACCATTTTGCCTTTTTGCATTTCTTTTTCTTGGGGATGGTCTTAATCACTGCCTCCTGTACAATGTCACAAACCTTCATCCATAGTTCTTCAGGCACTCTGTCTGTCAGATCTAATCCCTTGAATCTATTTGTCACTTCCACTGTATAATCGTAAAGGACTTGATTTAGGTCCTACCTGAATGGTCTAGTGCGTTTCCCTACTTTCTTCAACTTAAGTCTGAATTGGGCAATAAGGAGTTCATGATCTGAGCCACAGTCAGCTCCCAGTTTTGTTTTGCTGACTGTATAGAGCTTCTCCATCTTTCATTGCAAAAAATATAATCAGTCTGATTTCGGTATTGACTGTCTGATGATGGCCATGTGTAGAGTTTTCTCTTGTGTTGTTGGAAGAGGGTGTTTGCTATGACCAGTGCGTTCTCTTGGCAAAACTCTGTTAGCCTTCACCCTGCGCTTCATTCTGTACTCCAAGGCCCAATTTGCTTGTTACTCCAGGTATCTCTTGACTTCCTACTTTTGCATTCCAGTCCCCTATAATGAAAAGGACATATTTTTTGGGTATTAGTTCTAGAAGGTCTTGTAAGTCTTCATAGAACTGTTCAACTTCAGCTTTTTCAGCATTTACTGGTCGGGGCTTAGACTTGGGTTACTGTGATAGTGAATGGTTTGCCTTGGAAACAAACGGAGATCATTCTGTTGTTTTTGAGATTGCACCCAAGTACTGCATTTCTGACTTTTTTGTTGACCATAAGGGCTACACCATTTCTTCTAACGGATTCTTGCCCACAGTAGTAGATGTAATGGTCATCTGAATTAAATTTGCCTATTCCAGTCCATTTTAGTTCACTGATTCCTAAAATGTCGATGTTCACTCTTGCCATCTCCTGTTTGACCACATCCAATTTACCTTCATTCATGGACTTACCATTCCAGGTTCCTATGCAGTATTGTTCTTTACAGCATCGGACTTTACTTCCCTCACCAGTCACATCCACAACTGGGTGTTTTGTTTGCTTTGGTTCCATCTCTTCATTCTTTCTGGAGTTATTTCTGTACTCTTCTCCAGTAGCATTTTGGGCATCTGCCAACCTGGGGAGTTCATCTTTTGGTGTCCGATCTTTTTGCCTTTCCATACTGTTCACGGGGTTCTCAAAGAATGCTGAGGTGGTTTGCCATTGCCTTCTCCAGTGGACCATGCTTTGAGTTACGTTTCCTTAAATCAAGATGTAACTGACCTAATATGTATAAGATTATGTCAGTTCCAGGTGTACAACAATGATTCTTACATTTAATTTGTTTCAAAGAAAAGTGGTAATTTCATTCTTCTGGACATTTCTTGTTCTCTGTGTCCTGTGGAATATTTTCATTGTATCATATTTGGAGGGTTTTCTTCAAGGAAGGGAATTTCATACATCTCTAAAGTGTTGAATGAGAGGACAACTGCAAATGCTTTTTTTTTTCTTGACCACATCATGTGGCATTTGGGATCTTACTTTCATTACCAGGGATCGAACCCTTGCCACCTGCACTGGAAGTATGACCTCTTAACCACTAGACCACCAGGCAAGTCCCTGCTAGTGCTTGAAGTACAACAGCTTGGCCTTTCCAGGCTTTTGGAAGAAAACAAATCAAAACAAAACAAGCTGTACAGTGGTGATTACCTGGTTGGAGGCCAAATTTTATATACTTTTTGCAAGATTAAGTTGGAAACTATAAGTTACTTATTTCTTCCTCCTGCCCATTGGTATGTCTGTCTTTAATGTATCAGAGTTTAGTCAGGAGTGTATGAATTAGTCAACTTTGGCTAAATTATGTTGTCATAACAGTCCCCAGAGTTTCCAACAACAAAAAAGTTTATTTCTCATATTAATGCCCTCGGCTTGCTGCAGTGCAGGGTGTTGCACAGAGCTGGACAAGACTGAGCCACTGAAGTGAATTGAACGGAACTCATAATTAGTTGGCCAATGCAAGTCATGTGGTCAAACATGGCCTCAGGGTCCAAGAAGTGTAATGCCCTCCAGGGATGAGCAGGTAGGGAAGGATTTGGCCAGGGAAGGACAGCAAATATTTTTATCATCACCGTATCTGTTGCACTGTATTTTTGGATGTAGTGACCTTACAAGGAAGTCTCCTAGGGTTTTTTTTTTTTTTGGAAGGGTATTTATTTGGAGGTGGGGCAGGAAGGTTTGGAACCTGTATTTTCAAGTACCTTGATAGTGTGAATTGACCATCTTAATTACCATTTTTGGGATCTCAGCAGACCCTGGAATTAATACATGATAAGTGCTCAATAAACATTTGTTGGATTAGTGGACAATGACTTCTAACAATAATAGGAAAGCTATACTTTTCATTATCTTTAGTGCCCTTTGCAGCTGCTTGAAACAGTTTTATAGAGAGAAGCTCCCATAAACTATGCTTGTTATTTATTATATGAAAAATGATTCTTCAGGGGTCATTTTTACCATAAAAGAAGTTGCTTTTTAATCACCTACATGTCCATTATACAAAATTTACATTAAATACAACTGAGGAAAGGACTGTCTTCTATCTGGCAGCTCAGGACCAGGACCGATAATGTTTATTGTATATTGCACTGTGTTTCCTTTTCCTCCTTTGTTTCTCCATGTGGTGTTTGAACATTGTCCATATTTATAGTCATATTGTGATTGCTTATTCTAGTTTTTGCAGTATCGCTTGTTTAACGCATAGTGTCATGAATTAACAATTGGAAGGGTCATAGACGAAATAAAGGAGACTTTTTTTTTTTAATAAAGGAGTCTTATAAAATTAATTTTAGCTTTCCCTGTTGTGCTCTCCTCCATATGAACTATTCACACGATAAAGTTACATCTATGTTCCTTTTCTCACTCACATGAGGCAAGCATGGAAATGAGCAGAATGGTGAAAAGTAGACCAAAGCCCTGAAAAATTTGGTGGGGAGGTGGTTCAAAGATCAGATTATCAGTTCCTGGAGCATCAGACTTATTTTCTTTTTTAATCTTTTCTTTTTCTTCATTTACTATGAAATCACTTTTTCATAGCTTGGAGTTTTCACAATCTTTTGAAAAGTCAAAACTTGCTAATAAGTTGACTTTAGTCCTGTTATCTTTTTGTAATGTACTGGATAAGTTTAATGTGAGTCATTCCAGAATGTAGCCCCTGATTGAACCTCTGTGTTGAGTACCCTCTTTATCTAAGGTCAAAGCACTTAGTTAGCAGCTGAGCTTTTGTAAGCAACCCGTTGTAAAAGTTCACCATGCCTTGTTCTTCAGTATCATTAATCATCTTCAGTCTAAGCTTTGGAAACATGGCTGAGTCCTGAGTCATCCGGCCCTTCACAGTGCTGGTGGTCCACCCTGCTGAGGTACATGCATGAAATATTTGCTGTCTCAGTATAGATCTGAGGACGGGTTTGTCTGTTGAAATGTGTGGACCGAATTCCATATATGTTAACTAAAAGATACTGTTTGTGTCCATTTTACAAAGGGATCTGATCAGGGCTGTTAAAGTTACCATATAGATGACATGATTCCAAACTTCCTGTGCTTGATGTAATTTGCAAGTATTTTGAAATAGCCTCAGGGAGGTCAGTGACCAGTTTTTTAATTTTGGTGAAGTTTTCGTTTTAATTTTCACAGCTGCTTAGTTTTGAAATGCCTGCTCCACCAGATGAGTTAGGAATGTGTGGAGAGGGGAAGTTTGAATAATCTGAATGTTTGCTGTTGAAGCAGATGCCTCCAAGTCAGGCTTCCAGATCCAGAGGAGCAAAGAGGGAAGAGCAGGAGAGTGAAGCTCCATGTGACACCTGCTGGAGAGGAATGTGGGCCCTGCAAGTGATTCTTGGGTTACTCATCCTAGAGTTTAATTTTCCCAGTTCTATTAAGGTATCCTGGCAAATTCGGTATGAAAAGAGTGCTGTTAGCTTCTTAAAGAAAGGGGATTCCGTGATAACTTTGAGTTTCCATGTGATTACTTATCTAACATTTATCTCCTTAAAAAAAATAAAAAGTGTCCATTATTAAGGTCAGCTCACAGGTCAGACATTAATCTTGGTTGTCAAGTGTCTGAAATCAACTCTGGAGGCGAAAGTGGAATTGATGGCACTCATCCTAGAGTACTGATTCTGTTGAATAAAAGACATCAGGCCTTTGGTCTCTTTTGTGTTGCAATTTTGAGCAGAATTTAAAAGAATGAAAACTTCCAAATATGTGCTAACAAGATTTATGAGAATATTTATTAAGATTAAAGTAATATATTAAAAATCAGCTTAATTTAGTTGAAGCTTAACTCTTAGAAACTGATGTAAAGGATAGTTTAAAATTTGCTAAGCTTTATTAAAAGTCTAGATTGGGGGTAGAAACAGTTTCCCCAGGGTATCTCAATTTCCTTCATTTTAGAATATCTTTTGTCAGAATGAAGAAAAAAAAGATCAGTCATTCTTTTTAATCAGGCTTAACTGCAGTGACATAAAGGAGAAAACATAGCAATATAGAAACAGCTAATTTCTTAATTCATCCTTTCACACCTGTGTGAGTAACAGAAAAACCATAGGTCATCCTAATTGTTTTATAACTACAAATAATTTAAATAGTTGTTGACATAATATATTCCTTTTCAGTTCTCAGTTATGCATCTCTATAAGCTGGTCTTACACAGGTAGGCTAGCTGAGAGGCATTTGCTTTCTAAAGCTCGCATTCTTGTGTTTCTTTGTTGGACCTTTTATTGTGAAAAATTCCAGCCACTAAAGAAGTGGGGGTAGTGGTAAACCCCCATTATCAGGCTCAGTAAGTGTTAATTCTTGGTCCATGTTGTTTCATCTTTCCCGCCAGCCCAACTCTAGATTATTTTGAAACAGATTCTAGACATCATATCATTTCATTTAAGTGAATTGCTTTTGATAGTAACAGTGGAAGCCATTTTCCTTCTTGGCACTGGCATCGTGTCTCAGGGCTGAATAGAATTTATAAGGAGACAGACTCTGCATTGAAGAACTTACCTTGTGAGAAAGGAGCTCACATTTTCACTGGATACTTGCTTAAAGTTTCTCTTGTCTTTCAAATAGGTAGGTGCTTACAAAGTTCTTAAATTCTTATCTGTTTGGAAATTCCTGTAGCAAGTTCAGGTTTAGTTATCCTGTACTGCCTTGTCTGTGCCTTATCTAAACAGTATTGAAGGGAAGAAAGAATTATTTCACCAGGAGTTGGCTTGGAGAGGAGTTAGCTATATTGGATATATTTAGGAAGTGCCCCTTAATACTGTAATAATATACTAGGTTTTAAAAGCACCTCATAATAATAGCTTTTTCAAAAGCGCAAATGAAACACTTAAAGGTGATCTCTTTTCCTAGCCATCAGTGGGATAATTTAATTCCTTTCCTGGGTCAAAATAAAATATTCTTTCAAGTACCCTGAGATCTGCAAGTATTGGTTGACTCATCTTTTGTTGTTAAACCTATTGGTTTCCCAGGCCAGCGTGTCTTTTTGTATACTTTGACCTTGCACTTTAAACTGAATGCCTTTTGTCCTTTTAAGGAGGCATAAAACTGTTAGGTTTATAGTGGTGAGTGTGAGAAACCGAGTTCTCACTTTATGATTTCTGAATTTAAACGGCCGTAATAATCATTATCGTAATGGTTTCTTGACTCCTAAGAAAGTAGATTCAAAGACAGTTTTAAAAAGTAGATTCAACAGATTAAATAGAATTCTTGAACTGTTTTCCTTCTAAAACTAAAACCAATTTTGACTTAATTGTTAATTCTTAGAGTTTAGTTCTTAAGCATAGAAAACCATGGGGTTCACTTTTATATTTTACTTTATTAAGATCCCTCGAGTTACTGGTAAGTTGGCTGTATGGGATGCTGAAATTCCTGGACTGAGTCGATCAGGAGTTTGACTTGCGTGTGATTAAATATGTGTCTACTTGTCTTCAGAAGCTAAACAGAAGTAATTATATTTGCATTTCACCTGTTTCACAGGGATGTTGTTAGAAGTCCTATAATTAGATTTTTTTCTTTAATTTGCAAAAATATTTGAGTTGCTTCACAGATTGGAGGTATATAAAAGTGAGGTGTTATTATGAACATCTCATTTTTCTTGATTTGTGTTTTTGACACTGGATGCACATATTGCTTTTTCTCTTTTCCCGGTATACAGGTTCTGCTGCGTGTTTTGAAACTGATTTTCTTAACATTCTTAGCAGCTGGGGATGCTATAAAAGCCATCTTGTGTCCTGTCTTTAGTGCACAGTGATGAGTGTGGAGAGCTGGCTGGGTTAATGGCCAGGCAGTTGAGCTGCACTAGGTGCTCGCCTCCTGTCCTCTGGCCTCGCCCCTTCCAGGGCAGAGTTACTGTTTGCCACGCCAGTCTCACTGTCAGGGGCTGGGGAGCCTCAATCAGCGTGCCTGCCTGGCTGTCTGGAGTGCGATGTTCGTCTTCTCCCCTCCCCCCACTTTATATTTTATGTCTTGCACTTCAGAGTGGGTGATCTACTGGGCTAACCACTTCAGGGAAGCTTAGTGCTGTCTCAGAAAGTCAGAATGAGTCCTTTGCATTAGGTGGCAAGCATTAACAGAGCAGACCTGTGACAAGGGCCATGTCACTAGACTCCTCTGTTTTTCTGGACTTACTGTGTGCTTACGGATGAAATCGTTTTCTTCTCTGGTTTGGATTGTATTCTTGAGAAAAGTTTGGACCCACTTCATGTGCTTCCCTGATAGGGGACTTTCAGTTTTCACTTTCATGTGCATTTCACAGAAGATTCATTTGCTTTGAGTCCCAACAATGGTTGTCCAACCTTGTACATAGTTTAGGTTGAAGAATTCAAATTTTGGTACTGCTTAAAGGATTCCTCAGCCTCACCTCAGTGCTTCTGTAGATGTGAGCTTTTAGAAGATGAACTTTTAGGAGATGAGCCGTGGTATGTTTAGGTTTTGATGTTTCTAGTTTACAAAACTTGAGGGTCTGAGGATTTGAGGTAGTGGTTCTTCAGGGAACCCGGAGGTTTCTCTTTCCCACAGGGTGGTCCCCTTTGTTACATTATTATGTTGACCTACTCAAAGGGTTAGTTTCTGTTACCTTTCAGTTTAGTTCAGTCCCTCAGTCCTGTCTGACTCTTAGCAACCCCATGGACTGCAGCACACCAGGCCTCCCTGTCCATCACCCACTCCCAGAGTTTACTCAAACTCATGTCCATTGAGTCAGTGATGCCATCCAACCATCTCATCCTCTGTCGTCCCCTTCTCCCGCCTTCAATCTTTCCCAGCATCAGGGTCTTTTCCAATGAGTCAGTTCTTCACATCAGGTGGCCAGAGTAGTGGAGTTTTAGCTTCAGCATCAGTCCTTCCAATGAACACCCAGGACTGATCTCCTTTAGGATGGACTGGTTGGATCTCCTTGCAGTCCAAGGGACTCTCAGGAGTCTTCTCCAACACCACAGTTCAAAAGCATCAATTCTTTGGTGCTCAGCTTTCTTTATAGTCCAACTCTCACATCCATACATGACTCCTGGAAAAATCATAGCTTTGACTAGACAGACCTTTGTTGGCAAAGTAATGTCTCTGATTTTTAATATGCTAGGTTGGTCATAACTTTTCTTCCAAGGAGCAAGCGCCTTTTAATTTCATTTGGAAATGAATTAACTTTTGAGAACAAGTAAGAGGAGTTGCTCACGAGGCATAAGTGTACAGACAGGGCGGTTGTCAGTGACCCTCATTGTATCCTACAACTTGAATTGTCTGTATCCTGTGACAACCGCCTAGCTTTGAAAAGGTCCTTAAAAAGCAGTGACAGTGTACTTTGGTACTGAGTAAATAAAATAAGCAGAGGAAGCCTCTGATGTTAAGCTGAATTTATTTGATTTTGAGGCCGAATCAATGAAGACTTTCTAAGAGAAACTTGTGCTCTGAGCAGATAAAGAGAAACCTCAGGAGCATTTTTCATGGTTGCTTCCAAAACAGCAAGTTTCTAGAGCATGGTTGTCTGTTTTTTTTAGTAAATAAGAAGCAGCTGCTTCACCTCTGTTAAAATATTAAGTTAAAAAAAAGTAAGAAATCAACAGTGTTTTCATTCATAGCATTATTTTTTTCTTGAAAAGGCATATGTTTAAGCGTCAGTGTCATTAGTTGGAATATGTTTTATGTAATTCTGTTTTAACTTCAGATAGTTGATTTGAAAATTAGAGTGACTAATGTAGTACTGTGAAATTTAGGGAGCAAGTTCATTTCTGTGGTCTTTCTTGGAATATTTTGTATTCCTTGGAACTTTTGAAATCAATATTTGGTTTTTGCTTTATTGTTCTTGTTCAGTCACTGTCGTGTCTGCCTCTTGGGGACCCTGTGGACTGCAGCACACCGGACTTTGCTTGTCCTCCGCTTTCTCCTGGAGTTTGCCCAAACTCATGTCCATTAAGCTGATGATGCCATCCAACCATCTCATCCTGTGCTACCCCCTTCTGTTGCCCTCAATCTTTCCTAGTATCAGGGTCTTTTCCAAGGAGTCAGTTCTTCCCATCAGGTGGCCAAAGTATTGGAGCTTCGGCTTCAGCATCAGTCCTTCCACTGAATATTCAGGACTGATTTCCTTTAGGATGGACTGGTTAGATCTCTTTGCAGTCCAAGGGACTCTCAAGAGTCTTCTCCAACACCACAGTTAAAAAGCATCAATTCTTCAGCACTCAGCCTTCTTTTTGCACTTCGGAGAGTTGCAATTAGTTTGATTCCTAAGAGTTGCAGGATTATACAGTGTATCTGGAATCTGACTGCAAGAAGACTCCTTGCTTAGTTCTCAATTTATGCAGGTGACCGCTGAAGGTGGAAGAGTGACCCCATGGAGCTCTCAGCCTTCATTCATTTGTTCTAAGACCCATTCATTCAGTATCCATTGTGTGTCATTCATGTCATTACATGGCTAGAACCATGTAACAGGGCTAGAAATGCAGAAACGGGCTCTTGTTTTCAAGGGACCAAAGCCTTGTCTGAGGAACACACACTAAACAGACAGTTTACAGTGGATTTAGTCCTAAGCTTAGAGCATGCAAGAAGAACAATAGAGGAGGTCCACTTAAACCATTCTAACTTTCAAACAGGACGTGTGGTCTGAGTTTAGAATAGCAAGAAGAATTAGCCAGGTCAAGAGGGGAAGACAGAGGGAGTGTGCATAGAGTTCTGCAGGGAATAAATTCAGTGCTTTTGTAAGAATAGTTCAGTAGGTAATAGTTACCAGTCTGTAATAGCTGTGCCATAAATAAAATCCTTAAGGTTGCCTAATGTTGACATATTAATTTTGGATCTTTTTTCCCTTGATGTATTTCTACAAACTGTGTCTGTGCCCAGTTTTTTTTCCTTGTCAGTTTTGTTCTTGTTAATGGACAGTGTCTACATTTTCTTGCCAACTCCATAGTATGCATTTATTTGGATTCTAACTGCCATTTTCCCAATCCCACTTCTTAGTTGCCAGAGGGGTACAAACCAGAAAAAGTACATTGGAAAAGGTGAGTCTGATCCTGGCCCGCTCCTGCTAGATCTTTCATGAGCTCCCTTGCCCAGGTGTTGCCAGTGGGGCATAGTCTATAGTCTCAGCTCCACCTTCACACCTTTGCCTTTGGGGTGGCTTCCTTCCTCCTGAGTGCTCCTCTTCCACCTTGCTAGTGACTCTGCAACTTTCACTACACTCAGGTCATCAGTTTCTCTTCTCTGTTGAGTTTGTACCCTGACCTGCCGTCCACTGTTGTATGAAGCACGCTCAGAGAGATTCTCTGTTCCTGTTCTAAATTTGAGCTCTCTGAGGCAGCACCTAGATGTTGCTGTCTGTGGATCTTTATGTTCATCACAATAACAGTTTTGTGGGACTTCTCTGGAGGTCTGGAGGTTAAGACTCTGCACTTCCATTGCAGGGGGCACAGGTTCGATCCCTGGTTGGAGAACTAAGATCCCTTATGCCACACAGCACAGCCAAAAAAAGTAAAAACCATTGTGTAATAAGTAGCCATTACTTGATTTAAGCTGAACAGTTTAGCATTTAAACATTAAGTTAGTCTTTTATATTTACTGGGTGATAATCATGACTGAACAAAAGTGTGTAAGTTAACGTTCCAAGCATTTTATTTACATTCACACTGATTTCCCCTTGTTGAACAAAAGCTTATTCTGACACTTGTTAAAATTGTAAGGAAGACTTTATTGAAGACTATTGCAACAGAGGAGAGAGCTGCAACTCAATTCTGAGTACAACAAAGATGAGTGGGGATCTGTAGCTAAGGGGCAGGATGAAGGGGGGGTCAGTGGATGGAAATATATTAAAAGAAGACATTCATGGGTAGCGGGGATTCTTGCTGTATTGACCTAAGGGGAATGTTGCAAAAGGCAAGCCCAGGACTGGTACATCAAAAGTTGGAGTTGAGGGACTTGATCAGTTATCAGGTGTAATCAGCTATCAGGGGTAGGGATGCCCTGTTAAACTGACTAGAGGATTCTTGTTAAAACTGGGCTAGGGAGGGAGGACAGGACAGGGCCAAGGCTGAGCCCTCATCCAGAAGGGGGCTCAGAGGGGGCCTCAGAGGAGCCTGATTAAAGTTTGAACAGGGAGAGAGTCTTTGTCATGATGAGTTTTTTTTTTTTAATCAATAAACTAGGTACTGTTATTATCTTTATTTTATAGATAAAGACTCTAAAGCTTAGAAATAGTCTAAATAACTTCCACAAGGTCCACAGCCAGTATGTACCAGAGCTGGATGCTTTCCATTTGAAGACCTGAAGCTGGTGATCCTTTTCTGAACTGGACTGTGCCTGTGATGGCTCGGTTAACTCTTGCTGACCTACGCTGACAGTCAGTAAAGTCTGCCTCTCTTTGAGAATCACTCCTGGCCTTGCTGCTGCCAGTGCTCTTGTAAGGGCCATGAATCCCACTGCAGCAACATACTCAGGTGGCAAGAAGGAGGGAGATTTAAATGTTAGCAGCTTTATTAGAATTCCAGATAGATGGTGTGACCATTTATCTATCTATATGCAACTCTATTTTTCTATACTCAGCAGAATAACATTTTTCAGTCAAATTCCTGGATCTCACCTCTTGAAATATAACCACAGAAGGGAGGAAATATTAATGTTCAGATGTTCTGAACATAAAAGATAATTTTTCAGTTTATCGAAAATTTTATTTCCCTGTTTCTGGCTGCCCTAGCTGTTCGTTGCTGATGCAGGCTTTCTCTAGTTGTGGCAAGCCGGGATACTCTCTTCTTCTTGTGGTGGCTTCTCTTGTTGCAGAGCTCGGGCCCAGTAGCTGTGGCACTTGGGCTTAGCTGCTCCATGGAGTGAGGGATCTTCCCAGACCAGGGATTAAACCCATGTCCCCTGCACTGGCAGGCAGATTTTTAACCACTGGACCACAAGTGGTTACAGTAAACAGCTTTGGACGTATATCTTTGCATTTTAATTATTTTCTTAGGGCACATTCCCAGGATTTGAATTATTGGTCACACGGGTAAAGAACATTTTTTCACACTTGGAACATTATTGCCACATTGCTTTCCAAAGGAGATATAACAGTTCGTCCTCCCACCAGCAGTGGGAGAGGGGGCTCTAGTTGTCACAGTTATTAATATTGGAAATCTACAATAATAAACTTACTTACTTTGAGGTTTTACCTCATTCTTTTGTGGTGAACTTTCCACGCTGGATTGACCTTAATTAATTTGACTCAAATTCTCAAGTAAAATTTCCATTTGACAGAAACTTTGTAAGGTCCATTTTAAAGGTTGGGGTGTAAAGGAAGTTAAGAAAAGCTTTGTCAGAGAGGAAATAAAAGGGTTAGTTTAATAATGTCCACACAGATGAATGTTAATCAGTAAACTGCATATTGAATAAATTAACTTTTCTTCCCTTCAGTAAAAAACGCTTATCTTTTCAAAATCTTTTGAATGTTATTTGGAATTATAAATAGCTCTACTGGATTCCACAACATTTAAATCAAATGCAGTCAACTTTACATGTGGAAACATGCTTAAACTGTAATTCTGGATAAACTTAAATTGTAATTCTGGAATTTGCATTTTCAGAATAAAAGTGACTTCTCTAAGGTTTTTCATATTATGAGAAGTTGAACCTTTTTAAAGAAAGTATGAAATTGAGAAAACTTGGAGTTTTCTTCTTTTTCAGTTTTATTCCAGAGCACAGTGTATTTGTGATTTTTAATAGAAACTTCCAAGTTTCTTTTCTGTACTTTAATGGTTCAGCTAGCCACCTCCATTTAAATTGAGTGAAATCCTTAGTAAATGATGACCAAGATTCTTTTTAGCTTTTGTCTTTTTTTCTCAGGCTTAAATAAATATATTTCAGTGTAATTCAGTCAAGTGAAGTGAAATTAAAGATTTGAATCATGTATCTGTTGTCTCCTGAAACACTCTGGTTTTCTGCTGGCTGCAGTCTGCTGAGTGTTTAGTGATGCTAATGTCACTGAATAGTTTTTTAGCCCTAAAAGTTCCTTGTGTCATAAATCTTGTCCTGCATAGACGTCCTTTAGGTCACCTACCAGGGCACAGTTGGCTTTTGTTAATGACTGTATTGTCCTTTACTTTCATTCATGACACTCAGTCACTTTTCATTGATGTTGCAGTAAGGCTTTTCCTTTGGACATCGCTCATTCTTTCAGTTCAGTTCAGTTCGGTCACTAAGTTGTTTCTGACTCTTTGTGACCCCATGGACTGCAGCATGTCAGGCTTCCCTGTCCATCACCAATTCCTGGAACTTGCTCAAACTCATGTCCATCAAGTCAGTGATGCCATCCAACCATCTCATCCTCTGTCGTCCCCTTCTCCTCCTGCCTTCAGTCTTTCCCAGCATCAGGGTCTTTTCCAAGGAGTCAGTTCTTCCCATCAGGTGGCCAAAGTATTGGAGCTTCAGCTTTAGCATCACTCCTTCCAACGAATATTCAGGACTGATTTCCTTTAGGATTGACTGGTTTGATCTTGCGGTCCAAGGGACTCTCAAGAGTCTTTTCCAACATCACAGTTCAAAAGCATCAATTCTTCAGTGCTCAGCTTTCTTTATGGTCCAACTCTCACATCCATACATGACTAGCTTTGACTAGACGGACATTCATACAAAACCATAGCTTTGACTAGATGGACCTTCGTCAGCAAAGTAATGTCTCTGCTTTTTAATATGCTGTCTAGGTTGGTCATAGCTTTTCTTTCAAGGAGCAAGCATCTTTTAATTTCATGGCTGTTCTTTACCTGTTGGTAAATTAATGTTCAGCTGTAGCAGGAGCCAACCAGCGTCTAGGCATGGATGAGATTATTAACAGGTAGCCCTATAGATTTCCTTTATTTCCTGATTGGGTAAACACTTAGCAGTCCTTGGCACAGACTCTAATATGGGATTGACACAAATCTCCCTTGAGGTTTCCACTTGCTGGCATCAGGACAGTTAGTTGGTCTAATTGTCGCGCACTTGTCTGTGATGATGTCAAAGGTGTGGAATGCTCACTGGCTTCTCATTGTGTACTCAGTATTAAAGGTTTGTGCTTGTGCTCAGTGGCTAAGTCATGTCCGACTCAGCGACCCCAGGGACTGCAGCCCGCCAGGCTCCTCTGTCCATGGGGTTTCCCAGGCAAGAACACTGGAGTGGGTTGCCATTTCCTTCTCCAGGGGATCTTCTCGACCCAGGGATTGAACCTGGGTCTGCTGCATTGACAGGAAGGTTCTTTACCACTGAGCCACCAAGAAAGCCCTCTCAAGGCTTCCATGTAGGCAGATTTCATTTTGATGAGTATATTCAGATGTAGAGCAGTTTATCAATACTAGCACATGGTTGTTTTTTGTACAGCATGCGTATGTTTCATTTCTTCTTTTACTGTGCTCTATAAACTCATATTTAATTTATCCGATTGCAGCTGTTGCACTATTTTTGTGGAATGAGGCTTAAAAATCTGGCAGGAGGCCTTTCTGCTTTCTTGCTCTTTTCACTGTTACAGCACTGTTTTGCGCAGTTGGTGCTTTCTGGGTAGTTTCTTGACTTCTTTTCCAAAACTGAGACTTCCTCTAAGACTTTTCTCTGCCTAGCTTTGATCACTGTTCCCGAAGCAGAACTGATAAGACCCTTCTTGGTTGCTGCTTGTATTTAGAGGTTTATAGATTAATGACCTTAATGATAAATGTGAGAGTAGCCAACCGGTACAGTGTGTTGATTTAAGATAGGGTGATGTCATTTCTGGTGATACAATATGGAAGGTTATTTTAATATGGAAGGTTTTTTTAATATGGAAGGTTATTTTAATATGGAAGGTTTATTAATATTTTCTTTTAAATGTGCTTGTGCTTTGCAGTGTGTTGAGAATTCAGTTTTTATTTGGAAAAAGAGCTTTAGCTCGTCTCTTTTTAGTGACTGGATTTATCCACATGACACAGAGGACAGCATTTTGCTCTCCCGTTACCAAGGTCATTATTTTTTTTTTCCCCCAAGTGATAAGTGTTTACAATTACCTGTGAAATTTTCAATTTTTTTGTCACTTATTTTTATTTGGGAAGAAACTGGAAAGTGAGTTGATAATAGGTTAAATTTATATAATCTCATTATTTGAGTGATAACCTTGAAATTTCAAAAGATTTATATTTAAAATAAAATTTAGTCTGAAATGCCCCTCTCCCACTCATTGATTTTTTTTTTGATGGTATCTTAGTATAGATTTTAATTTTATGTTGTTTTAAATTATTTTTTTAGTTGGCATATATAGCAGTGTTTTGTTAGTATCTGCTGTACAATAGTGTGAATCAGCTATATATATACATATCCACTCATTAATTCTTGAGATTATTGATGTTTGATTTGGGGTAATCTGCTTTCTTCCAGGAATTTTTCAGCTTTTAGTGCCTTTCAGTGATACTATATATATATATTTTTTCAGTGATAACAGTTTTATTCTTAATAACCCTCTTGAAAATGGGACATTCTGGAAGAAATAAAGTCCCTCACTTATTGAAGCTTTCTGAATGATTATCCTGTCTGCAGCTTAGTGTTCTAGAATCTGATTTCTTAGAAACATTAGACAAGCTGTAAGTTAATGACTTACTTCTCAGATGTGACTTGGCAGCTGGTTGGTGGTCTGGAGGTGCCAATAGGCTTCAAAGAGGGGCTGGTTAATTTCCATTTCTGTCTTAAAACAAGAATGCCTTTATTCTGTCTTTTTGTTTTCTGTCCCTCATTTTTCAACTTTGTAGCTATGCTTTTGATTGCTCCCTGCTGAATTCTCTCCTATTGCAAATATTAAAATAAGGGTGATTTAGGAGAAGTAAGGTTAAAACCTGCTCCATGAGCTCCATAGGCAAGCTTCCTTGGGCATTTCTCTTTGTGGAACATAAGCGGGGTGAGTGGACGTGTCGTCTGAAATGCCAGTGTTTGTTGCCCAGAGGTGTGCTGACAACTGGGCCTGATGGTGCTTGCTAGCCACGGGTTGCTCCTGACCCGTCCCCTCCTCACCTCGGTCCCCTGCCGCCACCCCTTCCCCAGCAACGGGAATCTGGGAGGCATGCCTGTTCTCTTTTGAGAGGACAGCTTGAATATTCACTCCAGCTTTTCAGACAGAACATTGACATTGTCTCTTTGAACTCAGTTCTCTCTTTTATTGGGTTCTTCACCCTTCATGCAGTTTTAAAATCTTACTCGTGAGCAAGCTGCACATCCCTTACAGGCCATCTTGTTCAACTTCAAACAGTGGCACATTTAGAAGCTGCATTTGAGGCCCATGACTTCAGACATGACAATTCGGCATTGATCAGGTTGGCTGTATGTTTGGGATTTGTCAGTTCCTTTGTCCATGTACTGTGTGGCTTTCGGTACCTTTTCTCTGTATTTCAAAAGACCTTTGTGTACGTCCTGCCTTTATGTGTAATCTTACAGGGCAACTTTCTGCCTTTTGTTCATCTCCTGCTTGTTTTTCACAGGAGTGGAATTTGGTGTAAGACTTGCTTAAAATGCAGGGGTGTAGACTCTTCTAGTTGTTTTCCGTTCATTGCAGACTTTTATTTTATTTTTTTTAATAATAGAGGTTTCATTTTTTTTTAAGGTTTTCTAATTTTGAGTTCTTAGAGATGTAATGGCCTCCAAAAGTAAGAGATACGGGGGGGGAGTAGTTTCTGTTTTAATTTTAATTGTGATCCCTTTCCATTTTTATTCTAGAATGGTGGACTGGAATGGGGTGGGATAGTGGTGGTGGTGGTAGTGGTTGAGTATGAGTGCCTGAAACCAGACCATCACAACTCTCAAATACCAGACAATATCGTGATATGTTACGTACTTTTGTGTATTCCTGAAAATATTTTTGTACTTCACAAGGTATTTTATTGTTGCTTATGCTTTCATTTTGTCTCACATTTTGACAGTTTTCTTTTCCTTTCTTTCTCAATGTTTCATTGATGCCATATTTCCAGAAATTTAAAATTTCTCTTCTGTACCTTGCTAGCCTGTGGGTCCTTTAACATAAAACTAAACCTTTTGAGCAACTTTACAACAAAATTTTAAAAATAAATTTTTATAAGAAATGAATTTAAAGTTTATTGCCTTAGTACCATGAAAATCTATTTCAAATAAATTAGCCTGAATATTGGAAAAGGACACTGTGAACTGCATGTAGACAATAGACCTGTGAAAATGCAGGCCAGCGATAAAGTTATTTTAAATATGAGGAAGAATAGGTCTCTTGTTTTCTTACTTCTCTGGCATCTGATTCCTTCTAGCCAGCTTGCCTTTCTCTGGCAGCATAAGTAGTTGCCTGCAATCTAGAACTGTTGGAACACTGTAAATTTAAGGCCCCTCTGGTTTGGTAAAGAATCACTCTTTGGCTCAGTGATCTGGTAAGACTCTGTTTGGTAAGGAATCCACCTGCCAATACAGGAGATGAGAGTGTGACCCCTGACTCGGGAAGGCCCCTGGGAGAGGGAGTGACAACCCACTCCAGTGTTCTCTCCTGGGAATTCCATGGACAGAGGAGCCTGGTGGGGTACAGTCCATGGGGTCTCAAAGAATTTGGACTGGACTTAGTGGCTAAACAACAAAAAGAAGAATAGTGGGGAGAATATAAGCATAATTTGCTTATAAATGTTCCATTGTACATAAAATACCTTCTCTACTAAGATGATGTCTTTAAATATTGAGACCAAGTATTCTCTGGTTAGGAATCTGGCAACCAACATAGGTCAGTGGTGTGTTGACAGCATAGTTCAAGTCTCTACCTCTTCTGTAGGCTTTGCTTGTCTAGTTGTTGGGACTTTTCCTTCTTGCTTTAAAAAAAGAATAATTTTTATTGGAGTATAGTTGATTTACAATGTTCTGTTAGTTTCTTTGGTGTGCTATGCTTCTTCATGTCTGACTCTTTGCGACCCCATGGACCAGGCTCTTCTTTGCAACCCCACCCACCAGGCTCCTCTGTCCATGGGATTCTCCAGGCAAGAACAGTGGAGTGGGTCGCCACTTCCTCCTCCAGTGGATCTTCCCAACCCAGGGATTGAACCTAGGTCTCCTGCATGTGGGCAGATTCTTTATCGTCTGAGCCACCAGGCAAGCCCAAGAATACTGCAGTGGGTAGCCTGTCCCTTCTCCAGGGGATCTTCCCAGCCCAGGAATAGAACCAGGTCTCCTGCACTGCAGGTAGGTTCTTTACTAGTTGAGCTACTGCCCAGCAAAACGAACCAGCCTCACACACACACACACACCTCCCTGTGGACTTCATCCCCGTTGGGTTCACACGGTGCATTAGGTAGAGTTCCCCATGCTGAACAGCATATTCTCATCTTATCTATTCTGTGCATAGCTCAGTACTGCCCCAGGCTCCCACGTCCTCTCACCCATGTTGCTTCTTTATACAAGATGATTCCAAGATTTCGTGAGAGTATGGGTGTTAATTAAGTATAAAAACAGATACTGTATGTTCATAATCTCATTTTGGCCTTTCGATCACTAATCCTTAACTAAGTCCTGTTTTGGTTGTTAGAATTCTGCTAATTACTGGAATTGTGTAATTGTGAGGATTTCTTTTTCTGTGAATGAGTGTATGTTTGAATTAATTCATCTCATTACTCGTTTTTATATTTACCTGTTCCCCCCTTTAATTTTATAATGTGTTAGAAAATTTTCCAATGTCCAGGGTTAGGAAGAATTATATGACATACCTATTTTTAAAGACGTTTTACAAAGTTTATTTAATGTAAAGTTAAAAGTTTTAAATTATGCCAGTAATTGAATTTAGAAATTTTATTCCTCATGATTAATTTTTGCCGTTTTTTAAAAAATATTTTAGTGTGCTAGGGACCAATTATACATATTTTGTTTTTTGAAATCATTTAATATTTTCTGAGTAATCTCCCTTTATGATAGCAAAACACTGAATCAAATAACAAATGTATTTTAACACAGTTTTTGTGCAGAATGACATTTTAATAAATACTGTTTTAAGGATCACCTAACACTTTTATAAATAAAAATTTACAGAGGTGTCTTCTACTTTAAATACATTAAAATTTGAATTTTAATGTAAATATTGACATTCAGAATCATATTTATTTTGTAACTTTCTGTGATTAGCTCCCCTTTCTCAAGCTGAAATGAAGAAAGGTTGAAGACTTTTCTCGAACATGTTTTAGCTTCTGGCTTAAAAATCCTAACATTTAGTCAAACTTTTCAAACTACTATTTACTATTTCTTGATTGCTCAATATTTAGTCTGAGTGTTTTTCTGTTTTTTATATGTAAATATACGAATGTTTGCTTCACTCTAAAAAGATAAAAGTAACCAGCAATGTGTTTATGAAAGGTTTTTAATAACTTGGGGAAGTGAAAGTTGCTCAGTCATGTCCGACCCTTTGCAATGGAATTCTCCAGGCCAGAATACTGGAGTGGGTAGCCATTCCCCTCTCCAGGGATCTTCCCAACCCAGGGATTGAAGCCGGGTCTCCTGATTGCAGGGGGATTCTTTACCAGCTGAACCACCAGGGACTCCCGAGAATACTGGAGTGGGTAGCCTGTCCCTTCTCTAGTGGGACTTCCCAACCCAGGAATCGAACTGGGGTCTCCTGCATTGGAGAGGATTCTTTACCAGCTGAGCTACCCGGAAAGCCCAACTTGGGGAAAGTATGTATTATAATGTAAAATGTGCAAAAGAAGGAAACAATTGTATATTTATAGAGAAAAGGCTACAGGAAATAGAAATGCTGAGTGTCAATAAAGTTGGGCGGACAGACTTGTGTGCGTGGGGCTGCCTTCTCTGATGAAGAACAGATCTTCCCCAGAAGTATTGCATCAGCTGGTGAGCTTTCTGCACTTGCTCTGAGGCCATGGCCCTGCATCTCTGATTCCTCAGGGAGAAGATCACCCATCTCTAGCTTCCTTTATGTAGAAGCTCCGTTCCTGTGTATTTTCATTGTAGATCAGCAGTCCCCAACCTTTTTGGCACCAGGGACCAGTTTCATGGAAGACAGTTTTTCCACAGAGGGAAATATAGTTTCAGAATAATTCTTACTTCTTTTATTATTACATTGTGATATATAATGAAATAATTATCCCGCTCACCATAATGCGGACTCAGTGGGAGCCCTGAGCTTGTTCTCCTGCAACTAGGTGGTCCCATCTGGGGATGCTGGGAGACAGAGACATCCAAGTGTCCTTGCTATGTCCAGTTCACTCCTAATCTCGTGCTTCCCAAAGACAGGGTGTGGGAATGCAAGCAGTCTTTTATGGCAGTCTCAGGATACCCCGTCTTGACTTCAATCCGGAACACATGGAGAGTTCAGGTTGTCTCAAACATACCTCTAAGGCCACGGTCATTTGCGATCTCAAGCGGTAATGTGAGTGCTGGGGAGTGGCTGTAGATACAGATGAGGCTTTGCTTGCTTGTCCACCGCTCACAGTACCAGTCTTGGGCTGGGGGATTATAGATAGCTCTATAACCCCTGTCATAGATAGCTCACCTTAGCTGCTGAAATCGCATTGTATGGGTTGAACTTCTGCCTTCACTCACTCCTTTTTTGTGTTTTTAAACCACAGTTAGATTTTTTTTTTAATATAAGACTTTCAACTTCCTTTTGATAAATGCTTACACTTTGCTTTTTTGTACAAAAATAAAAGCTTTTTGGACTTATCTGGCAAAATTCTATTAAGCTTATTTCCCACATTCAGTTTCCTTGTGGTCTGCTTTGACACTTTGAAACAACGAATCCACTGGTTTCCCTTCTGTGGTCTTTTCTGTCTACCAGTGCTTTTGTTGTTTGGGACAGTACACCCCACCCCCCAGCTTCACTCTGGTTAGTTTTCCAGGCTAACTACTTCACAAATGTTCCATTAAGTTCTCTTTATTTACTTACTTATGACTGTGCTGGGTCTTCATTTCTGCGCAGCCTTTCCTCTAGTTGTAATGAGCGGGGCTGCCTTCCCATTGAGGTGAGCGGACCTGCTGTTCACTGTGGTCCTCAGGCCTCTCATTGCGATGGCTGCTCTTGGTTCAGAGCGCAGGCTCTGGGCACCAGGGCTCAGGAGTTGTGGCGCCCAGGCTGATTTGCTCCCAGGCATGTGGAATCTTCCCAGACCAAGACCTAACCCGTGTCCCCTGCATTGGCAGGCGGATTCCTATCCACTGTACCATCAGGGAGGTCCTAAAAATGGAAATTCTTTAATAGTTTATGTTGAGATTTTTTAATTTTAGTTTTTTTCCCCCATGCCTCACAGCATGTACTTGGGTTTCCCAGGTAACTCCGTGATAAAGAATCTGCCTGCCAATGTAGGAGACAGAGGAGATGGTGGGTTTGATCCCTGGGCTGGGAATATCCCCTGGAGGAGGAAATGGCAACCCACTCCAGTATTCTTGACTGGAATATTCCATTGAGGAGCCTGGTGGGCTAAAGTCCATGAGGTCGCAAAGAGTCAGACAGGACTGAGAACATCCTGTGTGTGTGTGTGTTCTCAAAAATGAAGTGGGCATGCTGCTTCAGGAAAAATGACTTCCAGTGTTTGTTGCTGATGAAAACACTTCATGGGGTCACAAAGAGTCACCAAAAAAAAAAAAAAAAGAAGAAGGTAAGACAGTGCACTGCATGTACTAGTGTTAATGAAAAAGAGCAGTTGTTGTAACCATCAACTAGTATATGTGAAGGTTAGGAAAAAGATAGATTTAAAAAATAACAAATAGAACAATGCAATGAGTGGGATAATAGTATAGGATCACTCACCAGACTGAGAGTTTCTTGTTGCCCTAGAGGCTTTCATCCACATTCCTTAGTGCCCATCACTGCACCCGGGACTAAGAAACTGTACAGAGAAGGAATGAATGAGTGAACCCTTAGTGGTAACCTTCATTTGCAATGTTATCCCCTAGCTCTAGTGTTAGTCTTCAGGTCATTAAAGACAACCTGTTAGTGTGTTTATAAGTACCTAGAAGTGAAGTTGTCATAAACTTAAATGTTGCATTTCAATTACAGGCGTCGATTAGCAAGGTGAAAGTAACAGAACCATGGCTCAGTTTCCCACACCTTTTGGTGGTAAGTTTTCAAAGATTTTTCCTTTTTTTAATGTACTTTGGAACTGTTTTTTTAAAAGCTTAGTATTATGGCAGATTTCAAATATTCACATAAGTAGAGGGAATAGTATACTCAACTATCACATAGTTTCAGTGATTATCAATCAACTCATGGCCAGTATTGGTTCACCTGGATTCTTCTGAGCACCTCGCATATATATCAGATCATTTCATCCACAACTATTTCAGTGGACATTTCTAAAAGGTAACACTTTTAAAGATATAACTACAATACTGTTACCACTCCTGTGAAATTTATAGTAATTCCTTAATGTCCTCAGCTATGGAGTCACTGTTAAAAATTTCCCTACTATTCTTTAGGTGTTATTTTTTTGTTACAGTTGGTTGGTTCAACTCAGTGTCTGAACAAGACACAGTGAAATTAGTTCATGCGTCTCTTTAGTTGCTTTGTTAGTGAACCACCCCCCTCCCCCCATCTCTGTTTTGTTTTGCTGTTTTCTGCAATTTATTTGTTTAGGTGACTGGGTCATTTATATTCTGTACTTTGTTTGGACGACTGGATTTGAAGCATGGAATTTTTGTTTTACTTTAGTTTATCTATTTGAAATACCAATCTACACAAAATTGTTTTTCAGGTAATCTTCCCTAAGATTATTAGGAAAGTGTTAAATGTTGGTTTTGCTTACTGGCCATGTTCTGTGTTTTAAAGAGCTACAGTTGCCAAAGTATCTCTTGGCAACTGTCGCACCTGCTCACCATGAAGAGAGTAAGGCGTCCCAAAGCCTCATTGCTGTGATCACATCAGGAAAAGTCTCTGTGGGATTCTTAGTGCAGAATCTTTTCAAAACCATTCATGTTCTATTTTATTTTGTGTTTTGTCTTTGTCCCCCTTCCTAATCACTGAGCACGTTTTTGTTTTGCTTGTTTGTTGGGGTTTGCTTTTACTTGACGAATTTTGACAGGGCCGCAGACGCTGAGGACTGTAGGACCTGTGAGGGTCTGGGTCTGCCTGGGTCGCCCTCTTTTCCCTGATGTCTGTCGCAGTGCCTGGCACATACAAGGCATTCAGCAAGTACATTTCCAGAGACGGAATGAATGGCTGCTCTGACTATCACTGTCATATCAGACCTGCCCCTTCACATATTGTCTGTTCCCACCATTTGGGAAAACGTCTGAACTTCTGAAAGCCTTTTTCCTATGTCTAATCAAGAGTTACTGTGGTGAATTCATGTGAGGAGACCTTGTACTAAAGTGGGCTCCCCTGGTAGCTCAGATGGTAAAGAATCTGCCTCCAATGCAGGAGAGACATGGGTTTGATCCCTCCGTCGGGCAGATCCCCAGGAGAAGGGAATGGCTACGCACTCCAGCATTGTTGCCTGGAGAATCCCATGGACAGAGGAGCCTGGAGGAGCCCTAAAGTGAAGACAGTCTCAGAAATGAGGGGGCACCTGGTCAGTCCATGAGTTGAAACTGAAGAACTTAACCCTGTTTTCTCTGGTTTGTCATTGTTTTTTTTTCCCCAGGATACTTATTCACATTTTTAAAATCAGTTTCAGTGAGTTATAATCTACATTCTATAAAAGTTACTGCAGTCTACCATTTGAGTATTTTTATCACTCCAAAAAGATTTTCATGGAATCAAGTAGAAGAGTAATTTAGTGAAGCTCAATTTTCCATAACCTTCACAAAGAATGTGTGTTAATGTCTTTTTTTTTCCTTGCTTTACTCTTACTTTTCTCTCTTTGTTTTCCTTTAAAAAGTTATCTTATTGCAATAGAGTTGGTTTACAGTGTTGTGTTACTTGCTGCAGTACAGCAAAGTGAATCAGTCACACATAGACTTACATCCACTCTTCTTTAGATTCTTTTCCCGTATAGGAGGTTACGGAGTATTGAGGAGAGTTTCCAGTGCCGTATAGCTCTTATTATTGTCTATTATATACATAGTACTGCGTATGTGTCTACTCTTAGTTTTCTAACTTTGTATTCACAACTTCCAAGGACAAACAGATGGTAAGTTATCAAATGGTTTATAATGTACTGACCATATAAGCACTGTGGAAACTGTGTGAGCACGTTGCTTTTCTTTTCTCGTTGAATAACTCCTCTGTCTTTTCTTTGGCTTGTAGGCAGCCTGGATATTTGGGCCATAACTGTAGAGGAAAGAGTAAAACATGACCAGCAGTTCCACAGCTTAAAGCCGGCGTCTGGATTTATTACTGGTAACTGGCGTCAGTACTTTACATCTTTACTTACCATAGTGCGTATATCTGTGGAAAATCTATTATGCAGAGTGAAGGTGGGCACCTATGACCAAGGGTGTACCTTACTTATTTTGACTTAGCCTGGATTCTGTATTTTCACAGTTACTTTTCCTCCGATGCACTCAAGCCTTTCTGCAATTTTTAATGGAGGCCAAGTCACTGTTTTAGGCATATCACTGGTGGGAATTGGTTAAGTTAATTGATCACATTCTTGAAGTGATTGTATCATTGGACTGTGGTCCTTGAGTAAAAACACTTCCTTAATTCTGACCGTGAACTTGGCTTGAGAAACTTTAGTAAATTAAGAGATATGAACATTTAAAAACATTTTGTTTATTTCTGTGTCCTTAAAGATTCTTTTGTACTTTGCCTTTTCTAGTTTCTTTCCTGTTTGATTACTTTTCAGGAATTAGATTTAGAAAAAATGGAATCTAGATTTCCTGGAGACTTGTTTTTGTGTATGTTTGTCTCAGTTCTCTTTAACTTATTAATTCTTAGTCGTTGATGTGATTCTTTTGATCATTGTTACTCATTCTCCGTAAATATGTTAGCAGTACCAAAAATTTGAACTGTAGGTATATGGGAATAACAAAGAACTCTTTTGTAAAGTAGAAGTATGGGTCATCAGTTTCTTGGGGATTCCTGTAGGTACACTTTGTCGTAATATGTAGCTGTTACCATTTTAATTGCTAGTAGATTTATTAACATAGACAGTCTTACATTATGTAAGTCTTACCCTTACATAATGGTAGACATTTTCTTTTTTAAGTGTTACGTTCTAAAGTCAATGTATGACAAAAACCACTACAATGTTGTAAGGTAATTAGCCTCCAACTAATAAAAATAAATGAAAAAAGAAAAAAAATAAATAAAAGCATTGAACTGTTAAAAATAAATAAATAAATAAAATGCTGCAGGGAGAAAATAGAAAAAAAAATAAAGTCAATACTGATGTATTCATTTTATTGTTACTTATAAACTTATCATTTGGCTTTTAAAATGTATTAAGTTTCGTATTTACTAGATTATTAGCCTCTTTCATTTTTGTAATTTTGACATCGGAGTTTTCTGTCATCCACTATTTTCTTCTAAAACTTTTATCCATTTAATTTACAGGTGATCAAGCTAGAAACTTTTTTTTTCAATCTGGGTTACCTCAGCCTGTTTTAGCACAGATATGGTAAGTTGGAGCTTCATATATACAGAAGGTTATAAAAAAAATAGTTCAGTAATATCTAATCTTAATTTCGTAAATTATAGAAGGAAGATGTGTATCTCTAGTCTGAAATATGCTTCCACCTTTCCAGAGAAATACTTCTGAAAATTATCTTTCTGATATGGAACTTAAAAAAGTGGTGACATTTGCAAGATAACACTGCTTGTAAATTTGGCTTCCAGTTGAGAAATCTGTGTTTTGATATTTTCTCACCAATTGTTTTGGCTTCATTCTCATCATCCATACTCAACTGAGTGTCCCACATTTCTTGGTTTATAATGTGATGGTATTGTATCTTTCATTGAATAAAATGCAAAGAAAATATTTGAGGCTGAATAGGGAAATAACCAATGAAAGAGTGAAAAAACCAGCATTTATTACAGTGTTGTACAAGGTGAGCACATAATAAATATTGGTGAATCCCTTGATTAACTGGCACAAATAAGTGCTCAGTCTTTGGAAACCATTGGAGAGAGAGTGAATGAAAAAGAGTGGCCAATATAGTTTTGGGTACTAGGTCTATGACTTTGGAAAGCTATGGTGAATTCTTTGGCCCAGAGGCCATGCTTTCCTGCAATGGATGGTTCTTATAGTTGACTCTTCATTTCCCTGCATTTCTTAGTGTTGGAGACAGCTTGCTATAGTGAAAAGAACACGTGTAATTCGTGTCATCTGTACAACTGTCTATCTTTATGGTTTGGAACATGTATTTATTCTCTCCCTGTCAGCTTCAGTTTTCAAATCCAGAAAATGGGAAGATGCATATTTATTTATAGGAGTATTGAGTGGTTTAGCAGAGAAACTGTATACAAAGACCTTAGTGTGGGCCCTGGCACATTACAGGTCCTCAAAACAAAACTTCAGGAAGGTGTCTGCTGTCATCATCAGGGATTGGGTGTTCCACGTTGACTGAATTATCCAACTAATTGCTTGTCCCCTTAGTTCATTATCTTTAAAATATTTTTAATTTTATGGAAATTAATAAAGTTGACGTAGTTCCTTATTGCCTTTAAGTGGAGTCTACAGTACATAAGCCTGATTATAAGTGTCATCAGTATGAAAACGATTTACTGTGCTCTGACATAACAAACCTTACATGGAAATTGATGTATTATTTGTGAGTGGGTATATTTGAGTTGAAATTAAATGATACCCAGATTCCTGCACTTGTTTTGGTGTCTGCTTTGTTTTATTTTTCCTGATTGTCAGCATATTGGCTGCCCAGACTGTCCCTTTTAATGATTATACCCTTCTTGTACTAAGTTCTGGTCTATTTGAAGCAGAAAAATCAAACAAGGTTTTTGAAATTAAGTAAAGCAACAAGTAGAGAGAAAAACACACAAAGAGAGGTAGCCAGACGGAGAGGACACTCATGTATCTATGAGCACAGGGTCGCTGACATGTTGCTTAAGCGTGCTCAGTCACTTAGTGACTCTGTGCGCAAAGTGTCCAACTTTTTGCGACCCCATGAACTGTAGCCCGCCAGGCTCCTCTGTCCATGGGATGCTCCAGGCAAGAATACTGGAGTGGATTGTCATGCCCTCCTCCAGGGGAGCTTCCCATCCCAGGTATCGAACCCGCCTCTCTTAAATCTCCTGCACTGGCAGGCAGAGACTGAATGCGAAAGACTTGTGACGTCTGCATTAAACTTCTGCTTTGTGTCCTGGTGATTGTGTTTCACACCATCAGCCAAGGTCCCTCACTAGACTCTTCTTTTTGCAAACAAATTTAATTTCTTTCACTGAATTCTGCTCCTGTACTGTATTTACAGTCTGTGAAGGTTCATTCAAGAAGCAGTCTTGTGATGAATTACTGCAAGGAGATCTCACTTAACATTTGTTCACTCAGCAGTGGAAAAATATCTGTCAGATGTCTGCTATGGACCAATGACTGTTGTAGGTGCTGGGAACATAGCTGTGAACAAAACTGACACAATTTGTGCTTTCATAGAGATTGTAATCCAGTGGAAGGAGATGGTCAATAACAGCATAAAAAGTGTCACATGTTAATAAGTGTAATGGAGAAAAACAAAGCATTGTTTAATAAATTTCACTTCTTTCAATTAAGACAGTTAATTTTCCAAACTTTTTTTTTGGTGGAGGGATTGGGGTGGGGCATGGGGGAGTTCCCTGGCAGTCCAGAGCTTACAACTCTGCACTTCCACTGCTGGGGACCTGGGTTTGATTCCTGGTCAGGGAACTAAGATGCCACAAGCCAAAAATAAAAAAATAACAAAACAAAACTGGTTTTCTTTTTGTTTCTGTTTTGTTTACCAGAGTGCACTAAAGTAATTTTTGCCAACTTTTTCTTTTCATCGTGAAAAATTATATTAACAGTGAAGATAATGAGTTGGCAGACTTAGGTTAAATCCAAAATGATTTTATCTTTAATTTCTTTTCTGACATTTTGTTAAATTTGTGATGGCATATTTTAGTTTCATCAAGAATTACTACTAGGGGGAAGAAACAAAACAAAACACACTTACACACCTCTTGGGACTTCCATGGTGGTCCAGTGGCTAAGATTCCACATTGTCAATGCAGGGGGCTGGGGTTTGATCCCTGGTTGGGCAACTGGAGCCCACATACTGTAGCCAAACAAAAACCCAGCAATCAAAAAAACACACCTCTAAGTATCTTTTCCCAAAAGAAATAGCTTTGAAAGGTCATTGTAAATTTTATGAGGCACAGATGTCCTGCTAAGATGCTGGAATGGTGTGATGCAGAGTATGAGGAAGATCTGTCTTTTAGCACCAGCTTCTTCAGGCTTCCCAGGTGCCTCAGTGGGTAAAGAATCCACCTGCCAATTCAGGAGACTCGGGAGATGCAGGTTTGATCCCTGGGTGGTGAAGATCCCCTGGAGGAGGAAATGGCAACCCACTCCAGCATTCTTGCCTGGAGAATCCCATGGACAGAGGAACCTGGCGGGCTGCAGTCCACGGGGTCGCACAGAGTCAGACACGACTTCGCAACTGAGCACACACAGTAAAGTTGCTTATTCCCTTTGTAAGCCTGAGCAGCACTTCATCTCTTCATATTTCGGTTTTTAAGTTTATAAATAACAGCTGACCTGAGGAAGTAGGTTTTCCTCCCTATCTTTGATACTAGTCTTGTGTTCTCACTTGGTTTTTCTGATGGGGTCAAAGGGAAGGCCCCCTGCCCCTTTTGGTAGAGGAGAGGGCTTGAGTCTAGATTTTAGGCAGTCCCTGTGCCACTCCTCTGGAGAAGAGGAAAATTTTTGTATTGAGAATGAGGAACTTTTCCTAGTTTCTCTTTCTCTTTGCGCCTTTCTTTCTTTGCTCTAGTCTACAGTTGAAATGTAGAGGTGATGGGGACTGCTGGGGAATATCTTAGAATTCATGTAGAAACTATACTCCAGTTAATTTATTTATGAGCTTTGAAACTGTAACCTACTAATACCTTGGAGATACGTGTCTGTCCAGTCTAGTTTCTAATTAAGAATACAGGAAATCCTGAAATCTCCCTCAGAGGATGGAGTCAAGTCAGTGTGTTTAAAGCCAAATTATAACAGTAACCAAAGATGATTCATCTCCCTAGAAATTGTCTTACTGCTAAGGAGCTGAAAGGAAAGCCACCAATATCCTCTTATTTTTGGCAACTTAAACGCTTAACATGGTTCCAGCCTAGGCTGGTGCGGAGACGGGAAAGAACAGGGCAGAGGGCCATGGGACAAGAGCCTTGAGTAGAAGGAAGGTAGAGGGAAGGCAAAGGGGTGGAATGGGGGCTTTGGAGTCAGAGGCGGTAGGGGCCATGGAAGGGGGTATGGAAGCTGTTAAGGAGAGAGGTGAGGGGAAGAGAGGGGGCACTGCTTGGAAACAGGCCCTGCGAGAGGAGGAGGAAGCCAGAGGCAGAAATCAGGGGCAGCGAGCAGGGCAAACACCCCTTAGGATACCGTCTTAGGATCCTCTGCGCATATGTCAGGAGGGCCTTCAGCCCCCAGCAAGATCAGTTTGCTAAAGTCCCTGGCCCCCCAAAAGTCATCCAGAACATTCCTGAGTTATCACCGTCTCAGTTCATGGCCGTGAGCATCTCTCCAGCTGGTGGGAGCCAGTCCTGATTGCTCTCCTTTTGTCACCCTCCACAACCAGTCTATCAGCGTATACTTTTGACTCCATTACAGACTGTATCCCCAATCTGGCCCCTGACTTTCTGTCTCCTTTGCTTCCATCCTAATCTGTCACAGTGGGCCGAATAACTGTGCCCACGATCTGAGAGTCCTGACTGGAGACTGTCTTCCACACTTGTCCCTTTAGATCCCATTCTCCAAGCAGCAACCCAACAATCTTTCAAAAAAGTAACCCCCCCCCCCGCCCCCCACAAGGTAAATCCATTTAAAATTCTTCATTGACAAAACCCAAAGTCGTTACCAAGGCCATAGGCCCATGTGATCTGGGCTCTTGGCTGTTTCCCTCTTCTATTTTCTACTATTTCTTTCTTAATTTTTTGCACTCTGGTTTCACTGACCTTCTTTCTATTCTTTAAATGCCTCAGGGTCATTGCACTTGGCATTTCCTCTCCCTGTCATGCAGCTCTTCTAGATCCTTACGTATCTGCCTCATTACCCATCAGGTTTCGATTAATGGGTCCGTTTCCCTGAGAAGGGCTTCCTGAGCACTTGTCTAAAGTACTTCCCTCTCAGTTTTGGATGGACATGTACACAGGGCTACATTTAAAATGGATAACCAGCAAGGACCTACTGAATAGCACAGAGAATTCTGCTCAGTGTTATATATCAGCCTGGATGGGAGGAGAGTTTGGGGAAGAATGGACACATGTATATGCATGGCTGAGTTCCTTGGCTGGTCACCTGAAACTATCACAGCATTGTTTCTTAATCAGCTATACTCCGATACAAAATAAAAAGTTTAAAAAGGCAAAAAATAAAATATTTCCCTCTCCCCACCTGCTCCTGCCACATCTTCTCTTTTCCATTGCTTTGCTTTCTTTCTTTTTTTTTTTTTAATAAGATTTTTTTATGTGAACCAGTCTTCATTGAATTTGTTACAATATTGCCTCAGTTTTATGTTTTGGTGATTTTTTTTGGCCACGAGGTATGGGGAATCTTAGGTCCCCAACCAGGTATCGCACCCACACCCACTATCTTGAAAGGCAAGGTCCTAACTGCTGGACCACCAGGGAAGTCCCCTTGCTTTATTTCTTAATAGCACTTATCAATATGTTGAATAATCTGACTGGTTTTCTTGTGGAGTGTCTGCTTGCACTGAAACAAGGGCAGGAACTTTGCCTGTCTTTACCTTAGTTGTAAGCCCAGTTCCTGAATGGAGACCTTACTAAGTGATCTTTTCAAAAAATATTTGTTGGGAAATTCCCTGGCGGTCTAGTGGTTAGGACTCTGCACTTTCACTGAGGTGACCTGAGTTCAATCCCTAGTTGGGGAACTAAGATCCCACAAGCTGTGCTGCAAAGCCAAAAAATTTTTTGTTGTTGGGTGAATAAACAAAGAGATGGTGAATGACTGGACCAGATTAATCTGGAGGGGGGAGTTGAGCAGCCTGCGATGAGCCTTTGTGGGTGAGGTGGCCTCCTAAAGGAACTGTCTGATGCAGTGAATGAGATGGAGCAAAGACAGGCTCTTCTTTCCCCTGAATCCTGTGATACAGACAAGGTTAAGTTTCAGAAGGGCTACACGCCTGTCCACCGCAAACCCCAGACCTATTCAATGGCATTCAAGGTTACCTCATAGTTCTTTTGTTTACAGACTGAGGATGTGTGAAGTGCTGTGTTTAGAAGTTACTTGAATAAGTTTTTTTCCTTCTATGTGGACACGTACTCATTCAAAATGCTACTCGGTTTATTTGTGTTTTTCTTTGTTGTTGTTGTTTTGTTTTTAATTAACTTTTGTTGAAATATGGTTGATTTGCAGTGTTGTGTTAGTTCTGCTATACAGCAAAGTGAATCAGCTAATATATAAACATACATCCACTCTTTTTAAGATTCTGTTCCCATAAAGGTCATTACAGAGTATGGAGTAGAGTTCTCTGTGCTATTCGGCAGGCCCTGATTAGTTATCTGTTTTATATATGGTAGTAGATGTATGTCAGTCCCAATCTCCCTGTTTATCCACCCCCCGCCAACCCCAGGTTTATTTGGTTTAGTTTTTATTCAGTTCAGGGATCTGCTCTCATCTTTGTGGACTTAATTTTATTTTTTGAATATGTAACACATTAACAAGTTTCCAAAAGCTTATTATCCTTTCGTTGTTTATTTCTGTGGGAAAAAAACGTGTCCCTAATATGTATGTGAATTTAAATTATTTCCTCTTCCTTCTACTTTGAAAGTAACCTCTTATAAATGTTCTTTTGTTCTTTCCTTTTCTCACTTAACAGCATATCCTAGAAATCACTCATATCATTGCATAGAGATCTTTGTTTTCTTTTTACAGTTATGTAATACTTATTGTGAATGGTATACCATGGTTTATTCAACCAATCTCCTATGTTTTCTGCATTTGGGTTATTTCTAATATTTTACAGTTACAAATAATGCAGCGAAGAATGAGCTAAAGCATGTGTTTTTGTATTGTTGGAGGTGTACCTTCAGGGTAACTTCATAGGATTGAATTGCTGCATCAAAGAGTAAATCCATACGTAGTTCTGCAGGTGTTGCCAGATTTTCCTGTGCTTGAAGTTGAAACACTGTTTCCCGTAGGACATAAGAGCAATGTGCGGTTTATTTGTACAAATTGAACAAAAAGCTTACCCTTAGTATTCAGTATACTTGTGGACCTTTTCTCCTCTCCACCATGCCTGTTGTTATATATAGATTTTAATATCAGACTAAACATCGTGTTTAAGATCAGTTTGTATTCAAGAGTCATAAATATTGTTTCACTTACTTTTTATTAAAAATATTTTTTATCATACTTTTTTTTAAACTTTGGAAGTTGTGTGAATTTAGTTTCAGGATTCTCAGACTTTTAGTTAGTCTTCTGGGGTCATTATTAGAACTGAGTGGGCTTCCCAGGTGGCTCAGTGGTAAAGAATACACCTGCCAATGCAGGAGACATGGATTCGATCCCTGATACAGGAAGGTCCCCTGGAGGAGGGGATGACAACCCACTCCAGCATTCTTGCCTGGAGAATTCCATGGACAGAGGAGTCTGGCAGGCTACAGTCCATGGGGTCGCAAAGAGTCAGACTAAGTGATTGAGCATGCACACACACACAGGAGATGAAGTGTATAGCATAGCTGAAATCATTTTTTGCAGAGAAAATTTGAGAAATAGAATTCCAACTCGTTTCTAGTGTCTTAGGAGGGATTGGAGAGAGTCGAGCTTTGTAGGAGTAACTGCTATAATTCTAAAAAGACCTTTGAATTTTTACTACCGAGGAATCCCAACAGCTATGTTATGTTAGTTGAGCAGAAGTTTTTAAAAAAGATCACACAAAATTGTTACAAATGTTTTGGGATTTTAGTGGATGTTTAGAATCTGAGCATTACATGTTTCCTCTCCTCTTCCATTGAGGCTTCTACTAATTATGTCATTACTAGAAAGTCTTTTTCCCCTAACCCACTCATTATCCCACACTAGATATTTTTGTTTCTCTCTAGAAAATGTGTTTTGGGAGCAGTAGTGTGGGGAATAGAAAGTGGGAATCTATCTGCCTGTTTGTTTTTTTGTAAAGCATGCATGTCAGTATTGATTGTTGGGAACCTTTATTATATCCGTGAAAACCATTTGAAATACCTGAATGTCTTTTTAAAAATATTTGAGTGGCTTCTGTGGCCTTCTAGGGGTTAAGACTCCATGCTTGTACTGTGGGGCAGAGCAACGGGTTCGATCCCTGGTCAGGGAACTGTGATCCCACATGCTGCACAGTGTCACCAAAAAAAGAAAAATTGGTAAAAGAAAGCTCACCATTTCATTTTATTGATTCAACTTACTTTATGAAACCTGAAAAACAGACTAAAAATAAAGCAACCAGAGACCAATCTCAATTATAATCATAGACACAGAAAAATGAAAACAAAGTCTTAGCAAATGGAATTCTACAATGTACAAAAACTATGACCAACTTGAATTTATGCCAGGAGTACAAGATTAGTTCAAGGTCAAGGAATTCCCTTAACATTATTTCGCTCAGTAGTGTCCAACTCTTTTCGATCCCATGGACTGTGCCCTCCCAGGCTCCTCTGTCCATGGAATTCTCCAGGCAAGAATACTGAAATGGGTAGCCATTCCCTTCTCCAGGAGATCTTCCCGACCTAAGGAGTGAACCCAGGTCTCCTGAATTGCAGGCTGATTCTTTATCATCTGAGCCACCAGGGGGGCCCATATTGTATCAACAGATAAAAGGAAAAAGAAGATGTGTGTGATCAGGTCATCAGATGCTGATTAGACATTTGATAAAATGTATGGCAAGCATTTCTAATAAGTAGAAAAGGGAACCACTTAAATATGTCAGATTACTTTCTAAAAATCAGTACCAAATATTACACTAAACAGTGAAACACTGCAGCCATCTAACTTAAACTCAGAACTAAGCTGGAATGCTCACTTAGTAATCTGGCGGAGATATTAAGAACAGTGAAAGAGAGGAATGGTATAATTATAGGAAATGAAAGCTAACTCTTTTGCTGGTTAGGTGCTTGTGTAAGTTTCACAGAAGTTTGGTAAGATTGATCAGCCAGCAGAAATGATTATTAAAAGCAAAATTAGTCTCTGTGCTTGAAATAAGCATCTAAATATGGAAATGAGGAACATGTTCTGTTTGAGTGACAGAAATGATAAAATTCAAGACCCCATTTGACGAGAATAGTAATTACTTATATGGAGAAGGTGATGTAATCTTTTTAAAGAAAACATTAAGAGAACTGAATGTACTGTTTTCTTTGGACAAACTATCATAAATATGTCAATTCTATAAAAATTAATATATCTAATGCAGTTTCATCTTGGATTTCAAGAGAGTTGTTTGTAGAATATATAAATTATCTTAAAGTTCATAGGGAAAAAGAAATGTCTGAATAGCCAAGCAAGTTTTTAAAAACTTTTTTATTGGGATTTACACTGTTGTGTTAGCTTCTGCTGGATAGTGAAGTGAATCAGTTACACGTACACATGTGTCTACTCTGCCTTAGGTTCTTTTCCCACGTAGGCATTTCAGGGTGTTGTGTAGAGTTCCCTGTGCTATACTGTCGGTCCTTGTTAGTTATCTGTTTTATCTACAGTGGTGTGTATATGTCGACCCGTCTTCCAATTTATATATCCCTGCCTTACCCCCTGGTAACCATACGTTTGTTTTCCACAACTGTAACTCTATTTCTGTTTTGTAGATGAGTTCATTTTACTCTTGTTCTAGTTAGTTTTTTTTTTTTTTTAAAGATTCCACATATAAACAATGTCATGTGATATTAGTCTTTCTCTGACTTACTTCACGCAGTATGACAATCTCTAGGTTCATCCAACAAGTTTCTTTTTTTTTTTTTTAATTTATTTATGTTTTTAATTGAAAGGTTTGTGTTGGTTTCTTCCAAACATCAACACAAGTTTTTTTTAAAATAAGCCTTGCCAGATACCGGAGTCAGTGCAATCAGATTATTGTCACATTGACCTGGAAATTATTCAGAGTAGATAATCCAGAAATAGATCTCATTTCATGTAAACATTCAATAAACCACAAAAATTTTTTTCTGCCTCAGCGAGAAAAGAATGGACTGGTTCCTAAATATTGCTGGGAAAGTTAAGTACCCATCTATCTGATGGAAATCTGATTGAACCCTGGGGTAACACACCACACATATATGCAGTGCAGTTCAGTTCAGTTACAGTCGGTTTAAAGGTTCAAATGTAATAAAGTAATACAGTCTTAGAAAAGAAAGCTATGTGATCAAAGAAGTATTTTACATGTATAAAGATGTAGAATTCCTGTATGCTGAAGAATTACACAAAATGGACAAAGTTAAAAAATTCTTTCAGAAACTGACAGATAAACAGTTGATATGTAATGTACAATGAGCTCTTTTAAACTGACAAGGAAAAGACGTGCAATCCATCAGAAAGCTTGGCAAAGGATGTGAACGAGCAATTCATAGAAGCATGAGTCCAAATGCTCAAGAAACATGGCAAGCGATGCTGAAGCCCGTTAGCAGTGAGAGAAATTCAGGTTCCATGGTGCGGTTTGCTGGAGGGCTCATTGCTGGCAGGGGAGCTCCTATCTGAGGCAGAAGAATGGTTCCTGTGGCCATAGTGTTTCCTTTATGATTTTATGAGCTTTACAAATTTTCCCGAGAGATAGTGTTGACTTTTAGAATTTTTAACATTTTTAAAGTTTTGTAATCTTTTTATGACACTTTTCTCTGTGCCTCATGTTTTACTACTTTGCATCAACTCCAGCCATGTAGGGTTATTTTCTACATAACGTGATTTTCTTTTGTGGACACAATCTGTATGTGGCTCATTTAAAAGACGGCTAAGGATTAAGCATTTTAATTGGAGTACCTGGTCTTAACATTTGAAGTTTCAAATAAGAATTTTGTTAAGACAAGTTTGAAAAAATGAATCTTTAGGCCTTTGGTATCTAGACTTCAACAAATGAAGTCCGAAGGACTGTGTTTTGTGCAGAAGAGATTAAGTCACATGCAGTTTCAGTTTGCCAAAATGTAGTTTCTGGTTGCAAGTCCAAACTCTGTTCTTCCATTTGGTTACTCTTCATTGAGAAAAATACTTTATATAACAGCTTATTGAAAGTTGCACTTGACCATTTATGTTTGGATACTGCTTTCAGATACTGTGTTTGTAAGCTCATTTAATTAATTTTCACAGCTTTAAAAGTATGCCAGTATTACATTTTAGTAGAGCATAGCATGTCACATGCCCGTGGTGAGATCTGCAGAACCCCACAGAGGAGTTGATGCAATCTAATCAAGAATCTAGAAATAAACTCTTGTTTCCAAATACCTTTGTTTCCCCTGTAACAGCTTTATTGTCACATAATTTATATAACAAAATTCACAGTTTTAAAATGTACAGTTCAGTGGTTTTTTAGTCTATTCAGAGTTGTGTAACCATTACCACTATCCAATTGAGAACATTTTATATGTCCTGACATTCGAACTGAAAATTACCTTGTGTATCATATAAATGATGCATGCATATAAGTAAAGACTAACACAGTAAAACAATTCATAGTTATGTAAAACCTATTCAGTTTTTTCCCTACAGCTTGGTAAACAAGTTTTGTTTTGTTTTCTCTGGGACCAAGGGAGCTGACGCTTTAGTTTTCGTGTGGGTGGGGCTGGTGGTTTGGGAAAGGTTCTTTTAAGGTCACAGTCATTCTGAGCCCATGCTGTTGTTCTGCAGGGCGCTCGCTGATATGAATAATGATGGCAGGATGGATCAAGTGGAGTTTTCCATTGCTATGAAACTCATCAAGCTGAAGCTCCAAGGGTATCAGCTCCCGTCTGCGCTTCCCCCTGTCATGAAACAGCAACCAGTTGCTATTTCTAGTGCACCAGCGTTTGGTGAGTCTAAAAGGAATTGGTTCCTATATTTCATTGTATGTTTTTAAAATAAATATTTCCCTCTCCCCGCCATCTCAGTTTGTAGCACTGAAATTCTAGGAGACATTCAGTCTGAAAAATGATAGCCCTGTGCACAAAGATAATCCTGGAAGGGGAGAAAGAAAAAAAAAAAAAAAAAAAAGAAGAAGAAAGAAAGAAATGAAAGCAACAGTGCAGATTGTCAGGGGAAAAGGAATAAACTTGCAGTGTCTGTTGCATCTTCTGTCTCTTTCCTGCTCCTATTGGATTCTTGACCCTTCTTCACATCTTCACATACTTCCCTTTGATTTTTTGTTTCCTAGAGCATTATTTTGTTTCCTTGTGCTCCTTTTGTTTATAGTATCAAGAGAAATGTATTTTTTTTTTTTAAATAATAGTTGAGGCACTTGGCTACGTTATGTTACTTCTTAGAACAAAATGCCACAGGGGGAAAAAAAGTTATTGTCCCAATTTAAAAAATAATTCCATAAAATGCCATCTTTTAGTCAGATGTTCTTCTTAAAAATTAATTGGTAGGCATGTTCCTGGCGGTCCAGTGGTTAAGACTTCGAGCTTCCAATGCAGAAAGCATGGGTTTGATTCTTGGTCAGAGAACTAGATACCACATGCCCTATGATATGGCCAAAAAAGAAAAAAAGACGATTAAATGATAATTAGTTGACTAGGATCACAGTCAGTTCTGCTTTCTTTTTCTTTTCCTGATTTGCTTTTGTGAGCCTTACTGTGTGGCTTGTCGGATCTGAGTTCCCTGACCAGGGATCGAACCTGTGCCCCCCTGAAGCGGAAGCTGTGCTGTGCTAAGCTTAGTCGCTCAGTCGTGTCCAGCTCTTTGCGACCCCATGGACTGCAGCCTGCCAAACTCCGCTGTCCATGGGGATTCTCTAAGCAAGAATTCTGGAGTGGGTTGCTATGCCCTGCTCCAGGGAATCTTTCCAACCAAGGGATCGAACCCAGGTCTTACCAATTGAGCCACCAGGGAAGTGGAAGCTAGCAGAGTCTTAACTGCTAGATCATGAGGGAAGTCCCCAACAGTTCTGATTTCTTTGTTCTCACCCTAGGCTTTAATTATTTAGCTTGGTTTAAAGATTACAGTAATAAGATCCAACATGTGATTCTTGGGAAAGTTCTTAGACAGTTTAAACAAAACAGAAAAATGGTGGATAGAGTTTCCCTCTCTCTCTCCATCCTAATATATCTGATGACAGGTGATAAAGTGAAGGAGGTTTGGGAGGGGGCAATCATAGTAATTCAGGTTGTCTCTGATACAGTTAATGATGTGTGCATGTTCAGTCACTCAGTCGTGTCTGACTCTTTGAAACCCCATGGACTGTAATCTGCCAGGCTCCTCTGTCCTTGGGATTTTTCAGGCAAGAATACTGGAGTGGTTTGCCATTTCCTCTTCCAAGGGATCTTCCCAACCCAGGGATCAAACCCGCATCTCCTGCGTCTCCTGTATCTGCAGGCGGGTTCTTCACCACTGAGCCACCTGGGAAGCCCACAATGAATGATAAGCTGAGATAAATAAATGGTGTACTTAAGAGATTCACTATTAAAGGTTCATTATGCATTGCCTTTCTTTTGGTGAGTTTGTGCCACACGTCTGGGTATGATAAGGAGAAAGGTCCATGTTTTGGGTTAGGCAATAGGATAGTGACCCAAGGAAAGGAGGAAAAACTCAAAGTCACATGAGAGCTGGGGTGGAAGGGCAGAGGTGAGCAGTGGCCATGGGCTGCTCCAAGGGACCAGCGCCCTCCCTGGCCATCTTCCACCATGTATTCCCAGTTCTGAGCCCTCTGTTAACCAGCTTATTTCAAAGGGGTGGTCACTCCGAATCCCTGACGGTGCTTGTAGCTAAAACAACTAAAGGGTGTTTGGTTTGCCTTTGGCCTCCATTCCGAGGCTGCAAGAAGAAACCTTGGCGTGGAGAAAGGGTCAGACAACCACAGGCATCCCATTTCCCCTTTTTCCCTCAAACCCAGGTGTCGGTAATTCTTCCTCTGACATGTGATATGTCTTCTCTTATTCCATTCTGCTGTAGGAATTTCAGCTCTAGGGATATTGCTGATTTATTTTCAGGAGCAGTGCCATCATTGTACAGAGGGTTTTACAGTCAGTTAAATAACCTGCCCAGCCTCTAAAGGAAGCCAGGATTTTTTTTTTTTAATTGAAGGATAATTGCTTTACAGAATATTGTTGGTTTCTGCCGAACATCAACATGAATCAGCTACATGTATACATATGCAGGATTTTTTTTTTAACTTAAAAATATTTTTAAAATGTTTTTGGCCATGCCTTGCAGTATATAGAATCTTAGTTCCCTGACCAGGGATCGAACCCATGCCCCTTGCAGTGGAAGTGTTGGAATCTTAACCACTGAACCCTAAAGGAGGTCCCTGGGAAGCTGGGATTTCTTAGCTGCCCTCCTGCCACTCAAACCTTAGCTCTTCTCCTTGGCTTCTCCACGGCCTTTCCTCCCATTGTTCTTGTCACACCGACCTTCTCAGTAAACTTTTTTCTAGAGGATTAATCATGAGGGAATAACAGACTATAAAGAGAAGTTAAAAGTACATGGTTCCTTCCAATCCCCACTTTTGCACAAGTTTACTAAAAAATCTGGCCTTTGCGAAAGTAATTTTTTTCTTATGATTCTTCTGGCTACTTGAAAACATAACTTATTACTATTATCGGCATTTTCTAATTAGTATGAGGCTTTGTCTGACCATGGGTTTTCTAGCCCTGTGGTCTGTCTTCACATGTAGCGTGTTCTTTGGTCACAACAGTAACCCTGAAAGTGTGCAGCGGATTGTTGATCCTCTCACACGAAGGAGAGAACTGAGATGCCAAGAAGTTGAACACCTTAAAAAAAAAAAAAAAAGAGTTGAACACCTAAGCATGTTCCAAGGGGCTGCCCTGGTGACTGAGAGGATAAAGCGTCTGCCTGCAGTGTGGGAGACCCAGGTCCAGTCCCTGGGTTGGGAAGATTCTCTGGAGAAGGGAATGGCTACCCAATCCAGTATTCTTGCTTGGAGAATCCCATGGAGCCTGGAGGGTTATAGCCCATGGAATTGCAGAGTCACACACGACTCACGAGTAACACTTTCTTTCATGTTTCTGAAAGGGAGGCAGAGGCTCTTTAAACTCAGTTGTCCTCAAGACCTTTGGTTTCATCTTTTCCTTCTCTCTTCCCACCTTCATTATCACCAGATCATCAGAGTGACATGGGGCTATATCACTCTCCCAAGGTTAATGCAAATGTTAATGCACCATGGAATTTAGGCTGGCTGTAGAGGTTGAATAGTCATTTTGTTAAGAAGAGGAAAATGGGGTGCAGTGATACTGTGATTTGCTTAAGGGTGCCCGGCCGTATTCCAGGACGTTCTGCGATGAGTATGCCTCGTACCTTCTCCCTTCAGTGTGTTTGCACACGCCATCATTCTTCTTTGACTCTGGACTCAGCTGTTTCAGGGAGAGGTTGTTGTGATTGTTTCTGTTTTTTTGCCAGAGTCCACAGTTTTACTGGGTCAAACCAATCAATATCTTTAAGCCCCGACTGTGTGTCCTGGTTGCTGGGAAGGGGGTGGTGAGTAAGACATCATGACTCCAGTTGCTATGGAACTTGTTCACAAGCTAGGGGGAGAAACAAATAGACAAACAGTCCTGTGAAACAGGGTGATACGACAGAGGCCCAGGGCTTCCCAGGGGCGGGAGTGGTAAAGAACTCACCTGCATCCCATCCCTGGGTCAGGATCCCTTGGAGGAGGGCATGGCAACCCATTTCAGTATTCTTGCCTGGGGCATCCCATGAACAAGGGAGCCTGGCAGGTTACAGTCCATAGGGTTGCAAAGAGTCAGAGACAGCTAGAGCAACTTAGCACACACGTGCTCATGAGAGACCCAGAGAGGACCAGGTGGTGGTTATTCAGTTGCTCAGCTGTATCTGTTTGCGACTCCATGGACTGCAGCATCTCCCAGAGTCTGCGCAAACTCATGTCCAGTGAGTCAGTGATGCCCTCCAACCATCTCATCCTCTGTCATCTCTTTCTCCTCCTGCCTTCAATCTTTCCTAACATCAGAGTCTTTTCCAGTGAGTTGGCTTTTTGCATCAGTTGGCCAAAGTATTAGAGCTTCAGCTTCAGCATCAGTCCTTCCAATGAATACTCAGGTTTGATTTCCTTTACGATCGACTGGTTTGATCTCTTTGCAGTCCAAGGGACTCTCAAGGGTCTTCTCCAGCACCACAGTTTGAAGGCATCAATTCTTCAGCACTCAGCCTTCTTTATGATCCAACTCTGACATCCATACATGACTGATGGAAAAACCATAGCTTTGACTGGATGGACCTTTGTAGGCATAGTAATGTCTCTGGTTTTTAATATGTTGTCTAGGTTTGTCATAGCTTTACTTCCAAGGAACAAGTGTCTTTTAATTTCATGGCTGCAATCTACAGTGATTTTGGAGTCCAAGAATATAAAGTCTGCCACTGTTTCCACTGTTTCCCCATCTATTTGCCATGAAGTGATGGGACCAGATGCCATGATCTTAGTTTTCTGAATGTTGAGTTTTAAAGCTGCTCTTTCTGTCTCCTCTTTTACCTTCATCAAAAGGCTCTTTAATTCCTCTTCTCTTTCTGCCATAAGGGTGCCTATGACAGATCTGCACCTGCGTATCTGAGGTTATTGTTATTTCCCCCGAGACCAGGTGGTTAGGGAGAATTTACCCAGGCGATAACTTTTGAGCTGGCTTAGGTATGGGGGAAGAGAACCCTCCCGGCAGAAACAACAGGTCCTAAGGCAAAGCCTGGTGTGTCAGAGGAAAAGTAATGAGACACTTGCACCTGATGTCCTTAGGGCTTCAGGTCGGGGAGGTAAAGTAGGAGCCAGGTGGTTTGGGACCTAATAACCACTAAGCGAACTAAAAGTCGCTTAGTCACATTCAGTTCTTTGCGGCCCCATGGACTGCAGCCCGCCAGGCTCCTCTGTCCGTGGGGTTCTCCAGGCAAGAATACCGGAGTTGGTTGCCATTTCCTCCTCCAGGGGATCTGCCTGACACAGGGATCAAACCCAGGGCTCCCGCATTGCAGGCGGATTCTTTACCTCTGAAACCACTAAAGAGCTAGCATTTTTTCCCAAGTAAGTTCAGTTGAAACCTTTTGAACAGGGTGTGAATGGTTGATAGACATTTACAAAAATATAATCTATGTTATCTGAAGACCGGTTTTGGGTTTTTTGTGTGGGGTTTTTTTTTTTGTTGTTGTTGTTGTTTTGTCATTTGTGTTATCTGAAGACTGGATTACAGGGGACAAGTGTAAAATCAAGGACATCAGTAAGGAGACTTTTTCCATAGGCAAGAGATTAATGGTAATTTAGATCTGGCCAGTGATAATCAATGTGGAAAATAGCTTAGCATTAGTTTCATCATATCCCATATTGTGGAGGAAAAGTAAATCAGATTTTGACCATATTAGGTTTGAAGAATCTTGCTGATTTCCAAGTCCAGATGTTAGGGAGGCAGATAAATCTGTATGTCTGCAACGCAGGAGGGATTCTCTGCGCTGGTAAGTTTGAGTACAGGTGGCATTGAAAGCCCTGGGACTGGATACAGGATCTTAGAAAGTTGTGAGAGGATATGCAGTGGAGAAACTCATGCATGAATCCTCAGGAAAATGAAACTTAAGGACAGAGGTCCTACTGATCAGGCATTTACAGAAACCTGAAACTGATCTGTTGACTGATGAACCTCCACCAAGAGTCTCTCCCCTTCCTCAAGCCAGTGCACTTGCTGCTTGGATTCTGATTGAGTTCTCTCGCCTTTCTGATCCTTACCCATAAATCCAGCTCACCCCAAACCCTCCAAGGACTCACTTATAGCTTACTACAGTTGGTATGTCTAGAACTGCAATTCTTGGGACTTCCCTCGTGGTCCAGTGGTTAAGACTCAGCACTTCCAATTCAGGGAGCACAGGTTCGATCCCTGGTTGGGGAACTAAGATCCCACATGCCTCCCAACCAAGAGAGAAGAGAGGGGGAAGAAAAGACATTAGAATTGCAATTCTTCTGCTGTTTCTGCATAAGCTCAACTTCTGGTGATTCAGTGTCCCTCTTTGTTTAGGTTGGCAGAGTGTAGCTAGAGTAGGCAGAACACCTAAGATCACACCTTGTTTCAAGGGGAGGGGCTCCATGTTTGAGTTGCTTCTGTGCTGTGCTTAGTCACTCAGTTGTGTCCGACTCTTTGGGACCCCAGGGACTGTAGCCCACCAGGCTCCTCTGTCCATGGCAATTCTCCAGGCAAGAATACTGGAGTGGGTTGCCATGCCCTCATCCAGGGGATCTTCCCAACCCAGGAATCGAACCCAAGTCTCTCGCATTGCAGGCAGATTCCTTACCATATGAACCACCAAGGAAACCCAAGAATACTGGAGTGGGTAGCCTATCCCTTCTCCAGGGGGTCTTCCTACCCAGTAATCTAACCAGGGTCCCCTGTACTGCAGGCGGATCCTTTACTAGCTGAGCTACCAGGGAAGAGTTGCTTCTGAGGGACTGAGTAAGAGTAGGACATGAGAGTGATTGGATTTGATATTTGATAAGATGGGTTTGGGCCCGATCTTGGGCATCCCTAGTGACTCAGACAGTAAAGAATCTGCCTGCAATGCGGGAGACCTGGGTTCAATCCCTGGGTGGGGAAGATGCCCTGTAGAAAGGAATGGCAACCCACTTCAGTATTCTTGCCTGGGAAATCCCATGGACAGAGGAGCCTGACTGGCTACAGTCCCTGGGGTTGCGAAGAATCAGGCACTACTGAGTGACTTACACTTTCACTTTGATGAGCAGTTTCTTTGGAGTGGTAGAGACAGAAGCCTCCTGGAGGCCTGGGAGGGCAGAGAGTTTAACCGTGAGGGGGAGCGTGTCAGCTAAAGGATAGTGTGTTGTTGGTTTGAAAGGCTCCCGTGTTTTTAGAGTCGAGGGGAAATCTCAGTGGTTGAGGAGAGAGTGGAAAATTTCATGAAATGAGACTTAGCACCATCAAGAGAGATGGCATCTAAAACCTAGCTTCTGGGGGATGTGTTTGTTTAGAGGTATATTAAAAAGCAGAGACATTACTTTGCCAACAAAGGTCCGTCTGGTCAAGGCTGTGGTTTTTCCAGTGGTTATGTATGAATGTGAGAGTTGGACTGTGAAGAAAGCTGAGCACCGAAAAATTGATGCTTTTGAACTGTGGTGTTGCAGAAGACTCTTGAGAGTCCCTTGGGCTGCAAGGAGATCCAGCCAGTCCATCCTAAAGGAGATCAGTCCTGGGTGTTCATTGGAAGGACTAAGGCTGAAGCTGAAACTCCAGTACTTTGGCCACCTTATGCAAAGAGTTGACTCATTGGAAAAGACCCTGATGCTGGGAGGGATTGGGGGCAGGAGGAGAAGGGGATGACACAGGATGAGATGGTTGGACGGTATCACCGACTCAATGGGCACGGGTTTGGGTAGACTCCGGGAGTTGGTGATGAACGGGGAGGCCTGGCATGCTGCGATTCATGGGGTCACAGAGAGTTGGACACGACTGAGCGACTGAACTGAACTGAACTGATCCAGAAAATGCAATTCATTCAGAAGAGGCGGTCACTTGGTAAAAATCGTTGCAGGGACAATTTAAAAGCTGAGTAGGTAACTGAAATGGACAAATCATGGTGTTAAGAGAATAATGATGAGGGTTGTTCCTGGATTGGAAGACTTGCAGGACCTGGTCCCTAGGGACTCTTCACACTGACCGACAAGGCTGCCTTTGATGACTGGATCCCACACCAAGGAGGAATGACTGGGAGCGGAATAAAGATTAAACAGGGCAGGGACACAGAGACAGGAGGATGAGAAGGTCCAGACCTCAGTGGGGGAGGAGATCAAACCCACCCAGGAAGCCAGGCTCATGCATCAAAAGGAGCAACAGGCGGTATCAGGCAGGGTCAAATCCCACACACAGTTATTATTAGAAAAAGAGGACGAAGGGACGAGCAACACCCACATGGACAGTGACCGCACACCAGTGACCTACTATTTCAAAACAAGCCGAGAGGCACTTAAGAAAATGATGCAAGTCATGAACGACTGGCATAGATCAGAATTTTTTAAAACTCCAGAAATCAGGTGACTGCTCAGGAAAGAATAAGACATAAAAGAAAAAGTTGTTTCAGAAATGAAGAGTGAACCAGAGGCAGCACAGGAGGGACTAAAGAGAAACAGAAAGCAAAAAAAAAAAAAAAGAGGATAGTTTCGAGCATTAAAAGGAAATGACAAAAGAGACAGAAAGAGTTTGAGAACGAGTGCCAAATGATGCAGGTGAAGAGAATTGACTAACTCGTTAGTTAGGGCCTCTGAAGAAGAAAACCAGAGCAAGCGAAGGGAAATGAGAAAAGCTAGTTCAAGACAGCTTTCTTGACACGCCAGGTTTGAAACTAAATTTGAACAAATATAGCATGTGCCTAAGAATACTGACCTAGACAGATCAAGACTAAGATCCATTCTAGTAAAACAAAAAGTCACTTGGGCACAAGCAAAAAGAAAGCCATGGCTAACAAGAAAGAAAATTAGAGCATCTTCTGACTTTTCATCCTGCCAGAAGGAAATGCAGTGACATATTTAAGATTCTCAAGGAAGGAATCAGCCAAGAATTTTGTATCCAGAAAAACCACACCAACCAACTTCCTAACTCTGCGGACACTGACTTTATATCTTATAATTAAATTCAATTCTAATGCTCACTCTGGTCCTTAGCATCAGATTCCACAGACTTAAGGGCTCAGTCCCACAAGACTGCCCTCACTTTAGACTTGAGTCACAGGTACTGGGCCCTAGTACTGTCTGACTTGACTACAGAGTCTGTTGTTGTTCAGTTGCTCAGTCATGTCCTACTCTGCAACCCATTGGACAGCAGCACGCCAGGCTTCCCTGTCCTTCACTATCTCCTGGAGTTTGCTCAAACTCATGTCCGTTGAGTCGATGATGCCATCCAACCATCTCATCCTCTGTTACCCCCTTCTCCTGCCTTCAATCTTTCCCAGCATCAGGGTCTTTTCCAATGAGTCAGTTCTTTGCATCATGTGGCCAAAGTGTTGGAGCTTCAGCTTCAGCATCAGTCCTTCCAATGAGTATTCAGGGTTGATATCCTCTAAGATTGACTCAAGTCAGAGGCTCCTGCAAACTCTTCTCCTGCTTTTTTAACTTGCTAGAATAGCTTGCAAAACTTGGGGAAACTTGTATTTAATTTTGCTGGTTTTCTATAAAGGATATTATAAAGGGTACAGATGAACAGGAAGATGGAGAGGTATGTAGGGCCAGGTCCCAAAGGGTCCTGATTCTGTTATCTAGGACCTGGAAGTGTCCACCAGCCTGGAAGTTTTCCAGACCTTGTTGTGTAGGAGTTGTGAGGCGAATGTGATAACCACTACAGTACAGAAATGAGGTCCATCATGTAGGAGTTGTTACAGGAGTTTCATAACAGAGGCTTCATTGATGAAATCATCAGCCTTTGATTAGCTTACTTTCCCCCGTCTATTCTCCCCTGATGTCTCATCAAACAAGATGACAGTCTTCCCACTCCAGAGATTCCAAGGATCTTCAAAGCTCTTGTGTCATGAGCCAGGGACTAAAACCAAATATTTTGGCAGAAGATGTTCCTATCAGTCAGGAAATTAAAAGGATTTTAGGAGTTCTTCTGGCTTTCCCAATGGCTCAGTGGTAAAGAATTCGCCTGCAATGTAGGAGATGCCAGTTCGACTCCTGGGTCGGGAAGATCCCCTGGAGAAGGACGTGGCAACCCACTCTAGTATTCTTTCCTGGAGAATCCCTGGACAGAGGAGCCTGGTGGGTTACAGTCCGTGGTCGCAAAGAGTTGGACATGACTGAGTAACTTCACATGCACGTCAGAGCTCTGTCAAGAATAAGGACCCGGGGCAAAGGTCAGATCTATATTTCTTATAATGTCATAGTATCACAAGTTAGGATAGAAAAAAGAAAAAGAATAGAGACATTTAGTTTAGTTCTATCATTTGTTTTTTTTTGTTGTTGTTAGAATACTTTTATAAACAGAAACAATCTCATCAAATGTTTGATTCCTCAGAGGTTCAATATGTAAAGGGAAGGTGGGTTAATTGTTTATTTTCTGCCTTTATTTACTAGATTTCAAAATAAATTGATTTCCTGTGGTGACCAGTTAGGATTTTTTACAAAAAGCACTTCATTGTGAATTTATGAATTGATTTCTCTTTGGTGGCTTTCAGTCCACTGTGGTTATTATTCTTTTTGGTGAACACTGGCCAGTAGATCTCTCTTTAAGCCAGGGTCTTGAGCCCTTTCCATCTGATCATTGACAATGTTTAATACTTTTCAAAAGGATTAATCTGAATTCAAATTTTAAATGGGAGTATATTACAACCAGAAAAGGGTTTCCTCTCCATGCATTCCTGGATTAATTATTGTGGAATGCTGAAATGTGGTTCCATGTGAATTTTGTTGGGATTTTCCCTTCATAGGTATGGGAGGTATCGCCAGCATGCCGCCGCTGACCGCCGTTGCTCCTGTGCCAATGGGTTCCATTCCCGTTGTCGGGATGTCTCCCCCCCTAGTATCATCTGTCCCTGCAGCAGGGGTGCCCCCCCTGGCTAACGGGGCGCCCCCGGTCATACAGCCTCTGCCTGCGTTTGCTCATCCTGGTACGTGACCTGCTAAAGCCACAGGCTGAAGTTCTATATGTATAAGTCTTCTGTTTTCACACTCAGATTATATTTACATAGTATTTTATTCCATAAGAAATCATCTTTTTTTTTTTTTCATTTATTGTCTCATGTTGGGGAAGAGCCAGTCTAGAGAGAGGGCGTGAAATTACACACCCTTGGCTGCCGCTGTGCACAAAGGTGAACTCAGCAGCCGACACCAACAGTGTGATTTCCTTTCAGGGGCTTGATGAGAGCAGCTCAAGTTTGAACAGCCTTTGAGCACTTTTTAGTTCCATGTATCACTTACTGCTTTTCTTCAGCTGCCATGAACTGCTAATAAACAAGCCAATCCCTTAGGAGTAGAATTATGTGGGAGATAAAAAAGAACATTGGCTTTTTTTTTTTTTTTTGAAGAGGTGTAGTGAATCAGGCATAGAGGGAGAAGGAAACCTAATGAATGACTATATTAAGGTTATAGTGTTCCATGCTTGCTTACTTGAACAAAGGATTACAAAGTGTCTGACTTAGCTAATTTCATTTTGAGACTTTATTCAAAGTCTTTCTTCCCTTTAAAGAAAAGGTGGCTTAGTGGTAAAGAGTCCACCTGCCTATAGGAGACTCAAGTTTGACCCCTGGGTCGGGAAAATCCCCTTTAGGAGGAAATGGCAACCCACTGCAGTGTTCTTGCCTGGAAAATCCCACAGACAGAGGAACCTGGTGGTCTACAGGTCATGGACTCGCAAAAGAGTTGGACATGACTTAGCAACTAAACAGTGACAACAGAGAAAAGCATACAGTGTAGATGTAGATAGCCTTAGTCTAACAAATCTGAGTGGGTTCATATCAATATGTAAATTTTTTTCTTGTTTTTTCTTTTAAGTACTTAGATAAGTCTGAGTACATTCAGTCATGATTGACAGTGTGGGTTTGAGCCTAATATGTGAATCTACCTACGCTCCTAGATTTACTACATCTGTCAAGATGTGTCTCTATGTTATAGTCATAGAATCTAAATGGACCTTTTAAGGTGTTCTTGTTCAGGTAGCTTGTCTTTCTTAAGTGACCATGACTGTAGGTGAGATGGCAATTAAAAAAGTGCTTGCGATTATTTTTCCAGTGGTAGCAGTGAATCCCTGCCTTGTGTCTTGTTTTCTTTTGTGTCAAATGGCGATTGTTGCAAGACTCTGGGCAAGGTTGGGGGAAATGTTGGTTAAGGTTCAGAGTTTTTCTCCTGACACGTAGCCTGAATGAGACTCAGACTCAAAAGCTGGCCCTCCTTGGCATCACGTGTCATCTGGCCGAGACAGGTCTGTGACTTCTCGGCTCTGACACCTGGAACTGATACTTCAGCTGCTTCAGTGCAGTTAAGAATATGCCAGCTATCTATTTAAGCTATTGCTTCTTCAACTGTAGGAACAGATACTGTAAAATGTGATACTAAATGTTAAATGAAGAGCCCAACTTGTGGACATAAACACTACTACCTAGTAAGGTGGTTTTATGAAGGAACAAGTGAAGCATTTTTGGCTAGAGGGCAGGAAGCAAGGAGGGAATGACTGTTTTTAAGTCTAGAATGGTCAGAAGGGAGGAATAATTTCTGCCTTAGAAATTATTTGATGACTCAAAAAATTTTGATGGCTATGTATTTTAATTTTTGTAAAAGAGAAACTTATTTTTGTAGAATTAAAATTATTCAACATTTATTTATTTATTTGTTTTTACACATTTATTTGTTTTTACAGCTGCCACATTGCCAAAGAGTTCTTCCTTCAGCAGATCTGGCCCAGGCTCGCAGCTGAACACGAAGCTGCAGAAGGCACAGTCGTTCGACGTGGCCAGGTGAGCCTGCTTGTGTTCAGACGGCGGTTTGGTTGCAGCTGTTGTCTGATTGACTCATAAATTTGAAAATGAATTAGCTATGTGTTCTTTACTTATCTTCTTTTATTTTGTAGCATGCTAATATTTGTCTTAATTCTGGATAATGTTCTAGATTTTATTATTTGTTTGTTGTAGTAATGACAGAATCAGAAACACCACTTTTCCTTAAAAAATTTAGCTTTTTTTTTTTTCTTTTTTCAAGAGGATGATAATATGTAGTAGTCCATGGTTAGCTATTTTGTGTCAGTCATTTGGAAGTTTCTATACTGGGGCTCCCTTGGTGTCCAGTGGTTAAGAATCCCCTGCCAGCGAAAGGGACAGCAGTTCAATCCCACAAGGCCTGGGGTCAGCTAAGCCTGTGTGACACAGTTACTGAAGTACCAGGCTGTAAAATAAAAAAGTTTATGAATAAAATACTTTATATGACACTTAGAGTCAAAACTGGCTCTAAGTTTATTTCAGATAATCTTATGAAGCCTGTGTGGATTGTTAGTAAAACTTCAGATCAGTTTTTATGAAGTGAGTTATTCAGGTTAGTGAAGAGCTCTTATTGATGGGATTTGTGACTCGATTTTAGTAAAGCTTACTTGACCTGCTGCCTTGTATTCTGGCCAGTCTTGGTTCCCATTATCTTTTAGATTTTTATTTTACCCATATTTTCCCCTTGCATAATGCTGCACTAAAGGGAAAAATTAAGTCTCTTGATAAGCTGTCTCAAAACTTTTCAAATGAGAAGATGTAGATGAACATGATTTTATCTTTTCTTGTTTCAGTCCTCTTTACGAATCTTTCCTAAGTGAATCAAGTCATGTTTCCTCTTTAAAGAGAAGAGCATGTTGAATATAACTCAAAAATTCATTAACTTTTAAAAATTAATAAAAAGAAAATCCATAAGCTGCAAAGCACTGTGTCAAATGCTTTATGCACAGTAACCCTTTTAATGCTCACCATCTCCTCCAGAAGATGACTGTGATTGTCTCTGTGTTACAGATGAGGAGGCTCAGAGAGTAAGTGACTTGCTCAAGGTAACTCATAAGTGATAGGGCCAAGAGCTGAACGGAGGTCTTTCTGATTTTACGGCAAATGTTCTTAAAATTTGCTCTAGTAATGTGGGTTAACTGTCGAATACAGGTTGTAAGGCGTCAGATAAGGAGTATGGGGAAGCTAACGCTCAGAAACCCCAAACTCCCAACAAGGGAGCATTTTTAAAGGCCAGGTGAAGGAAGGGAGTCACAGAGTGTTTGATCAGCTTCTGCACACCTCTCTAATTGATGGGGAGGTACCAGGGCAATACCACAGGGGTTGATGCCGAAGCTGAAGCTCAGATATTTTGGCCACATGATGTGAAGAGCCACACATTGGAAAAGACCCTGATGCTGGGAAAGGTTGAGGGCAAAAGGAGACAGGAGTGGCAGAGGATGAGGTTGTTGGATAGCATCACTGACTCAACAGACATGAATCTGAGCAAACTTGGGGAGCTAGTGAAGGACAGGGGAATGACGTGCCTGCAGTCCATGGGGTCACAAAGAGTCAGGCACCACTTAGCGACTGAATAGCAACAACAGCAACAGGGGTTGATGTTACTAATCCTGAGCTTCCAGCTTCCCTTTGGTGGAGTTCTAGCATCTGTAAAACAAGTCAGGAATATGCCTCAGACCCTGTTATCTAGGTACTTCAGGGAGCAACTAAGGATTCTATGACTGCCATATGGCACATTTGCTGTTTAAATTGTTAGCAGTTCTGGCCCAACCGCGACTTTTGCCACTACATGTTCACATCCTTTCAATCATTAATTCTTGAGCCAGACTTTGTGACTCAGGTGAGGCCTGGGAGACCACAGCTTTCCTACCAACAAGAGACAGGCAGGGGGAAAAAGAGAGAGCGAGGCAGAGGACATGAGGGGCGAGGTCTGTCCGAGGAAGACTCTACAGCGTCCTGCTTGGTTATGAAAACACTGTTTTGGGTTTTTCTGTTTTTTATTTTTTTAATAGTTGCCCTTCAGTATCTTAAGTTTCTAGAAAGTTTGTGTGATATGGCATCTAACTTTTTGGATAATGCCATTTTAGGCCTGTTTACATTCTCAGGAATTAGGCAGAAAACTATGATTTGATAAGTGTTGTCTTGGGCACTTTGTGTTTTATATCCTACATTCCTGGGGTGGAGGGGAGAGATATTGGCTTCTTGACAAATTGGGAAGAGTTGGAATCTGCAAAATATTAGTTTAAAATGAGAGGTTTGTTGCAGAAATAGGCATAGCAGAATAGACCTTGGTAAATGATTTTACTGAGAAATACATAAAACTTGAAACGGTAAATTTTTATAAGTACTTTTCAAGTGTTTGGGAGCAGCTTCTGTGCTTTAAGCAGTGTGCATAGTAAGAATAAGGACACAGATAAAGGACATAAATGAGGATTAAAAGTTCACTTTAATATGTAAGAAATAGATATTTTTTTTTAATGAAAGAACATTGCACATGGGGTATTAGTTGTAATCTGTCCTGGAAGTGGAATGCCATTTTTTTTTTTACTGTCAGCTCAATCATCGTGTTTAAATTGCCTGATATAAACAGCGAGCTCTTAACAAACGGTGGGTACAACCAGTGTGATACTGTGTGGGAACTGATCTAAGGAACTGATCACCAGGGAGATCTACACCCGAGCTGGCTGCTGGTAAGGGGTTTCCTGAGGTCAGGGGCGCTACACATTGGCAAGAAAGACCAGCCCTGGGTCGCAGTCAGAAGCAGAACTCCTTCCCTTCCTTTCTGCACTGCCGAGAAGTGTTCTTTTCTCTCTCAGAAACTCCACATGTGGGCATGTAAATTCTCAGAAGGAAATAACTTCCTTTCATTAAGAAATCCATCTTGTATTTTGGTGTAAGATTGTTAAACATTTTTAAAAAATGAATATCTTTAAAGGCAGTTGCCTTTGTTTGCTGTCCACATGGCTTTTTAAACCAAAAGAAGACTGGATATTACTATGATCACCTCAGTTCCGAGGAGATTTTCCATCCTTTCCTAGAACCTTTAAATTAGTTTGATTGTGTGTATAACTTGAACCAGCCACTTGGTCTGTCCTGTTTACTCAAAATAATGGGAAGCTCAAAATAATGAGCTTATCTGTATACAGAGAAAGGGTTGTAACCTTAAGAAATGAAAAAGTCATGATGGAAAATTTTGAAATAGTGATTAGAAAGGGAATAAAATGTTAAAGCTAGTTTTGTAGAAAGTTCTTAGTTTTTAAAGAACTGGACTGTGCAGTCCTTGCTGTTCACCCTTTTTTCCTGTCTTTCCTCCCACAGCGTCCCTCCTGCAGCTGAGTGGGCTGTTCCTCAGTCATCCAGGCTGAAATATAGACAGCTCTTCAATAGTCACGACAAAACCATGAGTGGACACCTGACAGGTATTTACACATAAGAATTAATTTAGTGAAATATGGTCTCCGTTCTAAATGTAAATTGTTTCTAGATATTGGGCCAAAGATTTTCCAGACTTTGCTTTATTTACCTGTATTTCTTTCTAAACAGTGTTTTCATTGTTCCTTTTATCTCATCGACTGATTGATAAGTTCTCATCAACTGATAAGTCCATAATTACTTCATTCTCCACTGCCTCAGGCTTTTGCTTCTTGGTAAACAGAACCTAGACCAAGGATCCCCCAGCACCCCAAATGCCACTAGTGTGCAAATCAAAGCAGTAGTGAAGGAACACTGCTATAAACAAAACCTGGCTCACCTTCTGAAGTCCAGCTTCGTAGGTCAACTTGAAACTGTCTGCTCAAAGAATCAGCAATGACTGCAGGGGCAGGGTGAAAGGGGAATGACTGGGGAGTTTAGAACCTGGCCTTGCCACTTACCAGCTGGAGGTCAATTTACCTACTTGGATCTTATTTCTTCATGTATAAAAGGTAAGAGTTAAGTTACATGGTCTCTGTGAATTTAAAAAAAGATTCTGTTGTCTACATCAGAAAGACTCAAAGGATTTTATGATGTTATCCAGAAATTTTTCTAATAAGGGGTGGTTGTTGTTGTTTAGTCACTCAGTCATGTCCAGCTCTTTGTGACCCCATGGACTGCAGCACTCCAGGCTTCCCTGTCCTTTACTATCTCATGGAGTCTGCTCAGACTAATCTTCATGAGTCGGTGATGCCATCCAACCATCTCATCCTCTGTCGTCCCCTTCTTCTGCCCACAATCTTTCCCAGCATCAGGGTCTTTTCCAGTGAGTCGGCTCTTTGCATCAGGTGGCCAAAGTATTGGAGCTTCAGCTTCAGCATCACTCCTTCCAGTGAATATTCAGAGTTGGTTTCTTGTAGAATTGTCTGGTTTTATCTCCTTTCTGTCCAGTGGACTCTCAAGAGTCTTCTCCAGCACCACAATTTGAAAGCATCAATTCTTCGGCACTCAGCCTTCTTCATGATCCAACTCTCACATCTACACATGAGTACTAGAGAAACCACAGCTTGGACTATATGGACCTTTGTCGACAAAGTGATGTCTTTGCTTTTTAATACACAGTCTAAGTTTGTCATAGTTTTTCTTCCAAGGTGCAAGTGTCTTTTGATTTCATGACTGCAGTTACTGTCCACAGTGATTTTGGAACCCAAGAAAATAAAATCTGTCACTGTAGCCATTGTTTCCTCACCTATTTGCCTTGAAGTGATGGGACCAGATGCTATGATCTTAGTTTTTTCAGTGTTGAGTTTTAAGCCAGCTTTTTCACTCTCCTCTTTGACCTTCATCAAGAGACTCTTTAGTTCCTCTTCACTTTCTGTCCTAAGGGTGGTGTCGTCTGCATCAGTCAGTTAGTTCAGTCGCTCAGTCGTGTCTGACTCTTTGTGACCCCATGGAGTGCAGCATGCCAGGCCTCCCTGTCCATCACCAACTCCCAGAGTTTATCCAAACTCATGTCCATGGAGTCGGTGATGCCATCCAACCGTCTCATCCTCTGTCGTCCCCTTCTCCTCCTGCCTTCATCTTTCCCAGCATCAGGGTCTTTTCCAATGAGTCAGCTCTTCACATCAGGTGGCCAAAGTATTGCAGTTTCAGCTTCAGCATCAGTCTTTCCAGTGAACACCCAGGACTGATTTCCTTTAGGATGGACTGGTTGGATCTCCTTGCAGTCCAAGGAACTCTCAGGAGTCTTCTCCAACACCACAGTTTAAAAGCATCAATTCTTTGGTACTCAGCTTTCTCTATAGTCCAACTCTCACATCCGTACATGACAATTGGAAAAACCATAACCTTGACTAGCTGGACCTTTATTGACAAAGTAATGTCTCTGCTTTTTAATATGCTGTCTAGGTTGGTCATAACTTTCCTTCCAAGGAGTGTCTTTTAATTTCATGGCTGCAGTCACTACCTGTAGTGATTTTGGAGCCTCAAAAAATAAAGTCTGCCACTATTTCCACTGTTTCCCCTTCTATTTGCCATGAAGTGATGGGACCAGATGCCATGATCTTAGTTTTCTGAATGTTGAACCTTAAGCCAACTTTTTTACTCTCCTCTTTCACTTTCATCAAGAGGCTCTTTAGTTCCTCTTCGCTTTCTGCCATAATGGTGGTGTCATCTGCATATCTGAGGTTATTAATATTTCTCCTGGCAATCTTGATTTCAGCTTGTGCTTCCTCCAGCCCAGCGTTTCTCATAATGTATTCTTGCCTTGAGAACCCCATGAACAGTCATCTGCATATCTGAGGTTATTGATAGTTCTCCCCACAATCTTAATTCCAGCTTGTGCTTCATCTATCCTAGCATTTTGCATGATGTACTCTGCATATAAGTTAGATAAGCAGGGTGACAATAATAAGGGGTTAAACACATAAAGCTGATTAGAGAGTTATAAAGAAATGCATAATTTTAATAAAGGAAAATAGAGACCTCCAATACAAACATTAAATATAAAAGGGGGAAAAATGTAACTGCTCTTTAACAAATATGAAAGAAGGGGAATATGGGTTCATTTTTCTGGGGTGGAGAAACACTCGTATTTACAATCAAGACATTTTAAGTTTCTTATTTTAACTTTTTTTTTGCTATTACTTAAAATTCAATTTTTACTTCCAAAAGAAGAATTCATTCTTGTTTAAAAAATGTCAGGATTGGGTGAGTCCTTGAAGAATTCTGGTCTAATCATGAACCCTGTCCCAGTGAAAAAATCTCAGTGGTCATTTCAAATAAGCGTATATTTGTACCTGAAACAGCGAATTATAAATACACACAAAGTCTCTGTCTGCCTCGCTCACTCTGCTACAAGAGCAGCTCTCATGGTATGGATTTTCATATTTCTTCAGCGCCCAATATTCAGTGGTATCATTTTAGGTACTGTTTAACCAGATTTTACCACAGTGTGTCATACAGACCCAGACCTGCGTAGTCTGTGAATCTGAAAACATTTCTTCACAGCATTGTTGGTGTTTCCTGGGAGTTAGTTAAAATAGTATTCAGATGCAACATTGACGCCCAGATTCTCTCTGCTTGGTAGGATGTGTATTTTGTGATGGAAGTATCGTATCAGGTAAAAGGTGTATGACAGAGGCACTTCAGTATTTAGAATTTTTAATATCTGAGACAGAAAGTACAATTGAAATATACTGGGTGAGCAGATTTTTGCTCCTGTTTATCCGTGTGAAAGTGAAAAACCAAAAGCGTTAATTGCTCAGTTGTGCTCAGCTCTTTATAACCCCAGGGACTACCTATTCTTATTTTGTCCTGGAAAGCATTTGAGGTGGGAATTTCATTTTCTTTTATTTATTTATTTATTTATTTTTTTTTTATTAGTTGGAGGCTAATTACTTCACAACATTTCAGTGGGTTTTGTCATACATTGATATGAATCAGCCATAAGGGAATTTCATTTTCAAACCAGATCTTTGTATAGTCATGAAAAATAACTTGTTACAGTAAAATTTTAAATAGCAATAATCAAAGAAATGTAGTTTGTTTTCCCTTTGTGAGGAGTCAAATGTAGAGTGTGTTTTAAGCCAAATAAGACTGTGCATGGAAGCAGAGCAGGTTTGTTGAGATGGATGACGTACAAGGATTATTGTCATGATAACATCACCCCCCCAAAGCAGTTACTCAGTTCAGCTTAAGAACTGAGTAAGAGTAAGAAGAACATCAAGGAAGTTGCAAAGAGTTCTCAGAATGGAAAGAGGCACAAGAGAAATATTTAGCAGTAGCACAGTTCACCCCACTGATTCAGTTCAGTTCAGTCGCTCAGTCGTGTCCAGCTCTTTGTGACCCCATGGACTACGGCACGCCAGGCTTCCCTGTCCATCACCAACTCCTGGAGCTTACTCAAACTCATGTCCATTGAGTCAGTGATGATTCCCTGAGTTGATTTACCTGATATACCTCCTTAGGTGGGTATCCCCCTGTTCCTTCCCAACTTGATGTATATACTATTGCATGTTCTTAGAAGAGACACTCCTATAAAAAACAAAGAGTTCTTTAATCAAAGTGATATAAGTAGCTCTAGAATTCTAGGCTTCCCTTGTGGTTCAGATGTTAAAGAGTCTGCCTGCAATGCAGGAGACCTGAGTTTGATCCCTGGGTTGGGAAGATCCCCTGGAGGAGGGCATGGCAATCCACTCCAGTTTTCTTGCCTGGAGAGTCCCATGAACAGAGAAGCCTGGTGGGCTACAGTCCATGGGTTTGCATAGAGTTGGACACGACTGAGTGACTAACACACACACAGAATTCTGGAACTGCTATTCTTGCTAGTCCTTTTCTCAAAGAGGTATTTTATTATCTCATTGCGTTCTGAAACAGTGACTGTGTTATTTGGTTATTCATATGCTAATCTCAGAAGCTAAAAAGTCTTAGTCATCATTTGAACTAAACCTTTGACTTCATTCATTCATCTTGTCCTTTACATTCCTGCTTCCCTGCCCAATCATGGATACCCACTGTAGGCTTTATGAACTTGAGATTTTGTTTATATCCTTAATATTTTCTTATAAGCCAGTACTCTTTTCATGAATATAAGCTTCCACAAGAGGTTGCTCTGTTATGCTAAGATACTGTCTTCACTGTTGCTGATCTAGTTTAATGTTTCTTAACCTGTCCTTAAGACTTAACAGAGTCCCATATTAGAATTGCAAAAGAAAATAGGGATCCACAGACTTTTTCTGTAAAAAGCAAAATACTAAATATTTTAGGCTTGCAGTTATACACTGTTGTAACTATTCAGCTTTGACATCGCAGTATGAAAGCAGCCATAATATGTTTAAATGAATGGGCATGGCTATGTTTCAGTGAAACTTTATTTACAAAAACAGCTGGAGGACTGGAGAATGCTTATGGACTGTGGTTTGCCAATCCCTGTTCTAGATCATTTCCCTCATTTCAGAGACGAAAGAACTTCCTTTTAGAGAGGGAAAGTGATTTTGTTAATGTCACATGTCATTAGAGAGTGGAAGAGTCAAGAGTAGAATCCATATCTCCTGATATCCAGGTCCAGGGCTAGTTTTTTAAATTTATTGTTGCATTTTTTATAAAGTAAATGAAATATGAACTTTCTTTTATATAGTTCTGTAGTGGGCACAATGTTGTTACAAGTATAAATGAAACCTTTCACTAAACTTTTACTGATTATACTTTAATATTGCCAGTATTCTAAATGCAGTGAAAGAAAGAGTTAGTTGCTTAGTCATGTCTGACTCTTTGCAACCCCATGGACTGTAGCCTGCCAGGCTCCTCTGTCCATGGAATTCTGCAAGCAAGAATACTGGAGTGGGCAGCCATTCCCTTCTCTAGGGGATCTTCCTGACTCAGGAATCGAACCCAGTCTCCTGCATTGCCAGTACCGTTTCAGCCACCAGGGGAGCCCTCTAAATACGGTGTTATAGACTAAATAAAATGGTCGGTGAACTTTCCTCATTCCAGTATACCAAAGACCAAGCAAAATATTATACATGGTAATCTTCCCAGCATAATTGCTACCACTTTGCATTCCTTGATCTATTACCTGTCATCCTTGGCCCACCCCTTGGACATCAGTGAAGGACATGAGACATTTGTCTCTCTCTTCTTAACACTAGTTTATTTAAACATTCAAAATCTTCTGTTGTAGCCTTCCTGGTATCTAAAGCTAGTTTCATGCCAGAAATGAAGATATATATACAAGTATTTTAAGAAATGAGAGCTAATTTTGAGAGGAAAGTTGAAATTCCAGAAATTCTTCTTTATCACAAACCTAGGAAATGGCTGTGATATTGGCCATTTATGCAACCATGAGCAATTTTTTTTTTAAGTCTGTATAATGAAATGGGTAGAAGAGTTTTCTCCAAGGTCCCTTCCTCTTCTGAGATTCTCTGAATCTTGTCTAAATTTGATAGTCATCATGATGGAGGTGGCAGGGGGTGGCAGATGATATTGCATTTAGAGAGGACACATTTCAGCTTTGTGAATAAAAACCTGATACAAATAGAGATGATCACCTGGACCAAAGGGCAGGTTAAATATTGAAACTCTAATTTTTTACATACTCATCCCTCATTAAACATCTATTTAACAAAAATTTATTGGCTGTGTGCCAGGTGCTGTGCTCTGTGTTTTTTCCCTTTTTCACTGGGACTTAATTTCCTTATTGAAAAGCCCATTGGGTAATAGCAAATATTGTTTAAAGCACTGTGATTGCATGAGATTGCATAGTACCTGTGTGCAGAACACTGATCTTCCTAGACAGTGAAGATTTGCTGATTCATCTTTATTTTTTTTCCCTGGCTTTCATTTAGGTCCCCAAGCAAGAACTATTCTTATGCAATCAAGTTTACCACAGGCTCAGCTGGCTTCAATATGGTAAGAAATGAAAAGTTCCTTGGTTTATATAAAGTGGAAATTTTATTTCTTAAATAGATAGGGCCTCATGAGTCTTTAGATTGACACCGTTATTTATAAGGGGGATATATGCTTAATTTTTTTATAAGGGGGAGTATGCTTAATTTTTCAGTGAGTTTTAACTCACAGTGATTCAGTAGTTAAAATGATTTAAAGTTGTCCCTTTTACTTTCCCCCTTTTGAGTTTTAAAAATACAGAAGCAGAGAGATTAATATAATGAATTCTCAAGAACTCATACCACAGCCTAAATAAATGTCCCCTCGTGGCTAGTCCTGCTTCTCCCCTCCTCCTTTCAATTATTTTAAGTCAAATCTCAGTCATTATGTCATTTCCATCTGCAAATATTTCAGCCTGTATCTTCAAAAGACATAGGAATTTTTTTCTACATGACCATAATACTAAAAGTCCACTTAAAACTGTTAATAGGAATTCTTATCATTAAGTTAATCAGATGGTGTTTAAATTCCTTAGATTGTCTCATAATTTTTTATAGCTGATTTGTTCAAATCAGGACTAAAATAAATCTATATTTTGTAACAGATGGTTGATACACCTTTTAAGTCTCCTTTAACCTATAAATTTCCCCTGGTCTTATTCTCCCCTTTCCCTTACCCACCCTCACCAAAAAACACCCAGATCATTTGTCCTATGCTTTCTTGCAGCCCACCTTTAGCTGATTGCACCCTTGTGGTGCTAATTCATTCTTATATTTCCTGTAGATTGGGAATTAGATCTAAGGTAGAGTTTTTCCACCTCAGTGCTGGTGACAGTTTTGGCATGATAACTCTTTGCTGGTTAAGTAGTGTCTCTGACCTCTGCCAACTCCAGTAGTACGATTCCCCACCCCCCACATGTGACAATCAGAAGTGTCTCCAGACACTGACAGATGTTCTTTGCAGTACCAAATCAATCAGTGTTTGAGAACCACTGATTCGGATCTGAGGAGAACCACTTGTCAGATTAAAATTTGATTTTTGTGGTTTTTTTTGCAAAGTGCATCAGAGATGATACTAAGTACTTTTATCAGGAGGTACACAAATGTCTCTCTGTCTATTTTGTAATTAATTTTTTTTTTTCAGCTGCACCTCATGGCTTACAAGAGCTTGGTTCTCCAACCAGGGATCAAACTTGTACCCCCTGCAATGGAAAAGCAGAGTCCTATCCACTGAACCACCAGGGGGTTCTCTGTAATGATTTTTAGCAGCTATTGATGAGCATTGCCTAAATCCTGTAGGATTCTTTACACTTAAATATTACCTAGAATGGTTTCTTCAGGAGTGTTTCTCTCTCAGTTATGCATTATTCATTGATTCTTCTGGGAAGATAAACCTGGTCTGCACTGCTTACCTGCTAGGTTCCTGATTTTGCTGCAGGCATGTTGATTTGGTTGTTTCATAAGTGGTCAAGCTCTAGGTCAAGCCCAGCCTGTCCCTTTCTATTTTGTATTAAAGAGCCTACCTTTTGCATGAGAGTAATAATAGACCAGTTAGCAAACACCTTATCTCTGTGACACATCAAGACCTCTTGAAGTCTGGATGTGTACCGGTATCCTAGGACCCTCTGGAATAAAAGCTGAAGACCTCACAGTTATGGAGGCTGGTTGTTTTCATGACACTAGCATACAGTGAAATGTGTTAACTGGCGTCTGGAGGCAAGGAAGGAGTGACTGTAGAGAGACAGGGGAATTTGGGCAGTGATGAAACTGTTCTGTATATTGTAGTAGCCATACAACTGATTGTGTTTGTCAAAACTCACAGAACCGTACTGTACAAAAGGAGTGGACATTACAGAAATTGTACCTTAAAAAAAAAAAAAAGAGCTTATGCCACCTGAGGAAATTTCAGACCTTGGAGGGGTTTCTTGATTTATGGCATCAGCAAAGCCCAGTTAGTTGCCCAGGGTAGCGTCTTACCTGCCGACATTTCAGTCAGCTGCTTTGTTGTCTTGCATTCTCTTTTTGGTGTCCAGTTGTTTTTTTTCAAAAGTCACATTCTTAGACTTGCTGGGGAAGGTCTGTTTAATTAGCTAATCCTAAATTAATTAGGATTATAAAGAACAGTGGTGGTTAAATCGTGAAGTTAAGGAACAGAAAACACCTTGCCTCTGGTTGGAGGCCGTGAAGATCCACCCTTGGAGTCCTAGATCAGGGGTTGGTCCAGTGAGCTAAATCTGGTCTGCAGCTGATTTTGTAGGTGAAGCTTTGTTGTAAAGACATCTGTGCCCATTCATTTCTTCGTATACTGTCTGTGGCCAGTTTCCTGCTGGAGCAGCAGAATTCAGTGTGATAGCAGCTGTGTGGTCTGCAAAACTTAAATATTTAGTATCTGACCTGATAGTCTGTGGAGTGTGGTGTTTAAACACACATGGAATGTGAGTATGACATATTTTAAATGGGTGCAAGGACTGAGAAGCATGTAATTATAATCACAGTTAGCCTCTGTTGAATGCCGAACACCATCCCAGCTAGATGGGTTGTCTCATTTTGTCTTTGTAACAGTGGTATGAAGTCGGTACGATTTTTATAAACGGAGGTACAGAGGGACTCAACTGGTACAGAGTCAGAATGAGAAAACAGATCATTGAAATCACTCGTGAATAGTAACGAGCATGCATTTTCATGAAACTAGATTACAGTGAACTTTCTGTTGAATAGGAATCTTTCTGACATTGATCAAGACGGAAAGCTCACAGCGGAAGAGTTTATCCTGGCTATGCACCTCATTGATGTAGCTATGTCTGGCCAGCCACTGCCACCGGTCCTGCCCCCAGAATACATCCCACCTTCCTTTAGGTAAGCAGTATTTGGTTCTAATAAGAAATTGTGTGTTGAGTCTGTTAATTTCAAACTTGGCTTTGTTGGCTGTATATCTTATAGTCTTTTTTTCTTCTTGGCAAGTGAATGAAATCTCCACATATTGAACTGAATCTTCTTAGGCAGCTTTTGTGTTAATCTTTGCCTCTTCTGTTCTTTAAAGTACTTAAATAGACTGTTAGTAAAACAATCAAGCATAACATCACAAAATTGGTGCTTTTGAGACAATCCATGTCATGTAATCAACACTCACCAAATAACTTTAGCAGTTAAAGTGAAACATCAGTCTGCACAGAGACAATAAATCATGGAGAACCTGCCTATGAATTCTACACATTCCAGAGGTGACGAAATGCTGGCAATGTAGAAATTATAATCAGCAAAATAATGAAAAGAAATTATCCTGGTCTGAAATACAATCTCAGTGGAGAGGTTGAGAGGGTAGTTCAGAGTCCATTTGGGATGACTGGTATCCCCCACCCACACACAGCAATGTATGCATAGCCCTCTCAGACAACTGCCTCTCAAAGCTTTAACTCAGAAGACAAATTTGAGCTTTTACAAGTGCGCAGAAGAACAAAAGAAACCCAGATAAGAATTTCTGTCCCGATTCCTCCAATGTCGGGAAAGATTAGGGGCAAAGTCTCCATAAAAGTATGAGACATGGAATCACTGCTGTCAGCACATATGAAGTATGGGGAAGCTGAGAACACTGTGCAGGAAGAAACCAGTAGCTGGACAGCTTGTTCATAAAATCTCACAGCTGCAAGAATCACAAGAGACACTTAACACTGGTGGGTATGTTTGTATGTGTATGTGTGTGTGTTAGTTGCTCAGTTGTGTCCATCTCCAGGCTTCTCTGTCCATGGGGATTCTCCAGGCAAGAAGACTGAAGTGGATTGCCATGCCCTCCTCCAGGGGATCTTCCCATCCCAGGGATCAAACCCGGGTCTCCTGCATCGCAGGCAGACTCTTTACCATCTGAGGTGCAAGGTGGAAGCTGACATGAAAAAGCATAGAAAGAAGATAGGTAGACTGGTTTAAAAGAGTGAGATAATGGGGGAAAGTGAAACTAGCTAGTAAACTAAGTGATTTGTTTTAAGGACTATTAAGTGTAGGCATTTCATGTGTTTATTAAGAGCAAATGTAGAGATTCTGGAAAGGGAAAGGAGATGCTCACAATCAGCGGAGTTGCTAGTCTTCCCTTGGAAGAATTTAATATTCCATAGGAAGGAAACTGTGTCTCAGGCACTGCTGTAAGCACTTGATGATTATTAACTGATTTAATCCTTTGAAATTGTCCTAATTTTGTGATGGTTCTAAATATTTTAATGAATTTGGCACTCAGAGTCTGATGACATTCAGATATTCACTTTTTAAAAACTCATATATAAATGGAGAAGAGCGCATCTTTATCTTTTTCTCACCAAAAATGACATATGCTCCATTTTCTATGGCATACTCTTTAAAAGGTTGTTTTTCATGGTGTGCTCAATTCTATCTTGGCACCTAGATGTGAAACCATTTTCTTTTTTCCACAATTGCAGAAGAGTTCGATCTGGTAGTGGTATATCTGTCATAAGCTCAACTTCGGTGGATCAGAGGTTACCAGAGGAACCAGTTTTGGAAGATGAACAGCAACAACTAGAAAAGAAACTACCTGGTAAGACAGTCTTTATATTTGAATGTTATAGCCTATTAGAGATTTTCTGTCTCTAAGGCAAAGCTGGAGGTAAAATATATTTAGCTAATGACATTATTGCTGTGTTTCTTTAACTGACCTTAGTCAGAAAGGAGTTGCTTTGCATATGCTTTTTGGATTTTACTATATGTGTAGAATGAAGAAGGTTATGTACTCTGCTGATGCACCTTAAATTGAAATCTATTTAACACTTATCAGAAATTTTATAAATGTTATCTACAAAGCACTGAAAATTGATAAGCCTTTAAGGTGATAGCTTAATACCACCAGTACAGAAATAGAATGTAAAGTTGCCTACTGTTGTTTTCTCATGTTGTTATAGAATCGAAAGCTCCTTGATAGCAAGAAGCTATTTTAAATTTAATAGGAACCTAATTTAAATTACCCTCATTTACAATGAGAAATTCATCATACTATTAAAATATTCTCTGGTGGTTATGAATTATTAATATGAAATGATAATTGGTACTAAGACGCCCTAAGGAAATTTATTATGGAGTCTCTTCATGGTAACTACTCTGTCGGTGTCATTTTGCTGCATTTCAAGTGCTCAGGGAATAATCGACCTGCTCAGGACACTACTAGCTCTGCCGCTCTCCTCTTCAACTAAATTACTTTTTGTTCACTGATAAACTGCTTCCTGGAAATGTTCTTTGTGGAAGTGTGTTGAGTAGAGTGAAGAATCTAAATGTTAATAATACATGGCCCATGCCCTCTAGAAGGTTATGATACAACTGAGGATTTAAGACATCCATATAAAAAACCATCAAAGCAATGCATAACTGTGATAAATTCCTGAAGGCAGAATTACAGATACACAGCAGAGTTTACTTGTGGTTGGTTAGCACAGACTGGCAAATACACTGGCAGTTAACTCTCTATGGAAGAGGTCACAGTGGAGTTGAGATTTGAAGATTAATAGGGTCATTACAGGGGTGGGAAGGAGGAACATTTCAGGTTAATAATCATGGGAATAAAGTCTTCAAGCAAATAAGGACAGGAATCTTTAGAATTTGGAATTTTCTTTTTCTGTTGGTGGAAGACATTTAATTATTTTTTTGGCTTCACTGAGTCTTCATTGCCATGCAAGGGCTTTCTATAGTTGAGGCGAGCTGGGTCAGCTCTGAATTATGGTGTGCGGGCTTCTCATTGCAGTGGCTTCTCTCTTGCTGAGCAAAGGCTCTGGACGAGCTGGCTTCAGTAACTGAAGCTCTCAGGTCCCTCGGTGTGTGGACGCTTCTTGGACTAGGGATTGACCCGTGTCCCCTGCATTGGCAGGTGGATTCCTGTCTACTCTGCCACCCGGGGAGTCCGATGTTTCAAGTTTTGAACAGGATGTGACATTATTAGAGGTTTTGGTTAATGCGTTCTTTCTTTCAACAGCTGTTTATTATGTGCCTCTGTGTATTAAAAATGGGGCCAGATTTTGGAATTAAAAAGGTATATAGGGACTTTCAGTTTTTGTTGTTTTTTTTTAATTGAGGTAAAATTTGCTTAACATAACATTGATCATTCTAAGTCATCTAGCCTGGGTGCCTTAAACAGCAGAAATTTATTTCTCACAGTTCTGGAGGATAGAAAAGTCCACGATCAGGATGCCATCCAGTTCTGTTCCTGGTGGGGGCGCTCTTCCTGACTTGCAGATGGCTGCCCTCTCACCAGATCCTCACTTGGCCTTTTCTGGATGTGTGCACATGAAAAGAGAGAGATGGCTCTCCCTTTTCTTATAAGGCCACTAATTCATAACGAAGGCCCTATAGTCATGACTTTATCTTAACCCGATTTTAAAGGTCTCCTCTCCAAATACCATCCCACTGGGGGTTACTACTTCCACATGTGAATTGATAGGGTGGAAAACACTCAGTCCAAAACAATGGCCATAGCTAGTTACTCAACATTCTCCCTTTTCCCCAGTCCCTAGTAATCATCAATCTGCTTTCTGTATCTTTGGATTTACCCCCTCTGAATATTTCATAGAAACAGTATTATGTACTGGGTGCTCTTTTATGTCTGGCTTCTTTCACTTAGCATAGTATTTTTGAGATTTTACCCACAATGTTGCTCAGTTGCTATGTTGTGTCCTACTCTTTGTGACCCCATGGACTGCAGCATGCCAGGCTTCCCTGTCTTTCACCGTCTCCCAGAGTTTGCTCAAACTCATGTCCATTGAGTCAGTGATGCCATCCAACCATCTCATCCTCTGTCACCCCTTTCTCCTCCTGCCCTCAATCTTTCCCAGCATCAAGGTCTTTTCCAATGAGTTGGCTCTTTGCATCAGGTAGCCAAAGTATTGGAGCTTCAGCTTCAGCAAGCTTCAGCTTCAACATCAGTCCTTCCATTGAATATTCAGGACTGATTTCCTTTAGGATTGACTGGTTTGATCTCCATGCAGTCCAAGGGACTCTCAAGAGTCTTCTCCAACACCACAGTTCAAAAGCATCAGTTCTTAAGTGTTCAGCCTTTTTTGTGGTCCAGGATCCCCTGGAGAAGGGAACACCTACTCACTCCAGTATCCTGGCCTCCAGAATTCCATGGGCTGTAGAGTCCAAGGAGTTGCAAAGAGCCGGACATGACTGAGTGGTTTCCACATTCACTTTTCTCACATCTGTACATGACTACTGGAAAAACATAGCTTAGACTATACAGACCTTTACTGGTGAAGTGATGTCTCTGCTTATTATATGTCTCAGCGTATTAAAATACGCTGTCTAGGTTTGCATGTATCACTACTTCATTCCTTTCTCTGGCTGAGAGGACTTGCAGTTTTAAAGTGGGGAGAGTGAAATGGGTATTGCCTCTTCTGAAACCACTAAAGGAGCAAAAAGAACAAAGAAAACAAAACTTGCTTACCATCTCTGATCTCTCATCTAACTGCCGTATATAAGGAAAGTCTGTCTTCAGTGGAGGCCAGGCAGTAATGTGGGAAGAAGCCAAGAAAGGATGCTCACAGCTACATATCTCAAGACAAAGTGTGAAGTGACAGTTCTTGAAATAGACTGGGAACAATGGGAATGGTGTGCTGCACAGGGTGGCAGTGAGAGCTTCCAGTGTCTGGGGTTGGCTCCCAGCAGAAGCGTGTGCGGCAAACACAAAGCTGAGTAGACACTGCTGAAAACACAGAAGGGACATGGAGCACGGAATTTTTTTTTTTTTTGAAGTAAAATAAAATGGGTGCAAACAGTGTGAGCATGGATCAGAGAAAAAAAAATCGTTGGCCTGAGGATAGACTAAAATTCATTACGTTGGTGCCCTTCAAAGAAGGAAACTGAATAATAGGTTGGAAAAACTAGTTTACTGAGTGTCCTCTGCAAAGTGATTAGGGCACAACCTGCTCTTCAGTGTGAAACCCAGGAGGAGACACATCATCTTACCTCTATTTTCAGCAACCGTTCTGTTTGTTAAAATTGAAAACAGAGTGGCACAGTTTCATGCGAAGGACAAGGAGGTGGACAGGGCAGGGCTTACCTGGTGGTCCAGTGGTTAAGACCCCTGGCTCCCAACCAGGGAGCTAGGGTTTGCGCACTGTTGGGGAACTAAGATACCTCACGCCTTGTGGCCAAAGAAAAAGAGGTGGAAAAGGAGAAGTTTGTGGCATAGAGGAGAGAGTGGGTCAGTTGCTGAATCAAGGTCACAGAAATGGGAAAGGATACAGTAAGAGGGAAGCTATGGAGAATGAGTGATGATGGAGAAGTTCCGTCGAATGATTATTCCAGAAACCGCATTTTGGGCATTGTGAACGCTGTGATGCGGTTCATCTGCAGGGGAGGGTATGTGAACGAGACCCTGAGTGAAAGGGCCTGTCCTGGTGCTTATCCGTGAGGGCAGAGGCAGGCGGGAAGCTTAGGGAGTTCGTGTCTGCAGGTCCGTTACTCATTGCCGGTGTGCCGTGGAGTTTTTCCTTTGAAAATGTCTGTTGAACATCATATGGCTTTTCATGATCGTCCTGTCTCTTGTCTGAAAGTAACCTTTGAAGATAAGAAGCGGGAGAACTTTGAACGGGGCAACCTGGAGCTGGAGAAGCGGAGACAAGCGCTCTTGGAGCAGCAGCGTAAAGAGCAGGAGCGCCTGGCCCAGCTGGAGCGGGCGGAGCAGGAGAGGAAGGAGCGGGAGCGCCAGGAGCAGGAGCGCAAAAGACAACTGGAGCTGGAAAAGCAGCTGGAGAAGCAGCGGGAGCTGGAGCGGCAGAGGGAGGAGGAGCGCCGGAAGGACATCGAGAGGCGGGAGGTGAGCCCCCGGAAACAGCCCGTCGTTAACACGCCGCTCTTACAGACTTGCTTAAGTGGCGGCAGTATACTGAGGCTTCCCTGATGGCTCGGCAGCTAAAGAATCTACCTGCAGTGCAGGAGATGGCAGGAGACACAGGTCCGATCCCTGGTCCGGGGAACTGAGATTCCCACATGCCATGTGCTTAGTAACTCAGTCGTGTCTGACTCTCTGTAACCCCGTGGGCTGTAGCCCTCCAGGCTCCATGGGGATTCTCCAGGCGAGAATACTGGAGCGGGTTGCCGTGCCCTCCTCCAGGGGATCTTCCCAACCCAAAGATCCGAACCTAGGTCTCCCACATTGCAGGCAGATTCTTTATACCGTCTAAGTTTGAAGAAACAAAATTTTAAGAAAGTATAAAAATATGGCCTTCCCTGATGGCTCAGTGGTAAAGAATCTGCCTGCCAGTGCAGGAGATGCGGGTTTGATCCCTGGAATGGGAAAATCTCCTGAAGAAGGAAATGGCAACCCACTCCAGTATTCTTGTCTGGAAAATCCCATGGACTGAGGAGCCTGGCAGGCTACAGTCCTTGGGGTCACAAAGAGTCAGAGACAAGTGAGTGACTGAGTACAATACAACAATAATATGTTAACCCAGTCTTGTTTTTTTCTTTTTACAGTTCAGTAGTTTTAGTTACAACCCACTCCAGTACTCTCCATTGTGTGGAAAATCCCATGGATGGAGGTGCCTGGTGGGCTGCAGTCCGTAGGGTCGCTAAGAGTCCCACGTGACTGAGCGACTTCACTTTCACTTTTCTTTTCATGCATTGGAGAAGGAATGGCCACCCACTCCAATGTTCTTGCCTGGAGAATCCCAGGGATGGGGGAGCCTGGTGGGCTGCCGTCTATGGGGTCGCACAGAGTCGGACACGACTGAAGTGACTTAGCAGCAGCAGCAGCAGCAGCAGTTTTAGTTATTCACCAAGTTGTGTGACCATAACCACTGATTCCTCACCCTGAAAAGAAATTCGTTAACCATTAAGGAGTTACTACTCCCCTTTCCCATTCCACCTTGCCCTTAACAACCACAGATTTACTTTCTGTCTGTATACCTTTGCCTATTCTGGACATTTTTGATAAATGGAATCATAGAATATGTGGCTTTCACGTAGCATAGCTTTCAAGGTTCATCCAGTGTGAAGATTGAATAAATACCTGTTCCTTTTTATAACTGAGGAATATTCCATTACCTGGATAGACAACATTTTATTTATCCACTCAACAATCAACTTGATGGACATTTGGGTTTTTTTCTACCTTTTGGGTATTTTCAATAACGTTGCTGTGAACATTCATGTACAAGTTTTTGATAACCTAGTCTTATGACAAACCTAGTCTTATCAATTAAGTATTTTTTAGCCTTTTTTCTGCATTCATATACACATATAGAAATAGAAAGGTTCATATGGTGGAGAGGCTGAAGGTTTACTGAAATTGTTTTTTTTTTTTAAACCACTGTAATGGTACCACACTAAATAATTAAATTGTTTGGCATCTTTTTCTTTTTCCACTTTAGAAAACAAGTCTAATAATCTTTACTGTATTTTATGGAAGGCTTCCTAAATTTGATGCCATACCTGGATATGGGCCAAGACAATCTCTTGTCTGTCTTTCCAGTTTTAGTGTGTTGTGACAGAAGCAATGCCGTGATCCTCTTGTGTGGATGAAATGTATTTTAAAGATGAGGGATCTTTTTCTTTATAAAAAAATAATACTTTGGTTTCATCTCCTGATGATTGCTTTGGAAAACTTCTAGCTGTAAGCTGCCTTTTCATTCAGGCACGCACACACAGGTAATAACAAGATTTTCCTTTCCAGAATGACAACCAAAAGATAGACCACCCTTCCTTCTTCAATTTTTTTTTAAAGCATTTCAGAGTGTTTGTTCAGAACTGTGTAACTGGCGTTTACAGTATGCCAGGCGTTGATTAGGTCCCTGGAGATGCTGTGGTGACTAGGTGCCCATCCGTCCTCTCGGCCCTCACAGTGTAGCTGGGGCACAAATAGGTAAGAAGCAACTATGATACAATGAAGAGTGCCGGGTGCCCTGACACATCCTCTGCCCAGCAGCGTCAGAGTCAGGGTTGAAGAGAGCTCACGTGGCTGGGAAATTGCAGAACCTTGTGTGCTAACAAGGAAGCAAATGATTAGGGACATGGGAGTCACGGACTTTTAAAGCTTGAGATAAATAATAATTTCTCCTGTGACAGAAGAAATAATAATTACTCGTTTGATGGAAGAAAGGTTTTTTTTGTTTGTTTTGTGGGTTTTTTTTTTTTCTGGGGTTTTTCCTAGGTTAATTTGCCTTTTTTGAAAAGATAATTTTGTTGTATTTATTTGGCTGCTCTAGGTCTTAGTTTCGGCATGTGGGATCTTTAACTGAAGCATGTGGTATCTAGTTCCTTGACCAGGGATCGAACGCGGGCATCCTACATTGGGATCTTGGAGTCCTAGCTACCAGGAAACTCCCATAATTTTCCTTGTTTTCTTTTATGAGTCAGTAAATAAGGAAGAGCAGGTTTACTTACTACACCAAGCATCCTTAAAGGCCTAAGGAATTGAATGTCAGTGATCCTATAGTCCTTTCTGTTCTCAACCCACATGACTATGATAGCTTTTCTGAATATTCTCTTTTTTCCATAGAAGTAATAACATATTTGTATGAAATTTTGTGCTGTTTTATAATGAAAGTCACTTGTCATGTTTAATACTATTTCATCCCTAAAAGAAAAGACTTACTGGATGTAACGTTTATTAAGAGACGTTGAAGAGTGTAAGAACTGAACCGTTAGTAAATCATCTGTTTGTGTATGTCACAGGCTGCAAAACGGGAGCTTGAAAGGCAAAGACAGCTTGAATGGGAACGGAATCGAAGACAAGAACTATTAAATCAAAGAAACAAAGAACAAGAAGACATAGTTGTGCTGAAAGCAAAGAAAAAGACTTTGGAATTTGAATTAGAAGCTCTAGTGAGTAGTTCGATTGTGCTTTGGGAACCCACTTGCATTGAATTGTTAAATGCTAATGATTCTTATTATTTTTCACTTGTTAAAGAATGATAAAAAACATCAATTAGAAGGAAAACTTCAGGATATCAGATGTCGATTGACAACCCAAAGGCAAGAAATTGAGAGCACAAACAAATCTAGAGAGTTGAGAATTGCAGAAATCACCCACCTACAACAACAATTACAGGTGAGAAACTGTGTCCCTTAAAAGCCTTTTGGCTTCCATGCCTTTCTTTGACTCATTTCATTCACTTATTCACCCAGCAAGCAGCAAGCATCTAGCGGGCCAAGATGAAGCAGACAGGGTACCTGCCTGAAAGTAGTTGTTGCTCAGTTGCTAAGTCGTGTCCGATTCTGTGACCCCATGGACTGCAGCACACTAGGCTTCGCTGTTCCTCACTCTCTCCCGGAATTTGCTAAGACTCACGTCCATTGAGTTGGAGATGCCATCCAATCAGCTCATCCTCTGAAAGTAGGCTGTCTGGTAATTCAGCACACATGCTGGGCCTGCTGCATGCCAACTCAGTGCAAGTGCCGGTAAGCACTAAGGATCCAACAGTGGATAGCAGAGACAGAAACCCTGCCCTCATGGAGCTTACCTTCTGTTTGCAGGGTAGACAAGGACTCAGGAAATAAAGAAAAGCATGTTCTCTATTAGAAGAGGGAAAGTTGCTCTGGAGAGCAAGTAGGGAAGAGAGTCTCCAGCAGAGAGGCCTGTGATTTTAAGTAATGTGGTCAGGTCAGGCATCTCTGTGAGTTTGATGCTGGGGCAAAGACTTGAAAGAGGTGAATGGCTGAGCCAGGTGGACATCTAGCAGAGAAAGTTCTAGGTAGTGCAACAGTTGTGCAGAAGAACTGAGGCTGTGAGCTGGTCCCTGGGATGCCAGCTACAGCAAGGAGTCAGCTGTGGTTGGAGCAGCTGGGGGCTGGATCGTGCAGGACCTGTAGTCTACTCCTGGGACTTTAGCTTTACCACGATAACTGCAATAAAGAAGTGCAATTAAGTTTATCAGGGGGAGTTCCAGAGACACGTGTATAGAGAATAGTTGGAGACACAATGGAATACTCTAAGCTGTTCTCCTTTCATTTTATTACCTATTCAACCTTCACCACCAAGTTGTTAAAATTTCATCTGGTTTGGTTTCAAGTGTTGAGCTAGAGGGGCTATCCAATTCATGTAGGCACTGTTCTGCATACCATCCTAAAAGGTGATCAGATTTGGACACCGTGACTTTAATTTCAGCTTCTTTTTCTCAGCCTGACGGTTTTGAGATTTTTCCATATTTTTGACTGAATCAGTCCTTTGTTCCTTTTCATCAGTTCAGTCAGTTCAATCATGTCCAACTCTTTTTGCAACCCCGTGGACTGTGGCACGCCAGGTCTCCCTGTCCATCACCAGCTCCCAGATCTTGCTTAGACTCATGTCCATCAAGTTGGTGACGCCATCCAACCATCTCATGCTCTGGCGTCCCCTTCTCCTCCTTTATCAGTGACTCAGTTCTTCGCATCAGGTGGCCAAAGTATTGAAGCTTCAGCTTCAACATCAGTCCTTCCAATGAATATTCAGGACTGATTTCCTTTAGGATTGACTGGTTTGCTCTCCTTGCAATCCAAGGGTCAAGAGTCTTCTCCAACACCACAGTTCAAAAACATCAATTCTTTGGCGTTCAGCTTTCTTTATAGTCCATCTCTCCCATACATGACTACTGGAAGAAGCAGAGCTTTGACTAGATGGAAAATTTGGCATTACTTCGTTGGCAAAGTAATGTCTCTCCTTTTTAATATGCTGTCTAGGTTGGTCATAGCTTTTCTTCCTTCTCATCACTGAGTAGTAATTCCTTATTTATCCCATCATCTGCTGAGGGACATGTAGGTTTTTTCCAGTTTTGGACTTTATGACTAAAGCTGCAATGAGCATTTACTTATATTTCTTTATGCGGAAATATATTTTATTTCTCTTGGTTAAATTTTAGGAGGGGAATTACTGTCATATAAGTATGTGCTTAACCATGTCAGAGTCTATCAAACTGTTTCTAAAGTGGTTGTATCATTTTACATTCTCACCAGCAGTGTTTGAGTCCTTCAGTTGCTCCTTACTCTTGCCAACACTTTCTTTTGTCATTATTTTTAGCATCTCTGGTGGGTGGGTAACAATGTCTCATGTAACTTTAATTTGCATTTCCATGAAGGCTAAATGTTGTTGGGTGTTGGTTCTTATGTGTATTAGCATGCATCTTCTGTATGTGTTTTGTGAACAAATCTTTAACTCATCCTTTATTGGGTTGCTTATCTTATTATCAGAGTTCTTTATATAGTCTTATAAGAAGTCCTTTGTCAGATAGGTGTTTTGCAAATATTTTCACCTAGTCTCTGGCTTGCCTTTTCATTTTTGTAATGGTGTTTCTTAAGGGGCAGATGTTTTAAATTTTGATAAAGTTGAATTTATTTTTTCTTTTACAGTTTTTTATGTTCTATCCAAGAAAGCTTTGACTATCCCAAGGTTGAAGATGTTTTCCCTTATGTTTTCTCCCAGAAGTTTTACACTTTTATCTAACATATTTAATTCTGTGATCCATTTTTGATTGATTTTTACATTAAGTAAGGAAGTGAGAGTCACTTTTTTCCATACAGACACCCAGTTTGTTCTATCAATATTTATTAAAAACCTAAGTAGCTTGTTGATAATCAGCTGACCACCCTTTGTAAAAATCTTCTAGACTCTCTTTTGTTCCATTGATCTCCATCTATCCTTTTACCAGTATTTCCCTCTGTTGACCTGCAACTATGGAGATTTTAAAGTGTTTTTTCCTCCTTTATTTTATTTATATGGTGCTTTACATTGATTTAAATTTGAATGTTAAACCAACTTTCCATTCTTGGGGTAAACTGCCTTTCAGTTCAGTTCAGTTCAGTCGCTCAGTCATGTCCGACTCTTTGTGACCCCATGGACCACAGCACACCAGGTCTCCCTGTCCATCACCAGCTCCCAGAGTTTACTCAAATTCATGTCCATTGAGTTGGTGATGCCATCCAACCATCTCATCCTCTGTTGTCCCCTTCTCCGCCCGCCATCAATCTTTCTCAGCATCAGGGTCTTTTCCAGTGAGTCAGTTCTTCGCATCAGGTGGCCAAAGTATTGGAGCTTCAGCTTCAACATCAGTCTTTCCAATGAATATTCAGGGCTGATTTCCTTTAGGATTAACTTGTTGTGTCTCCTTGCAGTGCATGGGACTCTCAAAAGTCTTCTCCAACACCACAGTTCAAAAGAATCCATTCTTCAGTGGTCAGCTTTCTTTATAGTCCAACTCTCACATCCATACATGACTACTGGAAAAACCATAGCCTTGACTAGACGAACCTTTGTTGACAAAGTAATGTCTCTGCTTTCCAATATGCTGTTTAGGTTGGTCACAACTTTTCTTCCAAGGAGTAAGTGTCTTTTAAATTCATGGCTGAAATCACCATCCGCAGTGATTTTGGAGCCCAAAAAATAGTTTCCCCCTCAGTCAGTCTCTCCCATCAGAAAGCTTCCATAAACCTCTTATCCTTCTCCATCAGAGGGCAGAGAGACCGAAAACCATAATCACAGAAAACCAATCTAATCACATGGACCACAGCCTGTCTAACTCATTGAAACTGCCCTTAGTCATGGTGTATTATTGTTTTAAAAATTATTGTTTAGATCAACTTCTTATTATTATGACCCTTTTTATTTAAATTCATGGGGGACATTAGTTTCATCTAGCTTTGGGTAGATGTACATAGGTAGATTACATAGGGTAATAAGTACATAAATAAGGTGTATTCTTTTTATTTTCTAAGAATTATATGAAATGGTAGTCCTCCCTTGATATTCATGGGGCCCTGGTTCCAAGCCCCCTGGTTCCATTTGAGGATACCAAAATCCATGGATGTTCAAATTCTTTATGTAAAATGGATAGTATGACAGTCCTTTTGTGTCTGCATATTTGGATTGAAATTTGATCCTAAGCTTGCTGAATCCAGATGGACTGGATGGTAGACTGTCTGTAGTGGTAGCTACTGTTTATTGAAGGCCTGGCATGTGAAGACCTTAATGTGAATATTAAATAGATGTCCATATTATCCTAGTAAGGGCAGTATCATTACTCTCATAAGTGGAATTGAAGGCATGGCATGTGAAGACCTTAATGTGAATATTAAATAGAATTCCACAATACCCTAGTAAGGGCGGTATCATTACTCTCATAAGTGGGAAAGTGAAGATTCTAGAAGGGAATATTCTGTTTCGGAATCAGTTTCTAGCTGGGCAACAAGAATCCAAATTTAACCCAGTTTATGTTACTTCTACACTTTCCTTCTTAAGTTGACCCCACCCTGCCTCCCTAGCCAACCCTTTCAGCTTCTCTCTTAAAATCCTATATGAAAGTATGAAAGTGTTAGTTGCTCAGTTGCATCCGCCTCTTTGCGAACCCATGGACTGTAGCCCACCATGCTTCTCTGTCCATGGGATTTTCTGGGCAAGAATACTGGCGTGGGTAGCCATTCCCTTCTCCAGAGGATCTTCCTGACCCAGGGATTGGACCCAAAGTCTGCTGCATTACAGGCGGATTCTTTACCATCTGACCCACCAGGGAAGATTAAAACCCTATATATTTCTAAAAGACTTTCTCTGCCCGCCTTTCATAGTTATCAGACTGCAGTCTCAGTGCAGTTGGTCCGCCTGTGCAGATTCAACAGCCCTAGGATTCAGAGTACCATCATACTCAGCTATTTTATGTAAGGGACTTGGACGTCCTTGAGTTCTGTTATTGTGGAGATCCTGAAACCAGTACTTCATGGATACGAGGGATTACTGTTTCCGGCCTAAAGTTTTGGTGGCTTTTACTAGTGAAGCCTTATGGACCTGGACATTTAATTGTGGTAGGACTTACAATTGCAAAATTTGTTTAGTAGATACAGGGCTATTCCAGTTTTCTATTTGTGCTGTATTCTCTTTTGATAATTTGTATCTTTCAGTGAATGTGTCTGTTTCATCTAAGTTAACAAATTTATTTGTATAAAATTGTTTACAATGTTCTCTTATTACTCTTTGCAAGTTTGTAGCATCTGTAGCAATGTTGAGTCCTGACGTTGGGAATTTGTGTCCTTTACCTCCCACTCCAGCTCCCCCTCTCCTCCTCCTTCTTTTTGTTCTCTCCCTTCTCTTCCACCTCCCTCTTTTCTCCATCAGTCTAGCTAGGAACTAATTGGCTTTATTGATTTTTTTTTAAATAAATGTTTTATTTTATTTTTTCTCTATGGTATCTCTGTTTTCTATTTCATTTACTTAGGCTCCTTATTATTTCCTTCCATTTACTTATTTTGGGTTTAATTTGCTTCTATCTAGCCTATTAAGAAGAAGCTTAGATTATTGAATTTGGACCTTTCTTGATTTCTGATAATGTGTAAACATGTTAAGCTGTGAATTTCCTTCCAAGCATTGTCATAGCCATATTACACAGATTTTAATTACACAGCATTTTAATATGCTGTATTTTTATATTCATCCCATTCAGAACCTGTTTTTTATTTCCTTTGTCATTTCTTTGAAGGGTTATTTAGAATTATGCAGTTTAGTTTCCAAATACCTGGATTTCTTTTTTTTTTTTTGAGCTGTCTGATTGATTTCTGGTTTATTTATGGTATGATCTGTGAGCACAGCCTGTGTGATTTTAATCCTTTTAAGTTTATTGAGACTTATGTTATCGCTCAGCATGTGATCTGTTTTGGTGAAGGTTCCGTGTCACTTGTGAAGAATGTGTTGAAGCTGAGTAGGGTGTCCCCCAAATGCAAGTCGATCAAGTTGGTTCTTAGTGTTGTTCATATCTTCAGTGTCCTTCCTGATTATCACGGAAATCCTAATCAATTTGAGATTTGAAATATTAGGATATGACATATAATGCAAATAGTATCAAAAGTTCACAGCTAGAAATTATTTGAAAATATTTTAAAATGCATGCACGAGTACAATCTTTTCTGTTAACTCTTTGTGTCTTTCACTAACTATTTATGAGAAGTTTCATAAAATATGCCCTTAGAAAATTTAGGACTGGAAACCATAGTTTTATTAATTATCTCACTGAATGCTGTGTGCCCATACATATGTTTACGATTGATGCTTAGTGTGTTTAGTTATTGAAAATAAAATACAAATCAAGGTTCCTGAAAAAGCAGTGAAGTTAAAAATAATGCATAGTTTGAAGAAAGTCAGGTACATAGTAGGCAATGATATTTCAGTTTTCTTTCTTTATAAGTATTAGCAGATTCTTGCTATGCAAATGAGTCAAGTAGCCCTTCATACAGATTTGACCTATTTTAGAAAGTTAGCTTGTACATTTAGAAGTAATGTTGGGACTTCCCTGGTGGTCCACTGGTTAAGATTCCATGTCTCAGTGGTTTTGAGCCAGGCCTCCTCTTGATACTTCCTTGTTTGCTCTGGTTCAGGAAAGAAAATCTGGGATTGGGTCAGAGACGTGGCCTTGGTTTAGTGAGGTGAATAAGAGGAGGAGCCCAGTTGGCTATGCTTTTTTGGGAAAATGGTCTGATCTGTGTGTTCTGTTTTGTCTAAATTTGGCAGGATTGGGGGAAGTACTTTCGTTTGTGTGGATTATTCATGTGAGAAGATGCTTCCAGTTGTTCTCCACTGAGCTGTATGGCCCTATAGTTGGGACGTATAGTACACAAAGATTTCTTACAAGCCAGTCGGTATCTAAAAGTGGTTGTTCCGGAAAGGACTGGTTTTTCACCTCTGGTGAAAATTTTTCATGAAGACATTTTTACTTTTTCAAACGAAAAGTTAATACATAGAGATTTATTTTTCTTAAGTCAGAGTAAAAATGAAAGTCAAATGCATGCGTGCGTGCATGCTAAGTCACTTCTATATGACTCTTTGCAACCTCACAACTGTTGCTGGCAGACTCCTCTGTCCATGGGATTCTCCAGGCAAGAATACTTGAGTGGCTGCCATACCCTCCTCCAGGGGATCTTCCCAGCCCAGGAATCAAACCTGGGCTTGCATTGCAGGAGGATTCTTTACCACTGAGCCATTGGGGAAGCTCCAAAAGTCAAATATTCCTTAATAAAGGCTACAAAAGCTGTCTTTTTTCCTGATACATGTAGAAGCTACATTGAATAGTTTAAGCTGAACTTAGGCAAATACAGTTGCTTCTCAAGTCACCTGTGAAAACTCCTCACAGTCTTGTACACTGTGGTTTAGCTTTATCTATGTCAGTTAAAAAATAGTCGATTCAAGATTTCTGTGCAGCTGTTTAAAACTGTGGCTTTATCCTCAGTGGTGGAGCCACATATGGCACCTAAGATTCTCGTTATTAAAGTCCTGTTTTGAATTCTGTTTCCGACTTCAGGTGTATGGTCACCCTCAGTTTGGCCCTACGACGGATCAAAGTTCAGGACAGAACAGTTCCTGTTTAAACTACTGAGTCAGTTTACAAATAGCAGGGTCACTGCATTTGTATTTCATCCTAGTGCAATTTGAGAGATCATTCCTTTCCATTTTCTCTGCTGAGTTGTACTTGTGGTTCACTTTTAAAAGCTTATAAATAGGCAGTGAGTCAATAAAAATGTAAGAAATATCAAGGGAGCTATAACTGTCTTGTTTAAACTTTATATCAGTGAAAAGCATTTGGCAAACAATTAATTTCTTGGCAAGAAAACAACAACAACAACCCTGACTAGTGATTAAATGCAGTTTTGCTGTAGATGATTTGGGATGAGGTTAGGAGAATCTTTGAGGGAGCAGAAAATTGACCTCTTCCTGCCAGGACTTTGGATCTAAACATGTCAGTTTTCTCCACCATTCATTGCTGTGTTCTCCTTCTCTTCTAGGAGTCCCAGCAAATGCTTGGAAGACTTATTCCAGAAAAACAGATACTCAATGACCAACTGAAACAAGTTCAGCAAAACAGTTTGCACAGTAGGTGTTTTCTTTTTAAAGTTGAATTTTCCTTCCTCACAGGCAAGAAGAAATGAGAACCTGAAAAGCCGTTTTTCCTCACTGCCAGTTTATTTTTCTTATCTCGCCATGTTTTTCTAAAACAGGGGATTCACTTCTCACACTCAAAAGAGCCTTAGAAGCAAAAGAACTGGCTCGGCAGCAGCTACGAGACCAGCTGGATGAAGTGGAGAAAGAAACTAGATCAAAATTACAGGAGATAGATATTTTCAACAATCAGCTGAAGGTACCTATTCTGTGTGTGCCTACATGTTATGTCTTACGTTGTTAATTTTTCTAAGTGGCCAAGATGGTTAGTTGATATTTGACCTCCAGGCAGGAAAACTTATTCTGCTGGTTTGTCAGCCTTCATAGAAAGCCCTCACATTTATAGATGAACATAAAACAATCTAAGTTGAATTTTTGTCCATTAAAAAATAAAAATGAATTTGGCCTCTTTAAATAAAGGGCTGAGTAAATGGCCCCGACTTGACGTCTGTCTTTTACATGAATACATTTTTGCTTATCTTCATCCTTGTGTCTATTGAGAACTCCATCAAGTTGTACTGCCAAAAGCTTGGCTCCAAAAGCTGCATCTTTCTTATGTTGTTTGAAGAAGACTGAAAAGGAACTATTTTCTCTTTGAAACCTAAGAATTTTTTTGCCACTTTTTACCATCAGGATTGTCCTTGAATATAGATAGATCTTTATTTTGTGACCTCACACTGTAAAATATTATGGTTAGTGGAGTAATTACCTTTGTCTCTGTGGTGGAAGTGGTGCATGGTTTTGTTATATTTTCACAGTGTAACTCAGGAGAATGCCAAAGCTCCCAGGGAATATACAGGTGGTGAAATCACAGCCTTTTTCTGATTTGGTGCTTTTGGTTTAACGTGACAGCTTTATCATCTTAAGAATGATTATTATCCTGTAATAGAATATCTTGAAATGCAAACAGCTTATTTCCTGTTAACAGCAATCACATACTTTAGATTTAAGTAGATATTGAAGTTTTTAATCAATTATGTTCTTTTAAGAAGTTGGACTTTACACTTTTTTTTTTTCCTCAAATATTTTCTGTTTGCAACTAAAATCCTTTATACTTGCTTCTGGCCAGTTTAGCTTCTGGTACTTAGAAAAAGTTTAAATAATTTTCTTCATTATTCTGTTCTTCAATATTAGAAATACAAAAACAAATTTGAAAGCATATTTGAGATTTTTAGTTGACTTTAGAATTTTGATTCTAGGCCAGCTTGTCTAGACATTTGAGTTTGAGGTATTTACACTGTGTTTTCAGAGTAATAAGTAATGAGGTTTTCATAATTATACAATTCCAGGAAGATGATCTTAGAGGAAATATTATTTGAGCCAACTTACTGTTGTGAGTTTTTTTAAAATATTGCTTTCATGCTTACACTGAATATGTGTTTGTTATGTGTGTATATGCACTCTATATTTTCTGTATGTGTACATACATGCTTATGTGTCTTACATAAATACTGGAATTACAGCTGTCAGCTCTCCTTCTCCGGAATAAATAGAAACACTGACATTACCGCTCATTATTACTTGTCACTATTTCAAGCAAAAAGAATATGGTGCTATGGCACCCTTGTAATCCTTATTAATAGTCTCTTGAAATATAAACTTAACTATTCAGATGTTTTCTGACCCAGGCGGTACTCCAGATTTATGCCTTAATCTTAAGTTTCCTTTCTCTAACAGTTTGGCCCAAAGCAAGGTTCACATTTCAGAAGATGGGCTCTGGTCAGTGGTTTTTGATAATGCCTGGATAACTTACAGATTATTTTTGCTGTTGTACTGTTTTCATTGCTAAAGAGCACACCCTGCAAATGTGATGTGAGTCACTCTCACTGTTTAGTTGACTAATGCTGACTTCAGTATTGAGAGAGTTTTTAGACCTTTATTCTCCTGGCCCATTTCCCAAATATGTGTGTTTATCGCTCAGTTATGACTGACTCTTTGTGACCCCATGGACTGTAGCCCACCAGGCTCCTCTATCCATGGACTTCTCCAGGCAAGAATGCTGCCGTGAGTTGCCATTTCCTTCTCCAAGGAATCTTTCCATCCCAGGGATCGAACCTGGGTCTCCTGCACTGCAGGCAGATTCTTTACCATTTGAGCCACCAGGGAAACTCGAATATACTTGTTTTTATATATTTCTTTCTGTTGTAACTTTTCTTTTAGTTTTCCATTATTACTTTAAGTCAGTGTGGAGTGTGGAGAGTGAAAAAAAAATCACAAGCCAGTATGTAGCTACATTGGTTTGTTATTTAAAACAAATAAAAGTTTGGAGGACTTAGTGACCATATTATGTTTCTGACAGTTGTTATTTCTAGTATTTCTCTCCAACCTGGTGAGATCAAAACAGAAACAGATACACTGAAGATCAAAAGATTTATAATATGAGGGGAACAGTTCTTGAGGCTGTAGCCCTTTGCCTGGCAAAGAAATAAAGCCACTCTTTCCTTCTTCTGCAAAAAAAAAAAAAAAAAAAAAAAAGATGTATAATTTGAGACAGCCCAGAGGCAGATTTAAGATTTTAGCCTCTTGAGTATCTCCTGTCTGTTTCCTTTGTTATAATCACATTCATGAATGTGAAGCTTTTTCCTTTTTCTTATTACTTTAGAGCTTTGTTGTTGGTGTTTAGTCACTAAGTCGTGTCTGACTGTTTTGCAACCCCATGCACTGTCGTCCGCTAGGCTGCTTTGTCCATGGGATTTCCTAGGCTATAATACAGTTTCTTGATTCAGGGATTGGATCTGTGTCTCTTGCATTGGCAGACGAATTCGTTACCACTAGCAGTTATAATTTCTCCTAAGATGAGATGAACTAGGCGAGCCAGCATTCTGACCCTTTGGGATTTCTTCCGTGTGTCCCTTGATACAGCAGTACCTCCACAGCATCCTCACTAATGTTGGCAAAAATTACTTCTACCTTGCCGAAACACTTCAACTGTCCAGTAATTCCACACATCAGGTTTGATGGTGTGAATTTGCTCTATCCTAAACCTTCCTCTCCCCAGAGGAAACCAGCCTGGAGAGTATAGAAAAGAAATTAGGACTTAGTTTTGTTTTATATTCCGATAAATTATTCATCTAGAGAAAGAAAGGTCAGTTCACCCATTATCAACTAGTATGGTGACACTGGAGAAATACTTATAGAGTGTAGACTTTCTTCCCTGGTCATCCAGTAGTTAAGACTGAGCTTCCAATGCAGGGGACTTGGGTTAGATCCATGGTCCGGGAACAAGGATGCCACGAGGTGTGGGGCGTGGCCAAAAAAAGAAGTCGTTGATCAGAACGTTAAAACCTATATTCAGTTTCTAGCCCCATAAATGAGGGTTCCATTTAGCAAAATCCAACTCTCCTAGTTTCTTTGGTACCAAACTACTTGCAATAAGCCGCTCACTTCTTTTGACGCACACTCGCTGTCACGTCCAGTTCCTTAGCGATAAGGGCATGCAGCGAACAATAGCTTAGAGGTAAAGAATCTACCTGCCAGTGCAGAAAGTGCAGTTTCAATCGCTGGGTCGGGAAGAAATCCCCTGGAGAAGAAAGTGGCAACCCACTGCAGTATTCTTGCCTGGAAAACCCGGACAGAGAAGCCTGGTGGGCTGCAGTCCGTGGGGTCTCAGAGTTACTGAGCACAGCGCGTAGCAGAGGGGACAGCAGTGCCCTGCTTTAGCTCAGATTCTCAAGCCTAAGACTGTGTTCAGGAAGTATGATTGTATTTAGTTTCTTGAATGAGAAAGGGTTTAGAGGGTTGGTATGCTGTTTCATTTCTTTCTTTCTTTCTTTCTTTTTAATATGCAATCTGGTTTAGTCCTGTCTGCCAGCTATCTAGTTCAGATTCATTCTTTTGAGAATTGCCCTTTTTTTTCTCCAGTTAAACAAGAATTACATTTATGCCTCCTCATCCAGTTTCTGATAACCAATGATGGAAATACTCAAGTCATAAATTAATTAAAGAGGAAATCAATTACTTTTACAGTTAGATTAACAGATATTTCAGATTGGTAGCAATCTACTAAAAATATAAACCATACTTACAATTCTGGTCAAGAACTGGTCAGAGCTGTGGGTCATATGGTCTCTAGAATCTTGGACCTTTCCATTTCTGTTTTACCTAATGGAAATTGAGGACTCACTTTTTTCCTTTTTTCCATGCGGGATTCCCAGGTGACACTAGTGGTAAAGAGTCTGCCTGCCCGTGCAGGAGACCCGAGTTGGCTGCCTGGGTCAGGAATCCCCTGAGAAGGGAATGGAGACCCAGTCCAGTGTGCTTGCCCAGAGAACCTGATGAACAGAGGAGCCTGGGGGGCTGCGGTCCACGGGGCCCAAAGTCAGGCACGACCGAGTGACAGAGCGTACATTTCTGCATCCTTTTGTAGTAGACGGCTACCTTATAGATATGATCTTTATGTTTTCCAGAAATGATCCCAAGACAGAAATGTCTTTCCAATTTATCACCCGAAACCAAGAATTACTTTAAAAAGGAAAAAGAATGAATAAACTTGGCTTTGGTAGACCTATCAAAAAGGGAGGAAATGATAGCACTCTGATATTAAAGCTTTTGTGCTCGAGTTCCCAATTGATAGCCTTTTATTTTTACTACCTTTTGTGTGAACAGTAAATTTCAGTGGACCAAATTTATCTATCAAATTTTCTGCTTTTAAAATGTGTTCTATATGCAGCAACTGTTTTATCATGCTTAGGAATCAATAATCTCATATTCTTGTTCTAGAAACCTCAATTTAAAATTCAATTATCTTTGACTTTTCTCTTTTTATCTCGTTCTGCAGGAAAGTCAAAACAGTTTCTTGGGGGAATCTATTTGCCTTTAAGGGCACATAGAATCATTCAGATCATTATTTTTCTTACCTACAGTGCTTAGCTGTAGGTGTAAAATTATGGTTCTAGCAAGTGTCAAACACCATCATGAATAGGAACTTTTCAGACAGCAGCACTTGACCTCACGTTGCCTTTGGCGATGTTAGTAGTTTTCTTTGGCCCTTATAGGTTAATGTTTCATATTTTAATATCCTCACTATGATACAGAACAGCAACATAAAGTACAGCTTATAGTTTTCAGGACTCTATTGTAAGCCAAGACAGAATCCACACAAAGTGTCTAGATGTTGTGTTTTGTCCTGAAAAGTCGAGTCCTTGTTGGTCCCCGTGTAGGCACTGTGTGCTGGTCGAGTTCTAACATGAATGGCGTTTATATTAGAGCATTTCTTTCTTCCAGTCACTGGCAATGGAAGAGGCAGTGTTTCAGTGCCTGGCAGTTCTCCTGGGCTGCGTCGTCCACTTAGACTTCTTTCTAAAGGTTTCCCTGCCCTGCTCAGGCAATGCTCATCTTTCTCAGACTAAGAATGGTGAACCATCTCCACCTCTCTGCTTCAGTTTCCCTCATACAGATGAGTGTTCAGTGTCTAAGACAGCATTTACCATGAAGTGCTAATAAGCCTTCTTTGTAAAAGTTAATCATGATTAATTATTATAAATCATGGAGTATGAGTGAATCTTTCCTCTTGACAAATTGTGTGTGTGTTGGTGTGGGTGTGTGATGGAAGCTCTGAACTACGAGATGGGTAAGGTACTATATACTGTAGTCTTTATACCAAGCATATTTTAGATCATTGAATTTGCCATGTGGCTGCAAAAATTTGAAAGACCATACTTGGTCATTATTTGGGTTAATACGAATATTTTCATCAGTAGATAGTATAGTGAGTATAGTATTCCAAAAGTGGATAGTCTTATTTCTCAGAAAAATGTGAGTATTTAGGACTGATTCAGAGTTAAGAATTACGTTCCTTAATATACTTAGGAAATCCAGGCTTTGTAAATGAGACACAAGATGCTATTAGAAATATAAACTCTGCCTATAATGCTACCTGTTCTAAAAATTGCTCCTAGGAACTGAATTGTTGTTGAAATAAGAATACCAGTTATAGTAAATAAGGTTTTTGGCCTTACTGAGGCTTTTATGCTCTTGGTTTCAGACACTTGCTTTCAATGGCAGGCTCATTCATTATGAAGGTAGTGAAAGGCAAAATGTTTAGCAACCAGGGAAGAAAAGAAAAGAGCTGGAGAAGGAATTGCAGAACAGAATGAGATGTCAGGGAAAAATGCATGTGCAGGGAAACAAGGAAGGAAAGGAAAAGATCCAGAAAGAGGAGATCCAGACAGCAGGAGAAATCAGTGTGAATTCAAATAACCACGTTGTTTTCTCATATTAGTAGAATAATGTTTGGCTGTTTCATGGCTTGTTCAAGATTAAATTTTATGTTTACCTCTATGATCCTTTTGAAAGAAACTGTTTTTGCACAGAAGTAATAAAATACTGTAATTCTCATTCAATGTACTTGTGATTATGGAAACTTTAGACAGATTCCTTCAATGAAGAAAAGTAATTAAACACTCCCAAGACTCGAAATAATTAACAAGCATTGTGTGTTAGATTCTGTGCCATACCAATAGGCTTGTTGCTTGGTTGGTTGAGTTTTTTAGTAATAGTGGGGGTTTTGCTTTTGAGGATTTAAAAAAAAGTACTTAAAAGGTTTTTGGGGGAGGGGGAAAAAAAACAGAACTCATCTCTTGGAAAAAAAAATGCTTTTTTATTCTCTTCTTTAGCCAAACTCCTTGACAATTTGATCCTTAAGAGTGCATTTTAAAATAATGGGTTATTGCTTTATAGATAAAGCTGAGACATTTGGGGAAAACTCAGATTTTCAGGACAAAATAGAGTCAGTTTTCTCTTTCTGGGAGCAAAAGGATACCTAGCAAGGACTCTTAGGAGACATGAGAGAAGATTCTTAGTTAGCTATATCTACTGCAGAAAAGACAGGGTTTTCTATTAATAGCCCTTCTCTCCTTTTTTGTTCATCTGTCCTCTCACCCCTTTACAAACACACACACGTGTGCACACATGCACACACACACACACATCCTTCTTTGACTCTCCCATGGCACTGTGATACACTAACTGCCAACTTGCACCATGGGGAGTTAACTTTCTATTTGGTTGAATATTGACCACAGACTTGGAAATAATCTTTAAGCATGTTCTCAGAATTCAAATAACCAATCTATTTGTCTCTATATATATATTTCCAATCAATATATATTTTTATATTCCTCCTGCTTTTCATGCATCAAGAATGAATACATTTGATAATTTTGCAGAAAATGGAATATCAGTTTATCTTGTTGAGTAAACCTTCTGTTTTGAAATAGTGATTATTCTGATTGTTCCACACTGGTAGAAGTTCCTCAGTCTTCATTAGGTTTATTGGTTGGCTTTCTTTAATGATTTTCCATTTGTTTTACAACCACTTAATTGGGATCAGTTACCATATTTTAAGACCCAAAATCTTTTTAAAAATTCTGATTTCGTCTGCTACACAGTGTTTTTGGGTGAGAAATAATAGTGGTGTTTATATATACAAAAGCACGCCTAGCTGTGGACTCTGTGAATCACCCCCCAACATTTGCATAGAAACGGGACGGTTTACAAGGTGTTTCTTTCCGTGTGGACTCATTTGTCCGCTCTTTGTGGCACCTTCCCGTTGCTGTCGGCGAGGCCTAGAGGGGGGCCTACCAGCTGTGCTCTCCCTTGTCAAGCTGACCCCCAAGGACAGGGCCGGTCTGGAGGCTCTGAGATTTCTGGCATGCACTGAAGCTTCCTGTGGAAGCCAGGAAAGACTCAGGCTGCGTGTCTAGGGTGGAGTGTGGGGAAAAAAATAAAAAGCACTTCTAGCTTTCTGTAAGTATTAGGTCTAGGCAAAACAAACACCTGCAACTTCTGATGCTTGTACCTAGATCAGTTTCCTATGGGTCCATTTAATATTAACACATAAACGATCGGGTGATTTTTGCAGAGACTAATGCCTGATGTGTTATATAAGTGGATATTTGAAACATTTGTGGTCAATAATGTTCGGGTAACAAAAGATGTATGAATACATCTGTGGTAATGTGTCCTCCACAATTTATGTTGATTTGTCATGTTCAGTCTGTGAGAGTGTTAGTCACTCGATTGTATCCCATTCTTCGAGACTCCATGTAAGTAGCCCACCAGGCTCCTCCGTTCGTGGAATTCTCCAGGCAAGAATGCTAGAGTGAGTTGCCATGTTCTCCTCCAGGGGATCTTCCCAACCCAGGGATCAAACCCAGGTCTTCTGCAGTGCAGGCAGATTACCATCTCAACCACCAGGGAAGCCCATGAATTTCTACTAATTAATCAGTTGCTTTTGTCTTTCTGTTCCAAGAGAGAGTCTGAGGAAAAAAAAACAAAAACCAGAAGCAGGCTAATACTTCAAGAGTTAGATGACCGAATAGCAGTGTATTTCCATAAACAGCTAGTCTTTCATAGGCTCCCTATTGCTACTTCATTTTCCCCCCTTTATTCACAAACTTTTATGCAAAGTCATGTTTATGAAAAGAAATGTCATTCATATTGTACAGGTAGATACTTCTCTATATTTCATGTCATGTCAAGTCAGGTCACATAATACATTTATTTTTGAGAGTCTCTAAGACTAAATGAAGGAGAAACAGTCACAGTTTTTTAATCCAGTGATTCTGTGCCACTTGCATATCAATAGGACAACTGTCTTTAGTGAACTTGAAATTGAGCCATATTTCTCTGGGCAAAAAGTTGGATATTCTTGAGTATTCAATTTGTGAAGCATATTGCTTTTGAAATACTTTGGCTGTCTGCCACAGGATGTCCAAAGATCTTTTTTGGTGCTCCTTGTCATGCCTGGAAAGGCGAGTCATTGTTAGTTTTTAGTTCATATTTCTTCATTCTATAGGTTGCCTTCTCAGAAGTTCAACGTTTAAGAATGTAATCAGCTTAGGAATCATACATTTTCTGCTTATTTTGGTTCATGCCTTTTTAAACTCCCAAGTCCAAGAAAAAGAGGAAGATCTAGAACAGCTTCCTATTCATAGTATCTTGATTTTCTTACATTTGATTGTGTATCTCAGCAGTATTTGACTCGGGTGAAGGAAATGACAGAAAAACTTTGCAGTCTTCAAATCTGGATCATAAGATGTCAGAGCCTTCTGTTACCTTATTTGACATCTGTTATTTTATGGCTCCTGCAAGCTCCATTCAGAGAAGGCAATGGCAACCCACTCCAGTACTCTTGCCTGGAAAATTCCATGGACGGAGGAGCCTGGTAGGCTGCAGTCCATGGGGTCGCGAAGAGTCAGCCACAACTCAGCGACTTCACTTTCACTTTTATGCATTGGAGAAGGAAATGGCAACCCACTCCAGTGTTCTTGCCTGGAGAATCCCAGGGACGGCGGAGCCTGGTGGGCTGCCGTCTATGGGGCCTCACAGAGTTGGACACGACTGAAGCGACTTAGCAGCAGCAGCAGCAAGCTCCGTTGCCTTGGAGGTGCTTGAAGTTGCAACTTATTTAGACAGCTCCAAAGATAGGTTCAGCTTATCCTCTAATTCTCTTATACTCAAAAATAAATGTTCTTTAAAATTTTAAAAAATATCTTCCTTCGAGTATTTGATACATTTAAAAATTGTTTTAAAACTGTCTCATTAGAGTGATTTTTCTCCTATCGATTCTTTAAATTTACTTCTTATTGCTTTTCATTTTATAGTGCCTCATAATATGTTCCTAGCTTTGTTCCCATCTGTCTTGACTTTGTATTTGGTAATTGTTGATCCATAAATTAATAGATCTCCTATTACTAGAGCCCAGTATAGAAATGAGCAGTATAATTCTTTAGTAAAATGAAAAATCTTCATTTGCGCCCATGGTCTCCCCTGTCTGTTGGTACATCATGGCTGGAGTCCATCCTAATTGGCTATTGCTTATGCGGTGTTTACATGTTACTAAGTGTTCTGAATATCACTATGCCTAAACTACACTTTTCCTGAATGAAATAAGAGCTTTTCTGTTTAATATGCAGTCAGGTTCCTAAACATCAAAATAAAATGTTACCCCTCCTCTGTCGTTTCTTACTCTTCTGTGTTTAATTTCAGCTCAGAATTATTTTGCTTACTAGTTATGCATTTTTAGCTTATGCCATAAAAATAAAATCATAAATAAAAGAGACATTGAGATAAATTAAGAATAAATTTTTATGGTGATGAACAGTATCTAAGAATTCAATAGATCTTAAAACTACAAAACAAACAAAAAAGAACCCTAAAGATCATCAACTCTGCTTCAGCTGCTGACCCACATCAGGGACCTGAGAATAAAATCCTGGTATCTTTGTTCCCAGGCTTGCCTGGTGGCTCAGTGGTCAAGAATCTGCCTGGCAATGCAGGAGACACAGGTTTGATCCCCTGGAGACGTAAATGGCAACCCACTCCAGTATTCTTGCCTGGAAAAGCCCATGGACAAAGGAGCCTGGCAGACTGCAGTTCATGGGGTTGCAAAGAATTGGACATGACTTAATGACTGAGCATTCACACCATAAATTATTTTTTCTGAACCTTTTCGAGAATTTTGTGCAATTGAAAATGAACTTTGAAAATAGGATAAAATTCTATTTTCCATCATCTTTTACCTTTCCTTTTAAAGGGTCTCAGCCACTGGGCCAGTGAGATGGCAGGCCACCCCTGTCTGTGTTCAGGTCAGTTCGGTTCAGTTCAGTCGCTCAGTTGTGTCTCGGACTCTTTGTGAACCCATGGACTGTGGCACACCAGGCCTCCCTGTCCATCACCAACCCTCGGATCTTGCTCAAACTCTTGTCCATTGAGTTGGTGATGCCATCCAACCATGTCATCCTCTGATGTCCCCGAGAAGGGGACTTCCCGCCTTCAATCTTTCCCCAGCATCAGGGTCTTTTCCAATGAGTCAGTTCTTCACATCAGGTGGCCCAAAGTATTGGAGCTTCAGCTTCAACATCAGTCCTTCCAATGAATATTCAGGACTGATTTCCTTTAGGATTGACTGGGTGTATCTCCTTGCAGTCCAAGGGACTCTCAAGAGTCTTCTCCAACACCACACTTCAAAAGCATCAATTCTTCGGCACTCAGCTTTCTTTATGGTCCAACTCCCACATTCGTACGTGACTACTGGAAAAAGCAGAGCAGAGACGGACCTTTGTCAGCAAAGTAATGTCTCTGCTTTTTAATATGCTGTCTGGGTTGGTCATAGCTTTTCTTCCAAGGAGCAAGTGTCTTTTAATTTCATGGCTGCAGTCACCATGTGCAGTCATTTTGGAACCCAAGGAAATAAAATTTGTCACTGTTTCCATTGTTTCCCCGTCTATTTGCCATGAAGTGATGGGACTAGATGCCATGAAGTGATGGGACCAGATGCCATGAAGTGATGGGACCAGATGCCATGATCTTTGTTTTTTGAATGTTGAGTTGTTGTTATTTTTTTTTAGCAGCTCTGTTACAGCCCGGAGTTTTATCCGGCAAACAAAGGATAGTATACCCTCAAGGTGTGGAAAGGCCTCAGTCCTTCTTGGCTTCCTCCTTTTATACATTTGTCTCCTCCCCCCACCCCCTTGAGTATGTCCTATGCAAATTGGGCTGGCCAAGAAGGAGGCGTGTTTGTTTCACCTAAAGTTCTCACTCTGGTCTGTGGATCTTCTTTTGTTCCACTTCCGTGGGCTTTTCCCTTCCTTGTCTTTTAGCCACCACCATTTTGGACTCCTTTTTCCTATTCTAACTACCTAACCTTCCCCCGTCAAGAGATGGGAGGCCCAGTTCTTTGGCATTAGGGGCGTCGAGGTCTCTCTGGCTACTTCCTGCTGAGCTGGGACGGCGAGGGGCGTTGGGCCTCCCCCTATTAGTCTCAAGCCTCAGAGTCCTATAGCGGTGTCCATCTAAGGGTGAGTGATATTTTCCGTGGTCGGGTGTAGTTTTATATATCCTTGTTGAACTGGCACTGCATGTTGTAGCTTGCTGACATGGGCAGAGACAAACGGGTGGGACAATTGATATAATACATGGAGCAGTCACAAGCAGCATCAATATGGTGATAACAGGGACTAATAGGGGCATTAGCCAACTCCAAATCCCCCCACCAGGAGAAGGATCCCCCAAAGAGAGATTGTAGCCACCCCGGGAGCTCTCCAGCTTGTTCTTTGAGATCCTGTAGGACCTGAATGTTTTTCTTGAGGACTGTGAGACTTTATTCAACTTGGCTGGAGGTATTTACCCAGAAACAACATTTCTCATTCAAGATGGCTCAAGTCCCTCCTTGTTTAGGGTTCAGGAGATCTGTCTCCTGTCTGATGCAGAATATAACCCCTGCCAAGCTGTGTTGGCTCGTTAGAGCTACCCTGGGAAATCTTATCCCCAGAAACTTACTTTTGGGGGTGTTCATTAGAATGGCGCTCATCTGTAGTCCTGAATAGCTATCTGAGATCTCCCAGGGGCTCACAGGTGTATTGAGTGTCCTCTTCTGTTTTCTTCCATGGCTTGACTCGTCATGTCCTGGTAGCTTGACCGCTGTGGCGGTAGAAAGTATTACAGGGTAGGGGCCCTTCCATGTGGGCTGGAGTTGAGCCTTTGGGGACCCATCTTTCCAGACTTTAATTTTCCAGATGCTGGCCGCCCTCCAGGGAAGCCCTATGGTAAATCCCTAGTCCTTGAAATGTTGAGTTTTAAGCCAGCTTTTTCACTCTCGTCTTTCACTTTCATTAAGAGGCTCTTTAGTTCCTCTTTGCTTTCTGCCATAAGGGTAGTGTCATCTGCATATCTGAGGTTATTGATATTTCTCCTGGCAATTGATTCCAGCTGTGCTTCCTCCAGCCCAGCATTTCGCGTGATGTGCTCTGCATGGAAGTTAAACAAGCAGGGTGACGATAGACAGCTTCGTTGTACTCCTTCCCCAATTTGGAACCAGTCCGTAGTTCCGTGTCTGGTTCTAACTGTTGCTTCTTGACCTGCATACAGATTTCTCAGGAGGCAGGTAAGGTGCTCTGGTATTCCTGTCTCTCAAAGAATTGTACACAGTTTGTTGTGATCCACACAAAGGCTTTGGCATAGTCAATAAAGCAGAAGTAGGTGTTTTTCTGCAAGTCTCTTGCGTTTTCTGTGATCCAGCAGTTGTTGACAGTTTGATCTCTGGTTCCTCTGCCTTTTCTGACTCCAGCCTGAACATCTGGAAGTTCTCCCTTCACGTACAGTTGAAGCCTGGCTTGGAGAATTTTCAGCTTTATTTTGCTAGCGTGTGAGATGAGCGCAATTGTGCAGTAGTTTGAACATTCTTTGGCATTGCCTTTCTTTGGGATTGGAATGAAAACTGACCTTTTCCAGTCCTGTGGCTATTGCTGAGTTTTCCAAATTTGCTGGCATATCGAGTGCAGCACTTTCACAGAATCATCTTTTAGGATTTTAAATAGCTCACCTGGAATTCCATCACCTCCACTAGCTTTGTTCATAGTGATGCTTCCTAAGGCCCACTTGACTTCACATTCTAGGATGTCTGGTTCTAGGTGAGTGATCACACACCATCATGGTTATCTGGGTCATTAAGACCATTTTTGCATAGTTCTGTGTATTCATGCCACGTCTTCTTAATATCTTCTGCTTCTGTGTGCTGACTTTTGGATTCCTCTCTTAGGACATATAGAGTTTCAATTAATAGCACTCCACTGCAGTTTTTCCTTTTCTTGTACAGATATTAACTTGAACCAAGAGTGCAAATAACTCTTAACAGGAATTGATCTTTGTTTTCCACTTGTCTCTGAAATATCAAATCCCAAATATTAACAAGATTTTTCATTCATATTTTTAGAGATTACTATTTATGCTTGATTCAAGATCAGCTTTATATCCCATAGTATGGCCATGAGAAAGAAGAGGAAAATGGAATTCTTTTTTCCTGGTGCTGATTTTCTTCTCTCAGAATTGCACACAGAGCCAGACTTCATCGTCACTTTCGAGTCTCCACTCTTGGCCTTCCATGACCCCTCCATAGCTGAACTCCTGACCCAAGTTGCTGCTGCTGTTCCTCAGTCACTAAGTCATGCCTCTCTTTTGCGACCCCGTGGGCTGTAGCTTGCCAGGCTCCTCTGTCCATGGGATTTCCCAGGCAAGAATACTGGGGTGGACTGCCATTTCCTTCTCCAGGGGATCTTTCTGACCTTGGGATCAAGCTTGTGTCTTCTACGTTGGCAGGCAGATTCTTCACCACCGAGCCACTGGGGAAGCCCCTGTCCCAGATGCCTGTCATAATTTGAAAGGCACACGCCCATGGCTGTTGCCCTGGGGAATATTGACCTTACAAAGTTGCATCTTCCTGCTCATCCTGCCTAGTTATTTCCTGACTCATCCGCTGGGTTCTCCACTGAAGCCCCTTCTTTCCATCCTTCCCCTTCTCTGGAGAGCCTCGTCCGCTCTATCCCTTCCTCCTCCCCCAGTATGTGCTCCCCCTAACCTCCTGATCGCCAGTTAATCTTTTTTTCCATATCCCACGGATCCCTTTTAGGACTTCTCATTGTCACTTATGGTATACTGAATGCTTGTACATACAGTTTAACTTTATCTTAAGGACAGTTTAGCTAGTGGGAAAACGTTACCCTCACTCTAGGGCTTTTCTCTAGGAGTAAATGCATTTTAACACTGATCTTCTCCAGAGAGTTTTTCTACCTTTGATGCCTGAGCTGTGAATGAAATCTAAAGGTAGAAATAAGGCCGGAAGAAACCTCCTCATATGGACTTACCTATGAGCAAAGCAAGAGAAGACAGTGCAGGCCTTGTTCTTAAATCTCACCAAATAGAGCCCGGGGCCACTCCCCTCGTTGGCAGACCAGGAGGTCAACTGGAACTTTACTCTTGGTTCTACTGGACACTTGGGCATGTCTGATTTTTTACTGACACAAGTAAGAAGAGATTTGGTGACCGAGTATGTTAGTGACCATTAGATTCCTACAGAATCAGAGGATTTTCCCTCACCAACAGGCGTTTCTTTGTTCTTCGTATTTTTGAGTGTTTCAGCTTCTGACTTGAGTGCTTTCAACATTGTAACATACACTTTATTTTCACTAGCCTCTGAGGAAACTACTATTATTCCTGTGTTAGTGTCACATGAGGAAATCATATCCAAAGGAGTGGTCAGATTATAGGTTTTAAGCTTCTATCTGACGGCTGGTTTAGTTTGGGGCAGCTGACAACTTCACACATGGTTTTAGTAAGAAAAGATGCTCTGGAAGATGTCTGATGTGAAGCAAAATAGACCCTGGGGGGAGACTCAGGGTTGTAGGGGAGAGGGAGGTACCTTTGTTTTAAAGCAGCGTATCATTAGAAGGAGCCAAGGTTGCCATGGTTTGATGGAGGGAATGTGTGAAGAAATGTGTGTATCTTCAAAGACGATGAAGGTTGTGTTGAGTATTATCAAAAGAATCTTAAGGTCCCATCCATAATCATCACCATGTCTTAAAGCTGGTTGTGGTCTATTATTGCTGTCTTGAGCAGTACAGTTTCTCTGATGCTCATCCCTTGTAAGCCCCTTCTGAAGCTCCTCATGGACGTGGTGCAGGTATTATGGCTCCCTAAAGTACGGCCTCGAACAGCTTCTGGAGATCAGTCGTGTCAGTGTAGAGTGACTTTAGTTTTCCAGGTTAATGTCTTTCAAACCTAAAACATTATCTCCTACGTGTTCAGGCTTCCCCATTATGAAATGTTGCATGCTGATAAACAGTAGAAATGTCTCTCAACACATGTTGCTACATGAACTGTTTCTTAATTATTTGTAGGAACTTAGAGAAATACATAATAAGCAGCAACTCCAGAAACAGAAGTCCATAGAGGCTGAACGACTGAAACAGAAGGAACAAGAACGAAAGATCCTGGAATTAGAAAAACAAAAAGAAGAAGCCCAAAGGTGAGTCTTTTCAGTGGATTGTGAACCCATCTGGAAGGAAGTGTAGGTACTCATTACTCTTTGCTGAGCTTCTCCACGTTCTTACTGCACCAGAAAGAGCCCTCAGTTTTTGATGCGTGTGGCTCAGTGGTGAAGAATCCACCTGCCAGTGCAGGAAACGCAGGTTTGATCCCCGGGTCAGGAAGATCCCCTGGAGAAGGAAGAGGCTACCCACTCCAGTGTTCTTGCCTGGGAAATCCCATGGACAGTGGAGCCTGGTGGACTATAGTCCATGGGGTTGCAAAAGCATCAGACACGACTTAACGACTAAACACAAAAGTAAGCAAAAGCACATATACATATAAATCTTTGCATGTATAAGTAACCTCTGAAGTTTTCGGCTGGTGCCCAGGGCTCTCTAAAGCTATGATTATGTAGATAAATGGAATTACACAAGGATTTGGGCCAATTGATATGCCTGTTTGCATGACAGTGACCAAGATACGTTTCCAGTTCACAGCCTTTTAAAAACAGTAGCCATCAGAGTCTTGGGTTTAAAATCCAAGTCCCTGAGCTCACTGGCCACACAGGGTTTCTCCAGTGGGGCGAATAGTGTACACCACCATCTTCCTTTTTTCAACAGCAAATGAAACTTGAGGTCAAAAGGAGAAAATTTGCTGTTGCTAATCCAGACACATTTTTGTTAGTTTCCGTTTGAATATTTGTATCTGTAGTCTTTTGTTTCTATCTGCTAGTAATATTTTGCATCTGGTAAATTACTAGTAATCTGGTAAATTACTAGTAAAATAGTAATATTTTGCACCTGGTGTTTTTGGTTTTGTTTTTACATGCCAGTGGGTAAGTAGGTAGGGTCTCAAAACAATTTAGAGGACTATTTTATGGTTTTCTTGGGGCTAGGTCTAGGATTATGCCCCTAGACCTATCCCCTTGGATGTGTTGATTAGCTCCATTCTTTTCTTATCTATAAAGTTGATTATTTATAATACACTGCACCAAAATTTTATATCCCTACAGAGTAGAAATAAAGATACCGTGTCATCATATGGAAACTTTACATTTTCTGTGTACAATTGAATGATAAATAATACCCAGAATTTAACTTCAGAAATTACATGGTTATATACTTTATTTTATTTTTAATTGGAAGGTATTTGCTTTACAATATTGTGTTGGTGTCTGTCATACATCAGCATGAATCAGCCGCAGGTATCCACATGTCCCCTCCCTCCTGAACCCCCCCACCCCCATCCCCACCCCTCTAGTTGTCACAGAGCACTGGGTTGATCTCCCTGTGCCACACAGCAAATCCCCCTGTTTTACGTGTGGTAATATCTGTTTTACATATGGTAATATGTATGTTTCCGTGATGCTCTCTCAATTCCTCCCACCCTTTCCCTCCCTCACTATGTCCACATGGTTCCCTTTGTTAGTGAAATATGTGAAGCAAATTTTATTGTGTTTTTTTTGTTGTGTTATGAATAACAATTAACAATTCTTACCCCTCCAGAAAAATGTTTTTTATGCTTTCTTAAAAGATGTTTTGAAAATTGTAAGTGAAATGCTTAAGATTTAAATTAACAAGAATTCTACTGCACTGAATGTTCATGATTATTCGAGTAGAAATAAATATAATATTTTTAAATGGAGAATAAAAGTTCTCTTTGTTTATGCTATGTTCCCTTGGTTGTTTCCTGATTCCACAAAATGACCTTTGTGCCTTGGCTGTGTCAGAGGCTAGCGATTCAGGTTGTGAACTTCAGAACCGAGCGGCCTGGATCAATCCTGAGGCCTGTAAGGCTGTGTGACCTTGCCAAGTCCTTCACTCCTTCTGCCTCATTTTCCTCTTCTGTAAAATGTGGATGATTAGGGCCTGCCTACCTGGTCGGCTTCCCAGGTGGCTCAGTGGTAAAGAACCCACCTTCCAAGGCAGGAGACCCGGGTTCAATCCCTGGGTCAGAGAGATCTCCTGGAGGAGGACATGGCCACCCTCTCCAGTATTCTTGCCTGAAAAACCCCACGGACAGGGAAGCTTGACAGGCCATAGTCCACAGAGTCCCCAAGAGCTGGACAGACTGAGTGACTGGGCAGCTGGTGGGAGACTTAAAGTAGTTAACAAATGTGGAGACTTCCCTGGTGGTCCAGTGGCTGACTCCATGCTCCCAATCCAGGGGGCCCAGGTTACCTAGTCAGGGAACCAGATCCCCCATCCTGAAATTTAGACCCGGTGAAGTGAAAGTGTAAGTCGCTCAGTCGTGTCTGACTGTTTGCGACCCCATGGACTGGAGCCTCCCAAACTCATCTGTCCATGGAATTCTCCAGGCAAGAATACTGGAGTGGGTAGCCAGTCTCTTCTCCAGGGGATGTTCCTGACCCAGGGATTGAACCCAGATGTCCTGCATTACAGGCAGATTCTTTGCCCTCTGAGCCACCAGGAAAGCCCAGGAATAGTGGAATGGGTAGCCATTCCGTTCTCCAGGGGATCTTTCCAACCTGGGGATTGAAACCAGGTCTTCTGCATCATTGCAGGCGTATTCTTAACCATCTGAGCCACCGGGGAAGACCCAGTACAGCCACATAAATAAAAATAAGTATTTTTTTTAAATGTGGAAGACTATTATTAACATAGTATCATTTATTATTGCACATTATTTTCATTCAAAGTGTGGTCATTGGAACTTCCCTGGTGATCCTGTGGTTAAGATTCCACACTTGCAATGCAGGGGCTGCAAGTTCAGTGCCTGGTCAGGAAACTAAGATCCAACATGGCATGCAGAGTGGCCAAAAAAAGTGTAAAATGTGATCATTTAGGGAGTCCCCTGGTGGTCTAATGGTTAGGATTCAGTGCTTTTACTGCAGTGGCCTGCATTCAATCCCTGGTTTGGGAACCGAGATCCCACAAGCCACCCAGTGCAGAAAATAAATAAATAAAAATAAATAAATTATAATCGTTTAAGGAGTTTTCTGATTTTGTCAAACGTGGAATGCAAGAAAAATCATTCCTAGTCAAGAAAATACATATCATTCCTGGTCTTTTCCTATCAATTTCATACTGAGGTCATCATACTTTTCAAGGCCTAGATGTAATTACACTTTCTCTCTTTGTGTTGGCTGCTTTGAAGAACAAAGTAGTCAAATTCAGTAAAACAGAAACTGTTGCTTAGTAAGGGATGGTTGCTACCTCCAGTGTTCAGAATAACCTCTTGGTTTCTGTTTCAGTTCTGGGGAGCTACTCGTGTGCTACGTAAACGTGGCATGTGCCCTCCATGATCTAATTGTTCATGGGCTTCTCTAAGCAGTCTTTCACTTGCAGTGTTGGATGTACTTTCTGTCCATGAAAGTTATATTCCTGTGTGTCTTTTATTTTTCTTTGCAGTTATATACCACTTTTTAAATGGAGGAGTATTTTCCTGACTTCTCTAATTCCTTTATAAGCAACATCAGGAATTTTCTTTCTGTGTCTTTCTAAATCATGTGATCTCGTCTTACCCAGAAGGGGAGCCCTGAGAACCCCTGTTTCATTGATTCAGATCTTCCACCTGAGGAAGAAACCATATCCCTTGGTGCTTAGCATCCCATTGACTAGACGGAGTCCTTTGTGAAAGGAGACCACACGGCAGTGTTAACGTGGAGTTGCTTCCGTGCTGTAACCAGGCGTTTTGTTGACAGACGAGCTCAGGAAAGGGACCAGCAGTGGTTGGAGCACGTGCACCAGGAGGATGAGCAGCAGCGGCCACGAAAACCCCACGAGGAGGAGAAGCTCAAAAGGGAAGAGAGTGTCAAAAGGAAGGACAGTGAGGAGAAGGGCAAACCGGAAATGCAAGACAAGCTGAGTCGGCTTTTCCACCAGCATCAAGAACCAGCTAAGCCCGCTGTCCAGGCTCCCTGGTCCACTGCAGGTATGAGAGACCAGAATTAGGCTAGCAAATAAGTGTTCTCCTCCCAGGTCCTTCTGGGAAGTAGCCATATCTGATTAGGCTCTATCTTGGCTACGTTCATAGCCATGAGAAGGCCAGTCATTATTTGGACGGTGCAGATGTTCATTCTCTAGCATCATTTTAGAGGTCTCTTTAGTTCTCTCCACACCATGGCAACCCTTGGCCCTGTTATGCTGGCATCCAGAAGTCGTTTGCAGACAGCAGTGCCGAGTGAAGTTTCATTGCCATTCATACAGCTGTATTCCACATGGACATCATAACCCTTCCTGCCAAAGAGGAACCTGCTGCTTCTCCAGAGTGTTATTTTCTCTGGGAAGTTCAGAGCTGTCTCAGCAGCAGGAAGTGGCATTTCTTCTCCTGGCCTGTACTCACGCGGCTTTCCCTGTCCTTGGTCTGCACTGCACCCAGTTGTGGTCTTACCTTTTGAAATGGTTTTTTGCCCTTGGAACACAAGTGGCCTCCTAACTTACCTTTCATATGACCACGTCTGGGGCCTGCAGCCTCAACATTTCCATGTTGCTTAATAGGGGAAGGTGAAGTTGTGCTTCTTGGCCCTCCCGTATGAGTTGACTCATTTGAGATTTATGTCGCATTCAATCTACTGCATTCTGCTAGACACACTGCATCGAGGGAGAGAGGTCTTGATGCCTTACAGATGTGCGCTGCTGGCGTCTAAGCCAGGAGGCAGAGAATGGGGGCGTTAACACTGCAGTGACCTTTGTTTCGCGTCCACTAATGACCTCTCAGATGGGATGGAGCTGTTGACATCAGATTTGGCTCTGCTTTGGTTTCAGAACCAGACACATCCTCACTGAATGTCTTCCAGAAATTCCTTGAGTAGATGGAAATGGTTCAGAGGTTAAGATAGACAATAGGGGAGATAGATGTCAGTAATTTGGCATGTGTCATGCATTTCTGTTCCACATAGCATTTCATTTTTGTCCCCTTCCCCTCCTTTCCTTATAAACAGAAAAAGGCCCACTTACGATTTCTGCACAGGAGAATGTAAAAGTGGTGTATTACCGAGCACTCTATCCCTTTGAGTCCAGGAGTCACGATGAAATCACGATCCAGCCGGGAGATATAGTCATGGTAAGAAAGGCTCCAGCGAAAGTGTGGTTTGTGTTGATGGTTAGCATCTGTCCTCTTCTTGTACTTTATTTGACAGTTGTAAAATTGTGGGCGAGTGTGAAATCCAATAATCCAGCATGAGTTTTTGAAGTATTGACTCAGTCTTCTTCCTTTTCTATTTGAATGAGAGACAGCATTTAAAAATGTATCCTGCATCACCTCAAAATAGAATTGTTAAAGAAAAATGGGTTCCTGACATAGCCTTGTGTATTTTCAAATCTGTAAAGCTCTGGTAATTTCAGAGTTTAGATTCCTACTTAGATACTGTGAGTAGTCTTTCAGAAATAGTTTTAAATGCAAAATATTTGGTCACAGTTGCCAATAATAACTTTTGTATCTTTGGGTCAAAGCACCTTTTTTTCCCTTTACTCATGTAAACTTTGAATTGTGTGAAGAGTAATGAACTAAATACAGTTAATCTGCTTTCCTACTCTGTAAATGAACAGATGAAAGAGTTTAGAATTTTGCTTGTCATAGCTTGTTTCTGTAAATACAATAATTAAATATAATCTTGTTATTATAACTAAAGCTATAGTAACCAGTTTGAGAAAGAATGAAGGAATGTGGTTGACCTAAATTCTTTCCTAAAAGAAAACAGTAGTCCTTCAATCCAGTTAATGTATGTCTTAGAAGTGGTCGAACTTTGCATTACTGTTGGCTTTTTTTTTTTTTTAAGATGGAAATGGTTCAGAATTTTCAAAGAACTGTGAAAATTAATAGTTGAGACAGACACACTTCCCATATTGGGACCCTGTGTCATTGAAGTATAAAGGATGTCGTGTAGCCACAGTAATTGCTCATACATGTTGCATTTATGCGTCATATCTGTATTTAGAGTATGAGATGTTTCACAGGTCAAAATATTTAGAAGGAACGATGTGTTTGTTTCTCAGAGAAGCTGATCTCCTTTCCCCTTATTTTCTGATAGCTTTTTCTCTAGTTCTTTTGCGCTGGAAATAAGGAGGTTACATCTAAGGGTCCCGAATCTTTCAAAATCAGCATTTCCTTCACAGTAATGAAACCTGAGGTTTGGATGCCCGGGCGCCAGCCTCACTTACTCTTCACAGAACACCCTACACATGAATGGGGACCCGAGGCAGGCAGTGTTTTCTCAGCTTCTTCCCCATCTTCTCTGTCCTGATGGCCTCAGGCTGCCTTTTCAAGCAGATGAATTTATCTAAGTACCAGTCAATAGCAGGACTCTAAACAGTATGAAGGTATAATGCTGTAGCAGATAGGACCTTATTACAAGGTTGATTTTTTTTTTTTTTACACTGCTTTCAAAAGAAAAAAAAAAAAAAGCCTAACATTTTTGAAACTGGATTTTGTTGCAGCACAAAGTGTAGAAAAAGTAATATTCTCTTCTTGAGATAAGAAAGTGTTAACCAAGTGTTATGATAAGGAAATGTTACAGACGCTCTATATTTTAATGAGTAAATATTGCTATTTTTGAGGGAAACATCGTCTTGTTACAGTGATATTGAGTCTTTTTTCCTTAAATTGACTAGTTAAGCCCCAGCCCCTCTGGAAGAATAAAGTGTAGATATACCGTAAGAATGAAACATCTCATTAAACATGTGTTTTGCCTTGCTTTCAAACCTGTGCTTTCCTGGTGGAGGTTAAAGGGGAATGGGTGAGTGCCTTCTCACTGTCAGGAAGTCTGTATCTTATTAAATGTTTTGTTCTTTTAAATCACTTTAATTCTATGTAAGTACACATATCTTTGGGTGTTGTCGTGGCAGTAAAAAGATGTTTTGAGTTTGTGTAGTAGGCTGTGCTTAAAATAGAAAAAGAAGAAAAGAAAGGAATAAAAGTTTGCGAACCAGGTTTCTGTTTGCTAGCTTCCATGTAAAGACTAACTTGAAGGCTCTGTATTGGCAAATTATCAGGTCAAGTCTCTCAGATCATGGGCAAAAATAAGTTCTAAGTAGATTAAACTTAAAAGATAAAATTCTTTTTTAAAAGTTATTTAACAAAAAAAAAAAACTTTCTGGGTTAAAACTGGAGGCCATCAATGAACAACATGGAAAGATTTGACAGTATTACAAAATTAACTCCTATAGATTGCAAAATATATGAGAGATAAAGGGTTGCCATATGATACATAAAGACTGAAAAGTTAATATGAAAAAAACCTACAGCTTTAAGGAAATACATACACAGACAAAGAAAAATAAATGATTTTTAAAATATACAAAAAGATGTTTCTTTCTTTGGTGATCAGGAAAATGGAAATGTTAAAGATGAGATAACATTTTTCATCTCTCAGCTGAGCAAGTTTATGAGTTTGATAATATCCAGCTTTGTCAAGAGTGTAGGAAAGTGAGTATAACACACATCATGAGCATTGTCACATGAATTGGCTGAGGCAGTTGAAAGGCAATTTGGCAACGCTTATTCAGACTTAAAATTCCTCATTTCCCTTGACCCAGGAACTCTGTTATTCTTCCTTCTATAGGCTGTTTTTGGCAAGTGCATAAATAAATGTGTCCATGGATATTCACTGCAGCACTGCCGGTAAAAGTTTCAAAAAAGGAACAGCCCTGTATCTCTCAGTAGGGAGATGATTTAAATAAATTACGATACAGCTAAACAATAAAGATGTTTTCGAAAATTACACAGATCTACATATATTGGATTGGTCCCGAAGTTCATTTGGGTTTTTCTGTACTATTTGGCCAACCTGATACGAATAAACTCTCCAGTAAAAAAAGCAGAAACAATATGTAGAGTATAATTGTATTTGGGTAAATAAAAAACCAGGTGTGTGTTTTTTTATGCAGGTGTATGTTTATATGCATATAGTTTACAGCCTTGCAATGTAGGCATCAAACTGTTAATAGTGGTTACTACTTGGCAGTGGTTGGGGGTGGTTGTTTTTAATTTTATGTACTTCTATACCACCTGCATGCAAGAGACCCCAGTTCAATCCCTGGGTCAGGAAGATCCCCTAGAGAAGAAAATGGCAACCCACTCCAGTATTCTTGCCTGGGAAATCCCATAGACTGGAATCCCTGGAGGGCTATTGTCCATGGGGTTGCAATGAGTCGGACACAACTTAGCAACTAAACCACTACCACCATATTTATATTTACAACTGTATCTACATTTGTAATTTTTAATAAAACACTAAAGATAAATCCGACTTTGACAAATAAAACAGAGAGTGTCCACCCAGGCCCAGTTTACTGTTTACTTTATCTCCGACATCCCAAATATGTGATGAAGGGACTTTGTTGTCCTTCATCCACAAGGCATCCTGTGTCCTCTTGTTGATGGGACTGGAGTGGTGTCTTCATTTTATATCCCAGAATGCAACAAGACACCCCAAGTGGCATCAGCTGTGTTATCTTTGTGAGGCTAACAATTGGACACCCAAAGTGGAAATTGACTTGTAAGAGTAACAGTTTTTTTATTTCATGAATTTTGTAGTTAAGAAACACAGTTATGGAAAATATACAGTAGAACATCCTTAGCAATCTCTCTTGGTTGAGTAGTCAGGAGTTCACTTATTTTTGCAGGCATAGTCATTATCAGATTCTCATATTTCTCAGACTTTGAAAAATAGCTAACTACACCTGTTAGATTTTAGAGGTCTAGCAACCTGTTTCCTGTTTTAATGCAGGCAGTCTTGCAGGAGGCTTTAAAAAATATTTTACTTTTAAAAATCTTGATTATCAGCTCAGTTTTCTCCAAAAGTATTTTTT